>NC_090935.1:828897225-829200255 GCF_040938575.1 Ambystoma mexicanum
ATTCATGCACAGCCTAGCTGTCACTCACAGAGCAGTGTGGCTGTCTAGCAAGGACAGCCAGCCAACCAATCTGCACTGGGTGCATTCAGGTTACCAAGGAGATGAAGGACAGGGAGTTTCGGGCACCTCCCTTGCTTTCTGCCCCGCCAGACACACTGGAGCCAGAGGTGGATTTCAGCACTAAAGCCTGCCAAAGGCGAAACAAACAAAAGGGTTAAACCTGGTTTGGCACGCAGAGTAAAACCCAAGGAAGACCTCACAAGCAAGAACTGGGGAAAAAAAGAAGATCAGGGTCATTTTGACAAAATGGGCACCCATGGATGCTATAATGCAGCTGAGGGTTCAGCCTACGGTAAAAACACACAATGGTAGGAACATTAAATCACTGCCCCCAGCCATTAAAATCTGTGAGGGTAACATAAAAAATGTTACATGAGTCAGTAGAGGAAAGGGCTACTAAGTAACCCCACAGCACTCCGCATAAGATGGCGTGTGCTGTGTCTACAGAGAGAAAAGGTAAGTAAAGTCAATTTCACTTTACTACTCTTGGGAACAGTAGTTCACCCAAGAGAAGGTATTTAAACCTTCAGAGAAATGCAAAGGATTTCTCTGTGACACTGCACTGAAGGTGCTGTGTGTCACCATACAAAAAGTAGATGCCTATGGAGTTTGTCAGACTCCAAAAACAAAAAGAATACAAAATACAAATCAGATCAAAAATACATGAGAGAGTGGGAAAAAGGGTCTCACTCACTCCAGGATAAAAATTAAAAGTCCTAACGTCCAGCAAAAGAGCTGGGGGTCTCTAAGGTTGAAGGAAATTAGCACAGAAATGATAATTCTCCCTAATAATGGTCACACCACCTTTTTTGATAACCCAGAAGATCTGAAGTGTTTCATTTGCTTACAAAGGTTGGAAGTCATGCATACAAAAGGCCATTCCACCTCTAACAATATACCATAAGGAACATTATTTTCTCTTTTTTCTTCCTGGAAACTCAGTAGGCTTTACATGAGTTGTATGTGAGTTACGCCCTGTTTGGTCTAATCTCGTTTTGGCCGCCTGCCCTTACAATTTCTGCTTTTTTCTCTCAAGATGACATTTTATGGTTGTTTCCTGTTAGCCATTTTGGTTTTGTATATCATTAGCAATGTGTTTTCTTTTTCATGTTGCTGTTTGTCATCCCTCTCTCCTCCTGTATCACCTTTTCCTTCTGTTCTTTCCTAAAGGGTATTTATGTGCACACAATGACTGAAATGAATATCATATTTGCATTGAAATATATCCAGGTATATTCACCAAATTTCAACAAATGTCTTATTTTAGGCCTATATTTTACACCTATGTTTTAAAATGCCTATACATATAACATCTTGGAATGTTAAAGGTCTCCAAAATCATATCAAAAGACAAAAATATACTCACCTATTTTAACAGATCCAAGCCCTCTATTGTTTTTATCCAAGAGTCTCACCTTTCATGTGAAGAAGCAGCCAAATTTAAGAAGTCTTCGGTTGGCAAAGTGTTTGAAAGTGCAGTAAGTGGCAAGAAAAACGGAACAAAAAATGTGACTGTAAGATCATAAGTTCACAAACTGATAATTTAGGGAGATGGGTCCTTTTGAATATTTTCTTTAACTCTACATATTATTCAATACTTAATGTATACGACCCAAATGCACCTGATCCTAGGTTTTGGAAAACACTAAAAAAAAACACTTGCTCTGCTCTAATATACAAAATCTTATCGTATGTGGGGAATGCAATGAGATAGTGGATCCATTTCTTGATAGAAAATCTAAAGTTCCATTTAAACAATCAAAATCTCACAAACAAGTCCTACATTTTATCTCAGAAATGGGCCTTATTGACTCCTAGCGACTTAATCATCCATCAGATATAGATTTCACCTTCCATTCCCTCCCCTGTGATTCCTTCTCTAGAAAAGACTATACATTCCTAGCTAAATCTATATCTGCCAACCTAATTGAGTCTAATATTGACTGTATATCCTTATCTGACCATGCCCCAGTTCATATTAAATTAAGTGATTCCAATCCCGCATTGAAATTAAATAGATGGAGAATTAACTCGGCCCTACTGAAGTATGAAAAATGTACAAACATTCACAAAAACGATTTCACAATTGAGAATATACATCTATTCCCAATAATTGGGACTGTTAGAAAGCTGTTTTAAGAGGAGAAATAATTCCTTTGTAGCCAAAAAGAAAAAAAGAGATGACACAAGAATCTAAAGAAATCTTACATACATTAAAAAGTCTTGAAAAACAATATTTCACTAAGCGCTTCCCGATAATTCAATTAAATGTATTAAAATTAAGATTTCTATACAATAAACTGACATCTGATTACTCTTGTGCTAATCTGCTTGAATATAAATAAAAAAATATATCAATTCTCCAATGAGATAAGCAAATCCCTGGCCTCCTATCTCAACATCAAAAAAGAAAGAAGCAGAATTACTGTGATAAAAGTTTAGAATGGCATCAGAAAATGTAATGATAAAGATATGATGAATGTGTTCAGAAAATTGTATCATCAATTATAATCCTCCAAATCTATCCCCAACAATCCAAATATTGCTGCTTTCCTCCAAAATGTTACTTGCACAAACTATACAACAAACAATTTTGATTCACTTAACGCGCCCTTAGCACAAACTGTAATTTTTAAAGCTGTTTTACAGCTTAGCAAATGCAAAACTCCAGATCCGGATGGATTCTTAATTGATTTTTATGCCCACTTCAAATCAATACTCACCCCCAAGTTATTAGAACCTTTTACTCATTTTATCGCTAACTCCAAATCAGAAGGCTCCTTTACTGAAGCTGTGCTACTAGCATTCACAAAACCTAATAAGGACCCAGCATTGCCACAAAGCTATAGGCCAATTACTCTAATCAATAACGACTGTAATATTTTTGCAAAAATTCTAGCAAATAGACTCCTCCCGTTCATGCCTACGCTAATTAAACAAGATCAAGTAGGATACATTAAAGGAAGAGTTTCTGCTTCCAATATTAGAATGTTTCTGAATGCTTTGAATATCTCTTCCCTCTCAACAGATCCAAATGCAGCTGTTGCCTTAGATGCAGAAAAGGCATTTGATAGAATTGAATGGGATTATCTATTCTATGCACTACGATGGCATGGGTTGCATGAAACATTTATATCTATGATTACAATTCTTGTTTCTAACCCGCAAACTTCTATTTTATTTTTATCAATGGTGAGATGTCGTCCTTCTTTCCTTTAGGGCAATGTACATGACAAGGCTGTCTTCTTTCTTCCTTGTTATTCATTTTAGCCCTTGAACCCTTCATAGAAACTATCAGAATACATCCTGTTATCCATGGTATAATATTTGGAGAGCTCAATGCCAAATTAGCTGCATATGCGGATGGCATTCTTCAATTTCTGAAAAATCCAGAAACAGGTCAGCAAAATATAATTGATATTGTAACAAACTTTTCTTCAGCCTCATGTTAAAAATTAAATATGGATACATCTGAAATTCTTCCCTTAAATATCTACTGTAACAAACAGCAGGTTCATGAATTTGGAATGAGATGGGGCCCCAGAAAAAATGAATACTTAGGTTTACAAATGTCCTCATCAATTAAGGATATAATTAAAGTTAACACTAACAGTATAATGATTAAAATCAAAACCCTCTTGGAGTCATGGTTCCCGTTATTCCTATCCTGGTGGGGTCATCTACAATCCATTAAAATGATTTTACTGATTTGCTTTCTTTGAAACATGCGCTGGTCATCCCTCTGCTGAAAAAGCCCTCCTTAGACCCCGAGATTCTGACAAACTATTGCCCGATTTCCTTCCTTCCTTTTTTGGTGAAGGTTTTGGAAGCCCTTGTCTCTCCCCTTCTATCTAAATTTCTGGAAACTTCCAGTTATTTTGATCCTTTCCAGTTTGGGTTTCGACCCAGACGAGGGACGGAATCTGTGCTGAATTCAGTGCTTGATGACCTGCAGTGCCTGGTAGATCAGGGCGGTATCGGAGCAGTTGTTAGATCTCCCAGCTGCTTTCGACATGGTTGACCATGCCACCCTGATCTCTCTCCTCTCTGCGGCCGGTCTTTCAGGTCAAGTTATGAATTGGTTTAAGGCCTTTCTGGCCGATAGATCTCAATCTGTATCCTTGCACCATTTCTGTTCTGATGCAGTTCCTTTATTCTGTGGGGTTCCACGGGGTTCTGGACTTGCCCCTATACTGTTTAGCGTCTATATTAGACCCCTCATGTGTCTTAGTCAATCATACGGGTTCCATTATTATTCCTACGTGGATGATACCCACATTCTTGTCTGCCTTGACCTCACTCAGACTGAAACAGCTAGTCATCTCAAAAGATGCCTTGAGGATCTGGGAGCCTGGATGGGAAGTAACTGGTTAAAACTGAACGGCAATAAGACTGAGGTCTGGACCACTGAGTTGTGGCCTTCGTCACTTGGCCCTCTCCCACACCTGTCACATCGGTGAGAAACCTGGGGGTTAGATTCTCTGCATCCCTTTCTATGGATGAGCAAGTGCCAGCGGTATGTAAATCCGGCCATTTTAAGCTCTGCATTCTCTGTAAGGTTCTTCCTTTTGTGCCGGCAGCCTTCCAGGCACCAGTGGTTACCGCTTTAGTTTTAAGCATGCTGGACTACTGCAATTCCCTCTATCTTGCCCAGCCTTGCTACCTGATCAAGCGACTTCAGCTATTGCAGAACACGGCAGCCAGATCAATCTTACATCCTCCCTTTGCCACTCATATGTCTCCTTTACTTAGGAAATTGCACTGGCTTCCGGTAGCAGACAGGATCTCCTTCAAGTCCTTGTGTATTGTACACCAAGCTTTCTACGGGAGTGGTGCAGAATATTTGCAAACTAGGTTTTCGTGCTATGTATCTACTCGAGCACTGCGCTCTCAATCAGCTCTTCTGGTAGCAGTACCCCATTACCGTCGTGCTCGTACTGGACGACGGGCCTTCTCCGTGGCTGTCGCAAAAGCCAGGAATGACCTTCCTTTTGCTCTTCGCAGCACTGCTGATCACCTCCTGTTCCGTCGTCTATTGAAAACAACTTTATTTAAATAAATCCTTGCCTCTGTTAGAACGTCCTATCCTGCTACCCAGCGCCAAGATGCCTTAGGCTGTACGTGCGCTTTCCAAGTTTGGTTAACATAACATAACATAGCCGTTCATACTGTATTTTGTATATATGCTCCCTATTCCCATTCCCAGCAAATTCTTCAAGGATGTTGATTCATGCTTTACTATTTTTTTGTGGGGAAAGAAGAAGCACAGATGTCTCTTGGTAAATAAATTAAAGATTAGACCCACCTCTGGTGGAGGAGGATTCCCAGATTTTGCCAGGTATCATCTGTCTTCATACTAAAACAAGCGCAATGTTGGTTTTCTCAAAATGATACATTTTTAGTACCTACATCGGTTAGTGTGGAAATGAACATGGTTAAACCTTTCTCTCTTGTTGACGGTTATGCATTTGATTCTAATAAGAGATTTATCAAACACTGCAATGTGCACTCCACAGCCAAACTAATAAAAACCAATGGCACAGTCATTTTCAGGAAAAATGTGATTATTAAGGGAAACAAATTTGTCCATCAACTTTTCAAGCAAGGCATGCCGCTAACTTTTAATGAACTTAGAAAGACATTTCTTGTTCCACCGTCATTTTATAACCAATACTCAATATTAATGTGATTACAGGCAACTTACAGCTTCTGTTACAGCCATCTGGACACACTTCTGATGTCAGACAGAAGTATTTCAATAATAGTTAGTTTACTGCCTCACACTTCTATAAAGCTCTTACCAAGGATGCCTATCAGAATCCTCAATGGAAAACACAACAAGAATGGCAACAAGACTGTTCATATTGGAAGACCATATATGGCAATCTTTTTTTAAAAAGGTCTTCTACCATAACTGTTGCTGCCAAGTTGACCCAAGCTCGCTTCTTCTTACACCATAGACTTTTTGTTACTGCTGCTAGTCTGTCCAAGTGTAAAATCACTTCAGCAACTGTAAAGATGGAGAAGGAACACATGCTTGCTGAATGTAAATGTGTTAATACATTTTGGAAAAATGTATGGCGTTTTGTCAAATGCATTTTTAAATTGAACAAACCCTTTAATTTTAAGATCCTATTTTTGGGTAGTGCCCTCTTTCATCATCTAAACTCCCATGCATCTAATCTATTTGATCTCCTTATTCTAATTGCAATTCAAGTAATAACTTCCCAGTGGAAAAAAAACAAAACTTGTTAATGACAAAATATGTTGGAATTCTAAATGCAATATACATAGAATTGTGGGATGTAATGCTTCGACACCGTTATTGTATTACAAACGTGTATTGAAATGGAAAATGTTTTCTGATTTCCTTGCCTCAGATAGCCTTACTGCTTTAACTTAAACTCACATTAATTAACTAATCATTGACCTCATTACTTCCCTCCCTTTCCTCGAGTCTATCCCTCCCCTCTCCTTTATTTCTTGTTCGTTTATTGTATGTCTTATATGTTTCTCCTCCCTCTTTCTCGCTTTATTTCTAAAAGTTAATTTGCATTAGAATGTACATAGTAACAATACAATGCTATATTTCATTAGTTATAATAACTTGACATTTCCAATTCTGACTTATATACCAATTGTTTAAGTTGTTATACATTATCACTTCATGTTTATGCACATGCATTGAATATGCATCCTTAATAAAACATGTTTTAACAACCAAAAAAAAACAATAATCTGGTTACCTACATTCAGACCATTCCTTGCTATAGAATCAACAATGGTCTTTGTGTAACCCTTAAATGGAGAGGTGTTGCTACAGGAGAGTGACATATCTTTATATTAGTGGAACACTAATAGCATGTGTTTGTATCAGTGAAAAGCTAACATTTTTAAACTATCGAAAATATACCTAAAAAATACAAATACTTTTAAAAACTGGTATGGGAAAGGTAAAAGCAAAATAAACAAGCATTGTCTATGCCAACAGTGTGGGCTTTTGTGTCGGCAAAGGCACTTGCCAGGCAAACCTGTGGTGGTATTAACTGCCCATTGATGGTAGCAGGTGAAAAACGGTGTGTGTACCTGGGCATCTAACAGAAGTGCCTGGCAAATGCCTAATACTTATACACATGTCAAAGCTGCTGGCATTGTCAATGCTTGGTTTTAAAAGGAATTCAGTGAAGAAGTAGCGATTATAAATCGAGTAGCTGAGCACCAACCTGGTTTATACAATTTTATGATACCAATAGAACCTTTACAACTCCAATTAATGAATTGCCTCTCAGCAGATTGCTTTGAAAAAACACTGACAGGCACTTTGATTGCAAAGTTTGATGGTAAAGTTTCTCTGAAGAAAGCTCAAAGAGTCCCCTGTTATGCCCAAACATTGCCCGCCAATCCCACAGCTTGTGGATTTCACTGTGGAATTTCTGAAACACTTCATTATAAACTGCTAAGATCCTCTGATGTATAACCACTTGGTATTTCTAGTATGGATCTACACACACTGCAAACAAAACCATCTCTTTTTTTAAATAAACCAGCATCTTTGCAGTTCTTGTGCACCAGTTCCAGCACACAGTCCCATTCGTAATCATCACATTCTGGCACATGAGGGAGAAAACGAGTCAGGACGAGTGTTGTACAAATACCCTAGGGGTAACAAAACATGATTATTTAAACCACCTGCATTTAATAACCCTTAGGCGGCCTCCTGTTGAAGCAACACTCAACCAATATAGTGCTATCTGGGCACAAAATCTGTGTCTGCGCCCTTCCCTCTGCTAATCATCTTTGGATTTGCAGAGCGCCCAGTGCAAATTGTAAACCCTCCTTGCGCCTGACAGCCTACACTTCTCAGGAAAAAACAAGTTACTCACCGCACTGGACCCCGGCCCCTATGGGGAAAAAAGACAAAGACATTGAATGAGCGAATGCAAAGACATTACCCGAGCGCTCATCCAGAACTTACCTGTCATTTACTGGAACTGCACGTTTCACTTCGGGTCGGCGCCATATCTCCGGCATTCCGAACCCCGGCCCCTAAGGGGAAAAAAAACAATGAACATTATTATTAAGCTTGGACTTTTGAACTTGCAACAGAACTTTTACAGAGCCTTACCTGAATAGTCAAGCTTACCTGAATTCCCATAATCCTCAATCCAGTGAAGTAACTGGGTTTCAACGTGCCCCTGCATCAGAAGCAGGATGGAGAGCTCATCCTTCCTGACCCTAAGGTGAGACTTCACGGGGAGTCGTGGAAGGGTATCGTGGAGGGTTGGAAGAGAGTGGGAGGCTTGAGCATAACTCAGTCAGTAGGTAATACTCCCTTTTCACGCACAGGGGAATATTCCTGCGAGCCGGAGAAGCCAGAGTAGAGGGGCCCTTCCTGTCCATCTTCAGAGTCCTGCGCTTCACCGTTGAAGAAGCATCAGCACTCGAAGCCAGACCTGCGCCTCCGTGGGAATCAGGTGAGCGTTACAACACCACAGGGGACTACCCTGCATCCCTGGTCATGTCCCGCAGGCAGCCCACCCAACATGGGCATGCCCCCCAGCAAAGGCACATGTCTCCTTGCACTACTGATCACCAACTCATGTCCCCTTGCACCCCCACCCCCAGCATTGCGGGGCACCTGCCAGCAGGCCCCCACTCATGTCCCACTCATGTCCCCCTGCACCCCCACCCCCCAGCATTGCGGGGCACCTGCCAGTAGGCCCCCACTCATGTCCCACTCATGTCCCCCTGCACCCCCACCCTCCAGCATTGCGGGGCACCTGCCAGCAGGCCCCCACTCATGTCCCACTCATGTCCCCCTGCACCCCCACCCCCCAGCATTTTGGGGCACCTGCCAGCAGGCCCACACTCATGTCCCACTCATGTCCCCCTGCACCCCCACCCCCCAGCATTGCGGGGCACCTGCCAGCAGGCCTCCACTCATGTCCCACTCATGTCCCCCTGCACCCCCACCCCCCAGCATTGCGGGGCACCTGCCAGCAGGCCCCCACTCATGTCCCACTCATGTCCCCCTGCAACCCCACCCCCCAGCATTGCGGGGCACCTGCCAGCAGGCCCTCACTCATGTCCCCCTGCACACCCACCCCCCCAGCATTGTGGGGCACCTGCCAGCAGGCCCCCACTCATGTCCCCCTGGACCCCCACCCCCAGCATTGCGGGGCACCTGCCAGTAGGCCCCCACACATGTCCCCCAGCCAACAAGTCATTATAATCTAGATCCCTGGCCCTTATGGTCAGCCTCCAAATGCCAAACACCCACCCGAGTATTGCATCCACCCACTTAGAAAAGGCAATGACATGATAGAACCCCAATTGCAAGTTTGGAAATGAACACATGTCCCTCACATACACCCAATGGGTGTCAGTGAATCTCAAAACCCATATCATGATCTGCATGATACCAATGAGATGATACTACACATTGAAGATTGATGAAAAAAATGCATTAAAAACAGCATAAATGGAATTAAAAATAAACAAATGACAATGGGAATCAAAAACCAAAAGCAGCATGTCCGTGAAATAATGAAAAACGACAAATCATAATCCAAAGGAAAGGTGTCCAAAGTCACAGTTCAAGAAAGTAAATCCAAGGTAAAAACAAAACCGAAAACCATTGCTCCATGGGTAAATCCAAAAAAAACCCTAAAATCCAACAGTCAACTATATACAGATAAACAATCCAGGGTCCATGATCCCAACTGAAGAAATGAAACCTATATAAAAATACTACCTAATAAAAAAACTATATATAAAAATGTGGTCCATTGTCCAAAAGGTCCAAAATAAATAAAAAAGCAAAGGAAACCTAACACTAACTACATAACTATTTACAAGGGCAGCGGGCTAGTCCGACGGCTCACTGGTTGTTGTCATGGGCCAGGGCATCATCGAACTCCTGTTCAATGGCTTGGAGGCGGGCATGTTCCCTGGCCCCGAGGTCTTGCAGGGATAATGCAGTGTCCAGCTCCAACTCCCTGCGAAGACCCTCGAGGCACTCAGCCCGCCTCAGCGCCCTCCGCATGGAGTTCTCTGCCCTGACCATTGTGAGCCGTTCCTCCTCTGCCCGCTGCCGCTCCGCACCTATCTGCTGGCCCAACTGCTCCCACACGGAAGCCACTCCCATTCCAGGGTTCTCCTGCCCTCCGGCCGATGCCTGCACCCCTGATGTTGATGGCCCCGAGCCATGATGCCTCCCACGTCGAGCCTGCCGCTGCCTCCGACGCAAGTGCCTGTGCCAGCACGACGGCATCCAGGCTGATGGAATCCACCGACGCCGTCGTGCACGTGCCCTGCCCGATGATGCCGTCACATCCTCCATCTGCTGGGGTCCAGTTGCTGGTGTGTCCACCCCTGCTGGACCTCCGACTCCCGACTGTGGCAGGGATGGGATCCCCACCAAGGTGGCTGCATTGGTCGGAGCAGGTCCACAGTGGGCCCTGGTGGCATCTGGGCCGGAAGACGGCATGGAGTACGACTGGCGCATAGCCTCCACAGAGGAGGAGAGGGTCGCCAGAGTGCCCGACACATGTACGAGACCCCCGACTATGTCCGCTCCCAACTGGGCCACGTTGGCACGGTGCTCTTCGTGATGACGTGCGTGCTCCCCCCTGGGAAGCACGCACCTCATCACGAATGACAGCCGTGCGCAACGCAACACCAATCAGGACCTTCTCCATACGGCCAGGGGTCCCCTCGTCCGCAGGTGGAGGGGAGTCAGATGACATGGACATCCCCCCTACCTGCGGACGGGCCTGGGATGGGGCATCACTGCTGGTGCATGGTGGTGCAGTCACAGTGTCAGGGACAGTGACATGCACAGGCATCTCCACGGCGACCTGTGCTGCCTCCTGCCCCTGCCCCTGGACTGCACCACTTGCACCAGCAGGGATGCCCCCACCAGGCCCCATGTGCGGCTCAGTAGCGGCCTCCTCCTCCTCTGTGGAAACCACCAACCTGGATAGCTCCACACTGTCTTCCGCCGGTGCAAGCCACTGTGGGGGCTCACCCACCCCTTCCGCTGCAGCCGTGGGGGCATCCCCGCCGCTTAGCTCCACAGCGCCGTCTCCACCCTCTTCTTCACTTTGCGCTGTGTAGAGGGAGACATAGAACACAAGCATCAGGGTACTGTACAATGGTCCCCTAGACAGGAAGCAATAGCAGATGAGTGGCACTGTCAAAGATCACTTCCATCATGTCCCTCCACAACACATGGGTCAGTGCAGGCAAAACACATGCAGTAACAGGCATGGCGCATGCTATGGACATAAGCAAACATGTCCAAGGGACTCTTGAAGCATACAATGTTGTTTTTGGACTCACATGCATCATGGGTCATGCCTATCACATGCACACACTTCAACGTACTTTCATTCATCTGGACTCGTACACCCCAGACACAGTGGATGCAAGGATAACTAGGCTGCATCAGTGATTCTGAACATTGTCACAGACATGTGTCATGCATCCATGGCATTCACAAGTCACAGACACGCAGGTCAAAAACACAGACATGGACACCATACATGTACATGGCATCAGCACCCATCCCTCACCCCCATCCATGTCCAGGAACAGACACTGGCATGCTCTCATGTGTCCATTCCGCATAGGGCTCCCCATGTTGCATTTAAACACATACACCAACCGTGTGCTTCACACATTACTGGTCTCACATGCATGACCATGATGTCCCTGCACACACAGACGTGTACATGGCCTATGTCACACATACAGGCAAGTATCAGACAACCAGCACACTGCAACATGCCCTGTCTCACACAGCAATGCTTGGCCACTTACCGCTCGACTCCAGACGGGTCTGCCCCTCAAGGATCTGGGCATGGAGCGCTGGGCGTACGCGTTCCAGGACCCTCAGCTGGATGGTACTCATGCTGCCCCGGCCCCCCTCCACGAGGCGCCGGGCCTTTATGAGGGTCCTGGACCTGAAGTCCTCCCAGCGCTTCTTGACTTGCTTGATGTTGCGGGTTGATACCCCCTCCGCGTTGATGGCAACCACAAAGTCGTCCCAGATCCTGTCCCGTCCTTCCTTGTCGGCGCGTGGTGATCCGAAGAGGGCATCATAATGCCCCAGGACAAGCTCCACCAGGACATCAACTTCCTTCTGACTGAAGCTGGTGGCCCTCTGCCCCTCTGGCTGGGGGTCGCCAGTGGTCTCGGATGGTGTTTGCCCCGACATGGCGACCCCCGAGGCAGGCGTGGGTGGGCAACTGGGTCCTGGGGCTGGGCTGTGGAGCGATGGTATCCCAGTCGGGAGTGTTCTGTTGCAGCAGGGGTGGACACAGCAACTGGACCCCTGCAGATGGCTGATGTGCAGGCACCAAATGGCAGGGCACGGTGGCAGCAGGCAGGCAGCAGCAGATGGCTCGTGGGAGGCTGCTCGGGGCTCTAGGGGGCAGTAATTCGGCCTTTTGGGCAGGAGCGTGGTCTTCCATGTGCTTACGCGTGGCCAGCTTGATACGGAGTGATTTGGCACGTGAAAATTCTGCACGTCAGCGTGTAATTCAAGGAAAGGCCCTTAGCGCGTAAGCGCGCCAGCACGCATACGTGATTCCATTGGACCAAAGGCCCTTAGCGCGTATGCGCGTCTGTGACGTATCGCGCACGGACGTTGCTTTTCGTGGGGTGCGGTGCGTGTGTTTTGCAGGCGTTGGGGTTCACACGCTATTACTTCACAGCGGGTGGGTGTTGGCTACGCGTTCTTCTATACGCAAGGCAGACGATGAGTGGTACCCTGCTCCCCCAGGCCCGATCGCATGTAAAACCACCTGCGAGCCCCTGAAATACACGTACTCCGCTCCCCCTGGCCCGATCGCGTGTAAAACCACCCGCGAGACCCTGAAATACACGTACCCCGCTCCTCAGGCCCGATTGCGTGTAAAACCACCCGCGAGACCCTGAAATACACGTACCCTGCTCCCCAGGCCCGATCGCGTGTAAAACCACCCGCGAGACCCTGAAATACACGCACACGCTCCCCCAGGCCCGATCGCGTGTGGAACTTCTCGCGCGTGTAGAACTTTGGCTACCGCCTGCTTTCGTGTGGCGGACATGTATGGGCCTGTGCGCGTCTTTGGCCGTGCGCTGGTTTTCCCTATTCCATTCCATGAATACGTATTGTAGGCGAGCGTGTGGGCGTTCCGCGCACTTGCCTCCTGTACTTCCCCCGTGACGCCCACATTTTCACGAGTTGTTCCCCATTCTGCGTGTAACGCCCCGTGTTACGCCTACTTTTGTTATGTACGCCGCGCTATGTGCGAATTCGCTGTGGCCTTATCGCACAACGTTCGATGACCTGTGCGCCAGCGTGCGCCGCGCACTTTTTCAGCGCACATCCCACATTTTGCGCGTACACGGACTTCCATGAATAGATGTGCGCTGTTTTCTATGCGATAATCGCACTTGCACTGCGATTTTCCCTATTTCACTGCGAATCGCACGTTTTAGCACGCGTGCGCCGTTTTTTCAGCGCACATTCTTTGCATGAATCGGCCTGTAAGTGTGTTATAAATACGCAACTAAGACATATTCCTGTAACAGTGCCTCAATGACCTCGGGCTGTGTGACTGTTAGGCGGAAACCTGTGCAGTTCCCTCGGGGACCACTGCAAAAGATTTAGGACTACAGGCGTTTGGCGGTGAACCCACTTGGTAGCAGTCTGCACCACACAGATTCACTTGGTAGCTGTGGCTGAGCAGTCAGACTTCCCTCAAGAAAAGTTGAGCAGTATGTGGAGTATACAAAATAGGGCAATTCTTCACAGCAAGACAAGCAAACACGCAACGAGGCTTAGTGTAAAGATATTAAAGCATTTATTTATTACAGAACATCTACGAAAAACACTAAGGCAAATCACGGCAAATAAATCAAACACAATTACTCTACGAAGTAGGAAACGATCTATCCCCCTAGCAATATCGACAACTCTAGGTTCTACCGGTACCACTTATTTTCAGACAGAGGTGTATACTTCAACCCAGATGACACTCGAATATTAGTTAGGACGGGAGAGAAAAAGATAGGCAGGTTATGAAATCAGCACAGTTCAATCCTAGCGGAAAAAATGCAAGGCAGGAAGGCAAGAATCACAATAGATCGTAAAGTTCAGAGGCCAAGCCCACTCGGAGAGAGGCCAGGCGCGATGTCCCAAAATCTAGTGGAGATTCATTCAAGTCTTTATAGCAAATTATTATCGGCAGATTGAACCAGTTCAGAACAAGAATGAGAAAAGCTTGGAGGCGACCCAACGGAACGGAGAGGATTAAGACACCTCACTCGAACCGATCGAAAGGGAAGCCAGGCGGACACGGTACCTTGTTGTGGAGGGCAGCTCCGGCGGGGGCAGTTGTTCCTGGTTGTGGGTGCACGTCGGGTCTTTGCCAAGAGTAGAGATGATCTCGTCGTCGAAGAAAATGAAGTCCGGTGCACCACCAGGGAAGAGACCAGCCGCGGAGTGCTCCGTCACAAGGCACCACCTTTTGGTCGCGGTTCAGGGGTAGTGGCTATCCGGTTGCCGAGGTGCGCTGCACGGGCAATTCCACCACTGCGTCCTGAGACGAATAAAAAGCAAAGGGGACTGGTTGTTCCCACCAGTCAGGGGAAGAGACTCTCCGGCAGGGAGATCTCCTCTGTCGTCGGGAAGTGGTGAGTCGGTTCCGCAGGGCTCCACCGGAGGTGTCGTCGTGCAGGTCGGCTCAGCGTTACCCTCGTCGGATTCTTAGGTCCTGTGGCGACTTCTGAAGATCCAGTCCCAAAAGCCCTGCTTTTATGCAGAAAACCCCCATTCATTCAGCCTAGCTGTCAATCAACACATGCTAAGTGGTGAGCGGGAAGGCTCACCACTTAGGCCAATCACTCCAGAGTGTGACCGGAGTTGGCAAGGCAACTCGGTCCAGGGTGCCTAAACCCCCTCCCACACCCCTGTGGTAACCCAGACAGAATGGCACCACTTTGGAGGGTCTCCGTACAGAGCCCGCCAAAAGTGGAACAAAGGGCTCGACCTTTGGTTTAGGAGTCACAGAGACCAACACAGACGCCATTTTACAAACCGAGTTCTGGCAGAAAATACCATCCGATAAACTTATTTAAGATAAGTAGATCGGTGGTACGTTAGAGATTAACGAGAAAAAGTATCAATCTCCAACAATGGGACGAATCACATAGGGTTATGTTCGGGGTCGAACATAACAAGTAGTTTCCACTGCCACCAGCCAAAACTCGACGAGGGGGGACGGGACAGTGCCCCCTCGAGTAACAGATCCAGGAGTAATCGAATTACCCCTACTAGTACGTCCACAATAAGATGGTTTGTACTAGTTCTGTTAGTAAATTTAGGTCTAGTAAAGCCAATGGTGACTTTACATGCCCGGGGAGACAGTAGTCAGTCCCCGGGTATGGAGTCTATGGTGGGGGATCCGCTAGGACGCCCCAGTGTTACGGCACGTAGGGTGCGGTGTAACACACATAGGAAAACATATGAGACCCTATGGAGTAAAAGACCCCATAGCCCATCGAACACATTGACATTTCAAAGGAATTACACACATACATGTCCAAGAGTGGGAGAAAAAGAGTCTCACTCTTGGCAGGATGGAAAAAACAAACTCCAGAAATCCAGCAAGCTGCTGGGGGACTCACTAGGTTAGGAAATTCAGCCTGAACAGAGAATTCTCCCTAACAGTGAGCGCTTTAAAAATGCAGATAAATAAAAATGCAAATAAATAAATATACACCGAAGGCTAAGTTTGGAGGTATTTGGACTCAGCACACGAGAATCGGAAAGAAGTAAAATGTACAGTGATTAAGTTGTCCCGTAAACTTTTACAATTAAGGGGATGTAGCCCCCTCTTTGCTCATCTGGAGCGCGAAAAAGTCTCTAAGTTGTGGCTGCAGCATATTTTTTATGATTACATCAAAATCGTGTCAATATTTTGAGGCCATAGGAAAAAACTCTTCTTATTTTGGGAAAAAAGGAGGGGGCTCATTCATTGTTGTGTAACGTATACCCTTTTGGCTATTTTTTAAAAACATTTTTTTACCACCGTTATTTGTAATGTTCTTTTTTTTTTTTTTCTAAATGAGCCCCTGGCGGTAGCTCAGAAAAGCCCGTTTGATTTCCATGCAGAGAGCAGAGCTGCACTGCCGGTCGCCCTGCTGCTGCAGCGAGCACAATCAGCCTTTGGTTGGCTAAAGCTTCGCCAACCCACTGCCCGCCCAAAGATTGCTTGAAAACTTTCAGCACAGGCATTTTTAGTGTTATATTGTTTCAGCTGACAAAGTAGCGTGCATGCATCTTTTAAGCAGGCGCCTGGTTTGAGATATCATAGATTTTGCTAAAGCATACACCAGACAACTGATGCTGGACAAATTACTCATACGAACCTGGCAGGGCAAAAGCTGGCTTGGAAAAAGTGTTTACCACATTGTGGACTGAGCCTTACTAACTAACATTCGCAGGCTACTTAGTACAAAAAAGCATTGGAAATTATGGCGAACGTGGGTCGATGTGGGGAGTGCATTGTTTCCTGGTACTGCATCTATTTCCCTACTGAACAGAAACTTCCATGTTACTTGACTTTAAAAAACAAGGATTGTGGGGTTTGCTGCAGTGAAAGAGAAATGCATCTGCGGGACCTTGAACCGTGTGCTCTAGTAATGGAAATCAGGCCGTTTGTTGTAGGGAGGCAATTTATGGTGACCTACACCAGCCCTGTGAAAGTGAGTACCTGAATGAAGTAATCTGGGTAGCAGTTCTGACTGATGCCTTTAGATATGAACATTACAATTTAAGTGACCTGGAATGGTAACCTGTAAAGAAACTGCAGACATTACGTACATGTATCACATCCATGTTTCCTTTAGAAGCAACTCTGGGCCGGATTTTAAAACGGGTTTTACAATGGTGCAATCCCACTGAAAAACACTTTGGAAATCAGCAGTGGCGGCTGCTTACATAGGGCGGGGGGGGCGCCGCCCCCCCTCCCAGGGCCCCCAGGAGTGTGCAGAGAACATTGTTCACATTTTCACAACGTGGTTCTCTGTTGAATTCTGCAGAACAGCATGGCGGCAAATCAATGTTGCAGAGCGGCAGATTCATTATTTATTTACAACGTAAATAAATAATCTGCCACTTTGCAATGTAGTCTTCATTCAATGTGGCTGGGCCTGCCACCCTTACACAGAGGGGCGCGTCCCGTTTTACGAAGCTTTTCCCTACTGTAAAGTGCGTGGAGCTCGTAGCTCCACGCACTCTACGTAACCATCACAATCCAGGAGGCTGGCGGGGCGCTCGAGGGGTGGCCCTGCCAGCATTATAATCTCTGCGCAAACAGCGCACCAGAATCTGACCTTTCTGTAGGCTAACAGGTTTAATGAAGAATGTCATTGGCTGGTACCAATGACATCCATTATTGTGGGTGGGGTTGGGGTCATGGGCGCATGCGTGTGCCTTTGAAATTCTCACTTCGTGAGTTAAGTGGATGGACTCAGGGCTGCCCAGAGAACAGCAGGCCCACTTCACGTGCTGCACACTGCAGAATTAGCCCTCGCCAACTCCGGTAAGCACTGAAGATTCTGCACCCACACCTCGAAAAATGATCTTACCTTCTCCTGATGCCTAGACGCCAGAGTTCATGCACCCCTCTTACGTTCTTTAAACTCGGATATATGTGGCTGAGGCGACCCGCCTTCCTCCCGAGCCCTTTTCAACAAATATGGGTGATTTTTATTGCCCTCCAACACCCCCCCCAGCCATTTTAAGAACTTACAATCACTATATACCAGTAGGCCTCAGCCGACAGTGAGCCTGCGTTTGTTCCGTCCCAAGCCTCCTTATCTCGGCGTTGCCCGAAAGGCCGCCTGCCTTTGCCTACTCCTTACCCCTTACCACAGCCCACCCCGTCTGCACTCACCCACACCTCAAAAAAGTATCTTATCTTCTCCTGATGCCTCATGCCCTGCTGCCTCCACACCCCCTTCATCAAAAAGACACTGTCTGTCTCTCGTCACATATGACAATGGAAGAGAGCACGTCCGTGCAGAGCCCCTGATTCCATTTCCATGCAGGACATTTGTGTTCATTTTCCAAATTAAACCAAAGACTGTGTATTAGCCGCGTGCCATGGTTTCTTTATTCAAACAATACTCTAGGACCCTGGGGTTTAGCCCTGGCATGCTTATAGCAAGAACCCCCCCCCCAGCAGGCGGCACCTACATTAAGGCCCTGCCCCTCATGATCTGCGAGTTATGACTGCTGCATCAGGTGTTATTTGTTCAACAGTAGCACACAAGTTATTAAACCCGTCAAGAGCTGAGTAAGCGCTATAGAGTTTTGACCATAGGTTCCAAATAGGTCTTTGCAACACAGAGATACGGCATAGCTAGAACGTAATGCAACAGTTCATATTTAAAAACAAAAATATGTCTGGGGTCCATTTGAAAAACTTTCGCCAATACTAAGTGTGATTTGTGAAAAAAGTAGCGTTTAAAAAAGTGAAGGTTAATTAGTATTTACAAATGTGTAAACTACCACTAAATCAAAAAACGACTCATGCCGGATTCACAAAAGACAGTCCAAATAGGAGATTTTCATAACTTTTGGCATAAATCACTGAGATTATAATCGATTATGATCGAGTATGGATGCATACCGTAAAAATAGAACAGCAAATGTAGATGTTCGGCCAGTGCAGAATTATGCAGATATGGGTTTGACAAGGGGGTGTCCGAATTTGGAATAGGACATGCACACAAACATGTAACTTAATCTGTTTTAGAATCTTAGGGAAAAGACACGAGTTACTGCACACACGTTTTTGGTGCAAGTGTTGGGTAAGACGTGTGAAAATGAATTACTTTGTATGTAAGTGTCGGGCCGGGGTTAGGGTATGCATAATGGGTCGGGGACGGGGACATTTCGAGCTTGAGTGAGGCTTTTCTGTGAATCGGGTATAGGTGACATGGATCTGGTGCAGGTGAATCTGAAGTGGAACTACTGGCCTGACCCTCTTCAGTTACTGACATAGAGGAGGTAGGGCTATATAAATGCACTGGCAATTGTCTCTCCTTGACCCGTCCCTAGACCTAGAAGAGAACTACTGGCTGGCTGGCTGTCCGGCCTGTCATGGCTAGGTATGTACCAAAGAGTAAGGGATGCATGGTCCACCCTGCCATCTTCTTGCAGAGGCCTGTCACAGCTGAGTTTGACCCCTGAAAGCAAGAAGCCTGCAGGTGGTCCCTGACCCCATAACGATACTACACACAAGAAGTAGTATCACATGATCTTTGACCCCATGGACTGGCCCACTGTTTACTTTTTAAACGTGCTATGTTGAAATCTCAGGGCTGCAGCATGTTAATAAGCGTTGAGTGATAACAGCTACAGGTAGTCTGCTTCGGAAACTACGAAGAGCAAACAGAATACTTAATTTGCATAGATTAGCCAAATTGCCTTATAATCACAGGCTTCGTGGCGAGATAGGGCTACGAGGGTGGCGTTTGCAATAGGACCCGTGAATTAAATCGATTATTGCAGAACTATAGGATTTGTGGAGGTTTCTGTGCTACTGCATGGTGTATGTTCAAAAAAAGCAAGCATCAAGTTAAACAGCACCTTTTTAAAATATCTACTGCAGTTTGTTGACTAAAGTAGATGTGCTGATTTTCGAAATCCCACATTTTTATTTGGGGAGCAAATATGCTAAATTCAAATACATCTCGACATTCATAAAACATTTCTTTTCACTTCATCTCTCTACTCACTTGTTTTTTGAGCAGCCATGGTCTGCTGGTCTCCAAACCTTGAATACATGAGAAGCTAACATCATTAGGCAGTGGGTGGAGAGGGGTCTTTGGGTAAATGCTTCGCCAGGCTTGGAACCAAGAACAGGCTGCTTCTGGTATTAGTCCTGACACAGGCGACAGCTGTGGCAAAAGAACCACCAAGCAACATCATCATAAGCCCAAGAACAAGCGCTGGCCACCAGCACCAGCTCTGGCACAAACCCCAGTCATGAAAAGCAACCCCGGTACACAAGCATAAGTCCCATCTCCACTACCATTACTCGATATATATATATATATAATGAATTTATTCATGCATACAACATAGTACCAGCTATTCACAATACAAGCTGCTGTAAAGAAAACATGATCACACTTGCACATGTAAGAAAAATGTGCCACCATTAGTATGTAAAACCTAATGCTTATTATGTTATATTTATGTGGGTTTGGACAGTAAATTGCAAATTTTGGAAGCCATTTTTCCAAACTTTTTGCGGGGCGAGAATCCACCCGCACCCCCCCTTGATGTGGGTTGGCCTCGCTTGCTGCGCTCGCTCCAATATTTGCCCTGAGAAATTTACGCCCCACCACCTTTCAAAGTCACCAGACGCCACTGGAAATCAGGCCCTCTGTGTACTACCTTGCAGAGTCAAATGAACTCAGATCAAGAATAGGCACAAAATGGTTACACATGTAAATAATGTATTTATTCAGTGGTACCGCATTTGGGGATTTAAACTGATACATGATATGATAGATATGATACCTGAATTAACCAATCTGGCCACCACCAACGTTGGGTGCTTTTGTTCAAGAAAGTAATCCACAAATCTAGCGTGCACAGGAGACCCTTACATTATTTTAACAGGCTCTGGTACTGAAATCAGCTGGATAAGCTGTGACGGACATTCCAATGCACATCGTGGAAATGTTCCTGTGTTTTCTTCCAGTGATTCGCCAAGGGCAGTTTGCATTAGGGGCTTCGTGGCCCATTGTTTTGGACCTGCAGATGACTTATATGGTGCGCGCTTATGTTCTATCACTCCCCAGCATGCGCACTATCTCATGAACCCCACTGATGTGCCCCAGTCCTGATGATAGTTAGAGGTCCTGATTGCGGTACTCAAGCAGAATTCGACGTTTCAATACCAGTGCAACAGATGAAATTCGAAACCAAAAAGGAAAGGGTATCCATTTGAGAAATAACAAAAATGTTCCAAATGCAATGCACGTTTGGAACTATCACCGCTCTGAAGCAGAATTAAAATGGACAACACTTTTCTTCAAGACCAATATTTCAAAGTCTGCGGCCCAGAGACAGACTGTGCAAGCCTCACGAGCATCTGTGTGTTGAGGGTTTGCAAGTGAACTGCCGCTGCATAGCTCAATCCAAGCTTTTGATTTCTTTCCTATCGAACAAGCTAAGCAGTTGTAAATACCTCTTGCCAAACGTGAACATTGGGTGCTTTTATTCAAGCAAGTAATCCACAAATCTAGCGGGCACAGTAGATATAACTTGATTAAATTAAAATCCAGCCTTCAATGTAAGCGAGAGCTGCTGCTGCCGTGCCGCGATAATACAGAGTAAACACAGCACATTCAGAGACGGACTCACAGCCACAAATGCATTATTTTGCTATTTCTTAAACAAGTCGCAAAGGCCACTACAAAGGCAGAACTGATCGCGGCTAAGGGTGCAATGACTCATGGGTTATGGTAAAGACGCGTCAACATGTAAACACTGGTCATCGGCCTGCTCCCCGCAACCTCACAAGCAAAATAGAAACACAATAGCGAGTTCTGCTTTTAGCGCAGCCCGAAGCAATGCCTTCATTGGTGACACTTGTCAGTAGCTGGGTCCCTTTAGAAAATATTCCTCCTGTGCGCTAAAGTGCACACAATTGCCAGAGACCACAGGTCGGATACCACAACTCACATTAGATGTGCACACTGCAGTTTGCACGTCATTTTCGAAGTAAACATCTTAGAGGAGCCTTCATAGAACAGTACATTTACAGGAAACCTGCACCTCAGCATGCTGCACACAACATGGCCACCACCACAATACATTATTTTATCAAATTCACTTTTGAAATTTGGACAGGTCTCAAGTCCTAAATAAGCTCCCAAAATGCAAATTATTTTAGCTATTTAAAAAAAAAATCACCAATGAAATGTCCCAAGGCCTAAACAAGCTCCCTAAATACAAATTACTTTAGCTATTTTAAAAAAGATTATACTCATACGATTCAATGTATTATTTTATTTGGAAGATGCATAGTATCTTTCCCTTTCAAAGATGGCCGATAGTTCTGGCTTGTTTCCAGAGAGCTTCTTTAGAGACGGTCATCCAGAGTGGCTACCTCCATGGAGGAGCTCAGAGCTCAAAGAGTACCGAGATGGGCAGGAATGGGTTGGATTAGCCATAGGGATTAGCATGGCCAAGTGCAAGGGATGGGACGGATTTAATAAACAAGAAAAACCAAATACACTGTATATCCCTTTTCAAATGTCATCTCCATTGAAAAGCATTACATACCCTCATTAAAGCTCTAACGTTAAAGCTCTTATTTTAATGGCAATCGTTTTGGCTTAAAGGTAGTGCTTTCAGTGCCACCTAATAGCTCATACTAAAATGGGTGTATGAAGTTGTGCTCTTTCCCATTTTATATAAATAAAATGAAACAATACTTTAAAAAAGTTACAATTCCACAGATAAAAAAGGCAACCGTTTGTCTTTCCACTGATGGAATTACTTGGATCCATTATTAGTCAGGTCATGGTCCATGCACAGCAAAGCAAAGAGAAGTGGCTGGAGATCATTATACAAGACCACTTTAGACTGCATTGTATTCAGAACAGCACCAGTGCATGCTCAGTGTTAGAAAAGAAGCACACACCAAATGAATGTTTGAGGCTTGCAATTGGCCGATTAAAAACATCGAGCCACAATGGGAAAGGGTAGAGTCCTGCAAGAAACCACAGGTAGGTGGTAGACCTAGGAGGTAAGGCGAAAATAGATAGATACTGACTGAATTTGGTCTGCTAAAATAGAGGTACACCAGTCAGCAGCAGTACAACATATTCCTATCTTCTCTTAGTGATTGAAAGAGGAGTTATGGTCAAGAATGCCAAGAGCTTCAGTCATTTATTTTAAAATCTTAATTCAGTGACACCATTGGTGCCAGTGGCCGGGTACTACAGCAACTAGCAGAGACTGCATTCCCATGAAAGCCTGAACTTACTGTATAAGAGGAGTACAATGATTTGACAGAATTCCTCTGTACGATGGCGTCCAAGGATTACAGGATTTGGAAGGAAGGTCAAACAGGGAATTGTATCAAATGTTGGACTAATAAATAATCCACCATACCCTGCTTCAGGGCAGGGGCAATGTCTGGACTACTTAAGGATAATATATGTTACTGTTCATCCTACTCTTCCTTGTCGAACTAGTTCCTTTTTTGTGGCTAGCCCTTTTCCTCTCCCACCTTTCTCTCAGCTTTAGTTTATTTATTTATATATCTAGAGTTTTTTAATGCACTACATGCATGTAAAATATTTAATGTGCCAGGGAAGAACAGGGTTATGGAGGTGACAGAAGGGTGTAGGAAAGGTGGAGTTACTGTCAAACCAAGTGTAGTGGTCTCATTGATGAATGTGCCTGAAGGGTTATATTATTACAGCATTTTGGGCTTATCAATAATAGCAAATGAATGCATGCTGAGAGATAAAGGCTCCCCTGTTTCACAAAGTGCAGAAAGCGGGATGCACTGTTTGCAAAAAAGGGTGCCATCGTGGGAGTGCATCAATGTGTGTTGGCTTTAATGGGGTTGACTATGAAATGCTTGTAGAAAAAGGAGAGGTTTTAGTTTCCTGTAATACTTGAGGTGGTCCAATTCCTGTTACAGTTCCAATCTTAGATTGTTCCTAAATTCCGTTCTCTGAGTATTTTTCTTTTGACCATTTTAAGGCTTTGTCTTCTTGGGTTCTATTTAGTGAACTAGTGAATTTGTGGAGATGATATTTTGGAGCCGCTTGATGAGTTTGCATTTCGGGTTATGCAGAGTACTTTGAAAGTGATGCATTGTCGCATTGGGAACAAGGGTTCAGATCAGAGGTGTCTGGTCTTTTTTTTTAAAGCTGTCTCGTTTGACTTGTGCTGTTCTGCCTGATAGAGAAGACACACTCCATTTGACAGCTGTCCTTTTTATCCCCATTGTATCTTTAAGTATGGTCAAGGGTACTTGGTTGTCCAGGATGTCTCAGGGTATTTAAAAGTGTAGGAGCAGTAGAGAAGATTTCCCAGGATGGTGTCTCTTGTGTGCAGTAGAGACGTGTCAGTGCTTCTTGCTTGTCTAAATCAAGATTGCCCTGAAAACGAGTGTCTGTTTTGTTGTATTCTGTGAGTTGTTTTCTGACAATATACTCAATGGTCTTTTCTTTGAAGGCAAGGCCAGTTAAGGGTCTATAGTTGTCCAAATTGTTTTTATCTGAATTTGTGTTTTAAGAAATGAGGAGATGATAGCTGCTATCAAGGAAGCAGGGATAATGCCATATGGCAGTGAAAGGTTGCAGATGTATGTGATTAATATTCACATTGACAGTAGGAGAAATGTGTGGAGTTGTGATGAGCAGGAAAAACATTGTTTTTTAAAATATTTTCTGGACAGTTGAGATTTCTACGATCCACAAATCCTAAATGTGATTGAAGAAAGAAAAAGAAGAACAGGTGGGATGTAATGTCTGTAATCTATGGAATTTATCTCATATTTGAAGATTAGATTAAGGGAGAAATGCCCCCTGACCCAACAACCCGACTAAAATAATCCTACCTCAAATTTCTGGTACAAAAACCAGGCTGTTTCCTATCTGAACATTCTGGTTTTTTTTACAATAAACATTATCTTAATGCAATTTTTGCTTTCACATTTTATGCTTAACCAAAAACAATGACCCTTGAAAGTCTGGGTAATCTCTCTATTCAATTTTGTTATTAATTCAAAAAATACCCATTTTACAACAAAATGTTACATGCAGTCTCGTGTTTAAATTTTTTTTCAATAAACCAAACAATATATCCGTGTTTTCACAGCTTTTTCAATCCGAAAGTGTTTCTAATGTCTCTTTAACACTCTTTTTCTTGTTGATCTTTACAGTTTAAAGTCCATAGTTCTCAAATGAAATCAAGGTACTATTGATCAAATAGTCTCTTATCTTTCCGTTGATGCACAACGCGTTTCGGGCTCTCTCTTAGCCCTTCATCAGGTGCGACCAAATTCTATACTTCAATCTGATGTATCTGAAAGTTAAATATATATTTCTATTTAGACCCTCAGTTCATGTTCCACATAGCTTCACAATTTCTTTTGACTAGATTGACCAATGTACCTGTAATACTGTGGATCTCTCCCATCTGTCAGTCTCTAATACTTGTGAATTTCATTCCAGTATCGTTTATTCATCCACTCTTGTGTTTGTCTTGAGTATTACGCCCAATCTGTAAAGAATGAATATGACGTGGTTTTTCTACATTAATTTTGAGTGTTCATGAGCGGGTTTGGTGCTGGGAACAGTCGCTACATCATAGCGCTGTGCCCCAGTCACCCAACCTTAATTCAGCGTTTTTCATGCTTTACTTTCATATCGTGTCCCTGTTGTCTCACCTGACTGTGCGGACCGCTGTCGGCTACTTTCTTTGGCTTGCCGTACGTGCGAGCTCGTTGTCATCAGCTCAGCACTGCCGCAAGCCGCTCGTGTTGCTGTCTCGTGCCGTTCAGGATTTTAGTTTTCTCCTTCCCTCGGTCCGCACTCTCCTGTCCAATTCACAGCATGTGTGTCTCCTTGCGGTAGCTCCACGGTTGCCTTGATTGTGTTTCTTTGAACTCCCTAGATGTAGTCCCTTCTTGCTTTCTACCAAGCTGTCAACTGACTAGTTTCCCGTGATTGCATGGCCACCATCTTGGAATAGTTTCAATAACTGTGGTTTAAATTCCTGTGGTGTGGTGGTTGCTTCTAGATCGTCGCTACAGAAGTCTAGGGATGTTGCTAAACATGATGTTTGTTGTTTTAAGTGTTAAATGGCTCATTAAAAAGCACTCAACATTTTTTTTTATTTATTTCATATGCATTTGCTTTGTACCAGCCCGATTTTTTACAAATACAATTCTATACGCGGGGAGCTATTTAGATTCTTGCTGTCCGGTTGGTGTTTCTATGCTCTTTTATAGAAAGCAACTTAAATCCCAATCTGCGTTCATCCCATTGGGTTGCATTGAGTTCAATTTGTCGATCCAGTATGTTTCTCTTTGCAGAAGAATTTTGTTTAAATTTCCGCCCCTTCTTGATATTTTTATCTGTTCCAGAATGATGAATCTTACTTGAGAGATATTGTGTCTTCCTCTTTTGAAATGTTGAGTAACTGGTGATTTTATTGCTCCTGTCCTGATGTTTGGCTTGTGTTCGAACCACCTTATTTTCGCCTTCCTCAGAAGAAGCCACAAAGATTTTGGGACTCATTAAAGAGATCAATATTGACCTAAGTACCTCGGATAATCCTGAAGAACTAATACACCAACTAGAACGCCTAATACGGAGCGAAATAAGTCAAAAGTTACACGCTACAACACTAGCCCAATACTACAAAGCACAACGAATACCACGGGGGCTGAGAATTGACCTAGAGCCAACACTCTGCAAGGAAAATCCTGAATTTGTGAAAAGGTGGAGATTCATATTAAACAAATGTTCACTGGACTTAATCTTATTGACGATTGAAGAACTATCCAAATCACTTATCACTATAGAAGCGGACCTTGAAAAATTAAAAACTTCATTAGTCAAAATAATTTCTAAAGAAGAACTAGTAACTATATTAGAAGAAACCAACAAAAAACTAGATTCATACAAAAAGGAAATTGAAGCTAAAAAAATAAGAAAATTCCGGAGGAACACCTTAGACTACAAGTTAGACATAGTGTATTCGTGGAAAGAATATTACCAGCAAAAAGACAACGCAAAAAGTGGAAGAACACCTTACAACAAGAGAACTCCAACAACAGGAAGTGCATCGTCCGAGGCATCAAGTGGCGAATCAGAACCACAAGAGCAAGAACAACAATTAGAAAGGAACGAACAAACACCATCGACATCAAAAACGACGAAGTCACCGTCAGAAAACATCGCGTCTTTTTTAGACAGGGCAAAACTAGAAGAAGCAAGAAGAAAAAACCCATCTCGGAAAGTGAACTTTCTGCAAAAGAGAAGTTAGTAATCAACATTTCAGACTACCGATTGAGTAAATTTGAGGAAAAAACTCTACAGAAAGGTATTTCGTTTGTCCCGTACTACAGCAGTTCACTGTTGAAAGAAAAAATGGACTTCTTCAAATTGACTCGCAAGATGAAATTGAAATTATTCTTTGACACATGTGAATGGGGAACAAGTAAGCAGGAATGTAAATATCTGGAAATGAAACCTAAGAGCACATTCATGCCACCGATCCAGAATCCACTAATTGATGTGTTTCAGAAGCAAGTATTAATAGATTTGGAAAAATTGAAGTATAAGCGCAGATCGAAAACAAATTTTTCAAAAAGAGAACAACAAGTCCTTGACAAACTGTGGCAAAATCCGAACTTAATACTAAAACCTGCTGACAAGGGAGGAGCTCTGGTATTGATGAATGTAGAGCAATACAAAATGGAAATAGAAAGACAATTGGCAGATGTCAACACCTATCTTGAAATCTTTGAAAACCCAACGGAGAAAGTACAGAAATTAATCAAAGAAACATTAGATGAAGCAGAAAATGAAGAACTAGTAAGTCACCGTACCAAGAACTTTCTAATGAATCTTCATCCATTGATGCCGATAATATATATTTTGCCAAAAGTCCACAAAAATCTGACTCATCCACCAGGGAGACCTATTATTGCTGCGAACAACAGTTTACTTGAACCATTGGCACAATATATAGATAGTGCAATCCAACCTTCAGTGCATAAATGCAAAACATACATAAAAGACACAAATGATTTTTTGAACAAATTAAAACAAGTTGAAATAGATGACGATCAAGATATCCTCTTTACAATGGACGTGGTAAGCCTTTACACCAACATCACTCATGAGGGAGGTCTGGAAGCCATGGAGTGGCTACTACTGAAAGCAGACACGGTTCGAGGACAAATACTATATACAAATATCTGGAACTTCAATGGGGGCCGCAATGGCCCCAAGCTATGCGAATACATATATGGCTTACTTGGAGGAAACCAATATCTTTAATGAAGAAAGATGGACAAACAAATTGAAATGTATGTTCCACTTTATAGATGATATATTCGGGATTTGGAATGGTTCAAATGATGAATTGTTGGCATTCTTTCAGCATCTCAACAGCATGGCACCAAGGATTGAATTAACATCTAAAACGAGCAAAGAATCCATTGAATTCCTTGATGTGCAAATATACAAGAAAGGAGGCAAATTGGAAACAACAATATTTACGAAACTAACAGACAGGAACAGCATACTGCATGCAAATAGTTTCCACCCGCGGAGGACAATAGAAAGCATACCTTTCAGTCAATTTTTAAGATACAGACGGATTATCTCAGAAGAAGTGGAATACACCAGAAGAACAGCAGAATTAAAAGAAACATTTGAGAAAAGAGGTTATCAACCATCCATTATCACAACATGTGCCGAAAAAGCCAACAGTATCAGTAGAGAAGGAGCGTTACAACCAAAAGAAAAGGAGGAACAGGAGAAACTTGTATATGTTACCACTTTCTCCCAACAGAGCCTGAAAATTAAAAAAATTATCAAAAAGAATTGGTCAATCTTGACCTTAGACCCAATGATGAAAAGACTCTTTTCAGAACCTCCACTCTTTGCCTATTCCAAGAGTAAATCAATGAGGGAACATCTCATAAAAGCAGATTTGTCAGCAGAAAAACAAACCCAGGAAACCTACAAAGGTACAACCCCATGTCACAATTGCAACAACTGCAATAACTTAATAATGGGCAACACCATCTTTCACCCCCATAAAGGTTACAAAATCAATTTGTATCATTCTTCGACCTGTGATTCAAAAAATGTAATCTATGGTATAAAATGTCCATGTGGAATTTATTACATAGGCATGACAATGAGGAAGGCAAAAATAAGGTGGTCCGAACACAAGTCAAACATCAGGACAGGAGCAATAAAATCACCAGTTACTCAACATTTCAAAAAAGAAAGACACAATATCTCTCAAGTAAGATTCATCATTCTGGAACAGATAAAAATATCAAGAAGGGGCGGAAATTTAAACAAAATTCTTCTGCAAAGAGAAACATACTGGATCGACAAATTGAACTCAATGCAACCCAATGGGATGAACGCAGATTGGGATTTAAGTTGCTTTCTATAAAAGAGCATAGAAACACCAACCGGACAGCAAGAATCTAAATAGCTCCCCGCGTATAGAATTGTATTTGTAAAAAATCGGGCTGGTACAAAGCAAATGCATATGAAATAAATAAAAAAAAAATTTGAGTGCTTTTTAATGAGCCATGTAACACTTAAAACAACAAACATCATGTTTAGCAACATCCCTAGACTTCTGTAGCGACGATCTAGAAGCAACCACCACACCACAGGAATTTAAACCACGGTTATTGAAACTATTCCAAGATGGTGGCCATGCAATCACGGGAAACTAGTCAGTTGACAGCTTGGTAGAAAGCAAGAAGGGACTACATCTAGGGAGTTCAAAGAAACACAATCAAGGCAACCGTGGAGCTACCGCAAGGAGACACACATGCTGTGAATTGGACAGGAGAGTGCGGACCAAGGGAAGGAGAAAACTAAAATCCTGAATGGCACGAGACAGCAACACGAGCGGCTTGCGGCAGTGCTGAGCTGATGACAACGAGCTCGCACGTACGGCAAGCCAAAGAAAGTAGCCGACAGCGGTCCGCACAGTCAGGTGAGACAACAGGGACACGATATGAAAGTAAAGCATGAAAAACGCTGAATTAGGGTTGGGTGACTGGGGCACAGCGCTATGATGTAGCGACTGTTCCCAGCACCAAACCCGCTCATAAACACTCAAAATTAATGTAGAAAAACCACGTCATATTCATTCTTTACAGATTGGGCGTAATACTCAAGACAAACACAAGAGTGGATGAATAAACGATACTGGAATGAAATTCACAAGTATTAGAGACTGACAGATGGGAGAGATCCACAGTATTACAGGTACATTGGTCAATCTAGTCAAAAGAAATTGTGAAGCTATATGGAACATGAACTGAGGGTCTAAATAGAAATATATATTTAACTTTCAGATACATCAGATTGAAGTATAGAATTTGGTCGCACCTGATGAAGGGCTAAGAGAGAGCCCGAAACACGTTGTGCATCAACGGAAAGATAAGAGACTATTTGATCAATAGTCCCTTGATTTCATTTGAGAACTATGGACTTTAAACTGTAAAGATCAACAAGAAAAAGAGTGTTAAAGAGACATTAGAAACACTTTCGGATTGAAAAAGCTGTGAAAACACAGATATATTGTTTGGTTTATTTAAAAAATTTTTAAACAGACTGCATGTAACATTTTGTTGTAAAATGGGTATTTTGAATTACTAATGGGTATTTTTTGAATTACTAACAAAATTGAATAGAGAGATTACCCAGACTTTCAAGGGTCATTGTTTTTGGTTAAGAATAAAATGTGAAAGCAAAACTTGCATTAAGATAATGTGTTTTGCATGTTCATGCCTTAAAGTGTGCACAGAGTATGATCATTTTTGCTGAAGTGATCTTTCAAACCATTGTTTATTCCGATTCTGTAGCCCAGAATCAAACTCTGTTTAGCACCTAAGTTTGTATTTAATTCTAACAAGCAAGCATTTGAATTTACATTAAGGTTCATGGTATTAAGGAGTGCTCCTCTACACCCAAATTGATCATTTTGTTACAATAAAAACATCAAAATTAAAATTGATCCTCTAACATTGAATGCCGGTTAAGTCACTGACACTATTTCACACAAATACAGCCAGCTTGTCTCCAGAAAAGAAGCACAATCTTCCTTCTATTATCTTGTTATATTTACATTCCAAATGCACACACATATCCATCAGTATAAAAGCAAGTCTGAAACATATTCTAGAAATAAATATACAATCTTCTGCAATATAAACATTTCCTACTTGTTGCCATTCTTAGAAAGAATACCATGTTTTATTAAAGTTTCAATTGATAGTTCACTTAATTTTCTATAACACCATTAAAGAGAAACACATTGGCTTAACATACACATTTCATACTCTAGGGCTGATTCTACTCTAATATTGGGCATTGTTGGTTTTTAAGTTGGACATAGGTACATGAATACAGGGTATGGTATGTTTGGCTACTTGGTCTACAGGTTTGGGCTTAGGATAGAAGCTTTTATTTTGGCGAACACAATATCTAGATTTGTTTAAAGGATCACACACACCCATTAAAGTAGAAGTTTGAGATACAAATGAATCAGAAGTAAATTTTAATTGCAATTAAGAGTACACTTAAGACGGAATCTTCTTTTTTGTACAATATGTTTTAGAATAAATAACATTGGTTATTTAAATTGATATAATCCATAGTTTATTCCATGTTTAGTCCATGGTCTAAACATGGAATAAACTATGGATACATGCAAATGCTGATTGGACTTAGAATAATGTTGATTTGACATAGATAGAGGAATGTACTCCTCCCGTAACATTACGACATTAAAATGCAGTGTACATAATTAGACAGGGATAACAATCATTCAGTATTTTCCAGTGAATTAGTGTATTCCACATGTGTGGATATTTGAAGTACTGTGAGATGTTTCTTACTATTGTATATAGATATGGAACAAATGAAATATGCTTAAAATGTGTGACTTTATTTTCTTCTAAATTACTACTGAAATGTATTTTTCATGTATTATTATGATATCCAAATGGCTGTAAATCCAGACACAGTCCACTTATAATTAGGAAGTGTTTGTAGTATACAGACAGATACTACCTGTTAGATCCAGAACATAATGATTTCTCATTGTCCAATAGATCCCAGAGAGATAGAGATCAATAATTAACCTTGCAAAGTAATTTCCTGATTGTTTAAATAATATTGACTAGGCTCTCCCTACCTTCACTCTTTCCTCTGTATCACTTGTTGTTTGCTTTCTGATGCATTTATATTCTTCATTCTAATTTTCAAACTGTGGAGTGACTTAGCTCGCTGTCAACTACATTTCCCATGATTCTTAGAGCATCCACATATAATATAGAATTGGCGGCCATCTTCTTGGCTCACTTATCTCTTTAGCCACATTTTTGTCAATTGCATGATTAATGTCTAGAATATAGACTAAGTTTCACATTTCTTGCTAGCCTTCGACAGGAGACCCATTGGGTTTTAAATTGACGGATTTTGTTTAGCGTGGGCGCTACTACATTCACACTGTTATCTTAAAAATGTGTCCATTATCTACGTCTATATCTGTTCCCAGGGCTACCACATAATCACACGGCTTGAGGCATGACAGGGGCTTCAAGTGAATGTGGCCCTCTTCTGTTTCCATAGCCGTTACTACGGCAACATTATAAACATAAGGCGCAATTCAGGCTTTCAGACTTTACCTGCAGACCTGCTCTCCAGTGATTCATTCGTACCGATGCGGCTAAGTACACAGCTTTATTGTCAGTATCCTAGATCCTTTTGGAATTTGCAAATCATTGATTTTTTGAAGGAATAACTATGTCATTTTAAATACTTTTCATTTAGGTAGACTAGCGTTTTGTTGCCCCACACATGGTTTTGAGATCCATGCTTTGATATAGGTAATCAACTCTTTGTGATTCATTGTTGCTTAACGCATAATGTCCAGCATCAATTCACTTTGCAGGACTGATGGTTTATATTGATCATTGTTTAGATACTTGTTTCATGATTGGTATTTTCATCTCTGTGTGACCTAGCACTCTGTGAACAGTGCTTTTACTAATCTCAGTTATCTTTCTTAACATCTTTTTTTTTCCTTAATGTTTCTTGCTGTACTTTGAGAGCACACTATTTTTCAATATTACCTACTACATTAAGGCATGGTACATGATATATGCTACCAATGCCAAAATTGAGTGATCACTTCTAATTCCGGTTTGGTCTGAATTCTTTATTTTTTCTTGATGGGAAGCGGCTATAACTCTGGAACTTGTTAATACAACATCAGATAATAATATATTAGTTATTAGTGCATACAAGACTAAGCATGATACATGATCTATTAGACACTCAGTGAATTGAGTAATATACACACTTTCTCTGAACAATTGAAGTAGATGTATTTTTGTTTTGTATAATTTATGAATACAGCTACATGCACTACTGATATATTGTTAATTACATTGCAGAATTTTGAATTTTGCACCTGATGAAGGGATTTGCATCCCAAAACACGTTGTGTCGATGTCATCAAACATAAACATCTTTTTAAACAATGAGATTGTTATTGAATTAAATTATTGAAATTACGCAAAGAAATCACTGTATGATTTACAATGTTGTCCAATACATTGTATAATTATTGACTACATTTTGGCTGATTTTTCCAGCAATAAGGTGTGCAGAGGACAGGAGTATCTGATACTTTTGGATACTTTTCTTCTGCTATTGTTTTTCCAACCTCGTGTCAAGGTTGAGTTACCTCCTCAGCACCCAAATTCTCTTCACATTCATCATTATCTGATTGAGATTGCTCAGAATTAAGGTGTGAACACACACTATTTACTAAACACACTGGCTTTTTAAAGGCCCAGGACAAGTAGGAACATCATAACCTCCAGGCAGATCCAACAAATAAGTCCCTCTACCAACCTTCCCCCATTTTAAAGTCCTTCTCAGGCAATCTGGTTCTATCTTAGGGAAAGACTTCAGCTTTTGGCTCCAATAAGATCATTCTGAATTTGTAGATGTCCTTCATGTTCCAGTAGCTGGTAATTTGAGAATGTTATTGAAATGTGTACATGTATTAATAATTCTCACACATTTATATATGGTGTTTATAAACAAATGATGTAGAGACCATTGCCAAATGTATGTCTATTGTTGGTTTGTCAATTACGCAAAGCACTCACACGTTACAGCTGATAATGTGGTTTAATTATTTGGTTCGATTTAAGTGCTTCCATTTACTTCTTTTTCAAAAAGCTTTGCATTACATCTTGATTGTAATTCATCAATAACAGAAACATGTCCTTAACAAATATTCTGAGACCCAGGGCCATGAATCAAAGACATATAAATAATGGAAGGTCAAAGGTTCAGGATTTATGTGACAATCTGGTCTTGTAAATCAGCCTTACTAAAGGAACAAGCCTCTGACCTTTTACCCTGAGTCATAAATTGAAAAGTGCCACAAAAACTCAGCTTTTGGAATTTATTTGCGGAATTGCATGTTTTCTAAGAGCATGATATATACATTAAATACCCACTGTGTCTGTTCAGCTCAGCTAATGGATTAATTACTTATTATGGAATACTGGAATACTGTTTTACCAAGAAGCAGACGTCTGGGCCCTATGCCTTGGTAACTGAGCTCTGAAAAAGCACAGACCAGATTTACAAGATACTGGCTACAATCAACATTTTAAAGTGACATGCATGCAGAGACCAATGGTTATGTTGGAATTTTCATTTAATAAGAACCAACAGTGTATGCCTTGTTAACAAATTAAACTCAATCTGCACAATGCATACTGCACATTGACTTGGCATCTTCTCACAGAACATTAGAGTACACTTTGTGGGTCAGTTGAATAGCATGGCTACACACGTAAACATTGTTTCCATCAAATGTTTGCTGGGAAAGACTTCATTTTGTGACATTTGCACATATAGGGATGTAAAGCTATTCACAATGCACCTTATTTAGTGAAATATGTTACATATCTGTTTAATGATCTTGGAGGGGTGAGGACTCAAGGAACTTGTGTGAGTGGTCATCGATGTTTGGATCATAATTTTCATGTTGTTTATTTTTCCATGAAAAAATCTTGCTAAGTCTTTTGCGAGTTGTTTTGTATAGCTATCATTCACACCTACTCACTATTGGATGATTTGTCCATTATAGTTCCTGTAAAGCTCTCTCATTTTGTTGGGTGCTGGTTGAATGCGATTACAGAGGTATGCTTGTTTTCTCTATTGCATACCATATTTGTATGCTCTAGTATCAGTGGTCCCGTCAATTTGGCCAGAAAAACACCCTGATTGCTGTCAACTGTGCTAAAGGTGTTCTCCAACTCGCAATAATAGGTGAGAGAGTAAAGTGTAAATACTTTGATGAGCAAGAGTAAGACTAGGACTAATGGAGATTATCCATTAGTATCCCCATGTTTTGCTTTATTTTGCAGGTCTCTACTTGTTGAAGTATACCAAAGACCTTGATGATTCCAAGTAAATTAAAAAGGTCATCCAGCCAGATGAATATGCAAACTCAAGCTCTCATTTGTCTAATGCCTAGCCAAAAGTGTGCATTGAAGAATATTCCAAGAGCAACCTGTAAAGTTGAATGAACATATTGGGGCTCAATAATGTGGCTCACTTACACATCTTCTGTGGTGAGACTCCAAAGAGTTCAACATAGGATTCTGGCATGCCTAAGGCCTGGCATTGCCCTTGTGCATAGAAGGCCTTCTGAATTTTTCACCACCATTGCTAACACATGGAAAGAGCCTTCCTTCTATCGCTGTTCATCTCAAACTCTAAATCAATCATCCACAATTGGTTACCTGTTCCAATGATTGGGGACCATGAACCATAGTATCTGGGGTTGCACATATGGGTGAGTAATAGCTAATTGTAACAGAATGCCTCCACTCTCCCCTCCTACCGATCCTGCTTTGTCCTCCACCTCTTCTCTACCGATTTTACTAATTCTACAACAAAATTCTCCAGCTACACTCCTCTTTCCCTCTTTCCTCCTTCCCCATCCCATGTCCCTATCCACCCCTCTACTTCCAAGCCCATTTCTTCCTTCTCACCCCTTTCATACCCTGTACGCTTTCTCAATCATGCTCATGCTACTGACTACCCAACTGTACCCTTACCATATTCTCTATCTCCCAAAGCCTTTCCTCTCCACATCCCCTTGCTGAATGTTTTGCCAATTCTTCCCTCTCTTCCTTAACTTTACCCTCAAACTTTAAACATGCTACCATTCTTCCTATCGGATGAGACATACACCATTTGGTGACACCACCTGGGAGGTGTGTGTGATGACCTGGAAAACCTGAGGGCAGATTTTGGGAGAGTAAATTTGGTGGGAAGGAGCAGCAGAGATTCGGGAAGGTGGTTGACAGTCAGTGTCCATCTCCTGAAGTGAGTGTGCCATCAGGTGAATACTGGGTGTAGCTGTTTAGGAGTAGAAGGACTGTACAACCCTGAGGGGAGCTCATTTGGAAACATGCTGCTCATGATCTTTTCACTGCTGGAGCAGCACTTCCTGCGTGCACTATAGCGGCCTAAATTGCACATGGTAATTTGAAAGTATCATCCAACTCATGTTTCACACCCCTTCACAAGTCTCTCTTGTTACTTCTGCTAATACTAGAAAATGCACGGGTATTGCACTACAACAATGAACATGAACATGCACCGAGATGGACAGATAAGGTTGCGCTTTCAGTTTTCTTCACTATTTCAGGGGCAAAAGAAGAAGGTGCACAGATATTATCTAACTGAGACCAGAGAAGTGCAACAACCAGAATACTTTTTTTTTAATACTTTTTTGCTACTTTTAGAGTATGGTTGGAAATAGAAAGAATTTTGAATATTTGTATATGAATCTGTTCGATACCACCCCTAGTAGAGGACTGTGATTTTTGTATATGTAATTTTAGTAATGATTAGAACAATTGACTTACCAAGTTTGAATTTAGTTTAATTATAACTTAAACTTTTTTCTTTTTAGTTAGGTAGATAAGTAACAATATGAGATTGTTCTTGCCTGCAGTTCTAGTTGTGTTTTCCTAGTTTTAGTCTTTCTCTTCTTTTTTTCTCTTCTCTTTTGTGTATTGATTGTTTGTATATGTGTAAATTATTATCATGTGTAAAGTTTAAATATAAACTGTAACACATTATTAATAAATTAAATTAATACTTTTTTTTTTTCTTTTTTGCTCAGCCTCCATTAACAATACCTATGACCTTTTTTGAAATTTCCACAACATGTTCTTTTCGCATTGTTTAAGTAGCTTTTGATTTTCAACAAACATTCGATTTCTGGCATCGGATGAAAGAAGACTTCAGCACATTGAAAGGTTAAAAAAAAAGACTTTTCTCAAAGCAGCAAACGTGACGTCCATGTTTGACTGGGTCCTGGCCAGATCAACTTCGATTTCTCAAAACCTTCATCTGGCGAATGCACCCTTAAAGCATCCTGCGATCCGAGCAGACAATTAGTAAACTCGATGGGCAAAACAACAGCAACGATGTCTGGCTTAGCCCTGCTTTTATTCAAGTAGCCACAAAAGGGTGAAATGGGCACCATGCATTGCAGTGTTGCCATGTCCAAAGCCAAAGCAGGTGTCAAGGGCACAGGCGTGCCTTGGGGACCGCATTCCTGAAAGCCTGCAAGCAGATCAAATGTCATGTAATTAAGCTCCGAGGCCCGAGTATGCTGCTTCGGGAGCAAAACAAGCACTGAAATAAGGTCAGGAAATATATATTCAAATTCTCAATGGGCCATGGCTCTTTTTTCTCGATTAAGTTACTGTCCAAAGTTTTTAATTGTGAATTGAAAACCGAGCTTCCTGTTGTACCACTGGTGTTGCGTGGGCTTTCCTGGCCATCTTATTGCCTCCTCAGAATACCAGGATACTTGAACAGCGGGAAAAGTCTGAAAATCGTAGTTCTCTATTTATGCTGTCCCTATCCACTTGGCCAGACCATAATGATGATCCAAAGGATGATAAACAACACAAAGACTAGGATTGTTTAGTGTCTAGACAGGAATATGTATTGCTGTTGGATAGCAGTAATTATGAGAATAACACTTTGTAGGTCAGTTGAATAGCATAGCTACACACGTAAACATTGTTTCCATCAAATGTTTGCTGGGAAAGACTTCATTTTGTGACATTTGCACATATAGGGATGTAAAGCTATTCACAATGCACCTTATTTAGTGAAATATGTTACATATCTGTTTAATGATCTTGGCGGGGTGAGGACTCAAGGAACTTGTGTGAGTGGTCAAAGATGCAGAATCTGCAGTATTTATAGATGCTCTGTTCCACCTATAAACAGTCCCGTTGAAAAACAGCTTTCCTGTCACAGACAAAAAAGCTTATCACCTAATTATCACTGCTAACTCAATTATGCCTACATGAACCCAGCCTGTATGCTAACCCATTTCAAAAGGCAAATCTGTGGCAATACATTATAGAGAATAAAGAGAAACCAAATCTGGCCACTTGCCCACTCAGTCAGACAACAGTGTGCTGAGGTAAGGTAGTGGCCATCTTGGTTACCACAACTATATGGTCTAATCTGCTGCAGTACCAAAGGGCAAACACATTCTGAGGGGCATCCCTCCATAAACAATTAGCCAAGTAACAGTATGCACAGTTATCTCTGAGAATACTGCAGCTGTGTCTGTACTTAGGAGTAGGACACCAAGCTTTACCCCTTGAAACCTAGTGGTGCATATAATTATTTTTATAATTGGTTATCAATAACACGCTTAATAACAAAGAGGTTTCTAAGCACGGAACCGGATTGAAACCTGTGTTCTTGCTTCCAAGGCGAGCACGTTGCCACTGAGCTATACTGAGCTATGCTACCCGTGTATCAGTGATCCCCCCATTGCAACAGGGCAGTGTTATGGAAATGTTTCAGTATGGCCAAAACTATTTCAAGTCCACATACAGCGAGCGCGTGTATGATGCTAACATGGCTAAAATGTTGACAATCAATCTCTTGTCTTACTCTTTTGTGGAAATCCCAAGATTGTCTGACATTTTATTCTCTCACAAAGCAGTTCTGCAATTGTGCAATGAGATTATGGCTAAAATAGGGTGATGACTGCAGTGATCTGTGGGGCAAAAGGTAAACCACTCTGGATGTATGGGGCAATGGTCAGAGGATTGGCTACATGACCATCACATAACTCTTGGTGGTCTGTCCTTCTTTTAAAGCCAAGTGGTGTGCCAGAGTAATTCAAGAGGGGAGCAGGCATGTGCAATTTGGTATCAAGCAATGTTGTGCATGCAAAGATTTCAGATCAGAGGTCACGGTGGAGTTAACATCTTGGGGAAGGTAGAGGAGATGGAAGTACAGTGCCCGATGCCTCATAGTTTGCATTTGGGCTTTGCTGCAGCAGACAATGGATCAAATACCCTTGCTGCATTACACATTTACAGCACAGGCCCTATCCCTTGCTTTTCACATGTCCTTCACCTTTTGTCACATGCTTTATCAGCAATTCTGAGCTTGTGTAAGAATTAGTTGCTATGGTCAATAATACCTGCACCAATTTCAGCCTGGCTTATCACACCGCAAATGTGCTGCGCTAACTGCAAATGCTGCACACCTTGCCACTGCACAACCCAAATACCTCAATGGCCACTCTTTGGAACTGTACTTTGCACATATTGGACAAGTTATGTGAACATTGCAATGCCATCATAGATTACTATAATGCTTGTTTTACCAGTGCTAAAACGTAGAAGATGACAGAAACTGGGTTATCAACTACAGCACATCCCAGAGCAAATCCCTCACTCTGGTATACCTGCTTGAGCTCAATCTGGTAAACATAGTGAGGGCCCATGCCTTGGCAGGTGCTGTGGATGTGGCACAGCTGGTGAGGGACCTGCTTTCAATATTGCATGTTGATCCACAGAAAGTTTCATTTAAAGGTATCATTGAGCATCTGCCGGATTCCTTTGTGGACACACTTCCAAAGCAAAAGTGTCTGCATTTCACCACATGTCTCCACGAATGAGGATTCAAAGCAAGCATCAAAAGTACACTGTACAAAGTAAAAAGATTCCGTGCTGCAGCAGTACACCAAATGGTAAAAGAACATAGGCAGTAGGAAGATCCAGACCAAACCTTGTCAAATACATCTGGGATCTGATCGTCAAGCTCATGAATGACAGCATCGATGAACAGAACATCATTGACAAATGCTGAAAGCTGGGAGCAATGAAGGTGCAGCCTACAATTGGGATAATCTGTGGAACAACCTTCTCAGTATCTCAGGCATCTTGAATAGTGATGGGTTATTAGAGGAACAGACAGTGGACCATCAGCCACACTGCGGCTTGATGTCTATTTATTGGCCCTCTAAGAAGGAATGATGTTACATTGCTGTATTGGTACAGTAAATGATCCACACGGCCGGCAGCACTTGTGCGAGTTGCTGTAGAATTGTTAAGCTGCCTATCTGCCAGAGTGCAGTCATAGAGATTGTTTTGTGTGGCTAGGACTATTGTTCCTAACCGCAAGATAATCCTTGCAGTGCCTCATGATAAACAATTGGCATTCATAAAAATGAACAGTCACTTCATTGCAGAACACTAAGAAATGGCATCTACCCATAGCCAACACACCACATGGATGATCACAGTGATATGCTACCTGGTGTACATCAGAAACTGAAATGTGGTGTATGTATTTTTTGGGATCTATGTGGCTGGTAAACTGATAGTTACAGTAATGACTGAGAGGCCCTGACCTGTTGCTGGCTTACCCATGCTGTGACACATGCTGCTGACTATAGTGAGACTAACGTTTTTGAACCTTGAATTGCCTCATGATCACACTACTTGTCAACGGTTATCTTGTTCTCTCGCAGGGCAGAGACACCCATTAAAGTTCTCATGTTCACCCACATGGTGCAGTCACTCTCAAAGATTTGCATGTTCTCCCGCAACTTGCGGACACTCATTAGGGTCCTGAGGATTTGTCACAGGGTACTGCAATTAACTAAGGTTTGTGGTATCTTTTACAAGTGCTGCCACCCAGTAAGGCTGTCATGTTCTTCCCCAGGGTGCAGCCACTAACTAGGATTCTCACATTCTATCACATCCTTGTGAGACAGTTCCTTCCCCATGACTGCCTCATTCCTTCCCCCAAACACAATGCACTGAATAAGGGAATGGTGATGAAACTCCATACGACCCACTATCATGTGATCTAGCTCCCCCTGGCTAATGTGCTGCCACCAATAAAGGCAGTAGGAGCCTCCATTCCTCATTATGTAGTGAAGGGGGCCCTGACGGTGGCAGACCGCACCCACCTGCTTATTTGTATGGTGCTGTAAATGGGGTCCTGCCGCTGTCCATAACTCTGTGTCACTATCACCAACAAGGCAGTCTGGTCAGGTGTATGGTTTTGGGCAAGGCATGACTGATGTTGCTGCCATGCCACACCCAGCCATGGGACATGATATGACCTTGTCCAATCTCCTCATCACCAATGGATGGAACAGTGGAAGCTGCACCGTCGCTAGTAGCATCGGTGGAGACTGAGGATTTGTGCACTTGGTTGACCTTCCTATGTCACTGGTGCACATGGTTCCTCTTGTCTATCATCCTTGCCTTCTGGTCCGACTTGGACCCTCCACCTAGTGGAAAACCGCAGGCTCCTCCATGGGATGGTGTTCCATTAGGGCAAGGCAAAATAGCCCCACACCCAGGAACTCTGGGGCTTTTTCTATTCCTGGCTGCCAGCTCTGGCACGGCAGCAGCAGGAAGAGGTTCCTCCTCCATCACCCCTTCCATTACCTGCTCCTCCTCATCCCTTTCAATTAGGACCTCAACCAGCTGTGGCTTCTCCCAGGCTGGCCCTACCCCTGAGACTCCCCCTGATGGTTGCCCTCTGCTCCCACATGGGGAGTATGTCCTCTTGCTTCTACACAGCTTCTATGTAGGGCATCTACATGAAGCCCTGTCTTCATGTTGCTTGTTGCCGCTGCAGCTAGTATGAACTCATTTACCAGTACTGACTTTTAGGCTCCCATCAGATTGCATTCTGATGCTTGTAGTTCTGTGTTCATAATTGGAACACAAATGCAAAATGACATGCGCTAAACAATCCATGACTTAAATGAAATGATTTAATAGGTTTGTTTCACCATACTTTTAAGAAACAATGTATGTAGTAGGTGAGGAAAAAGCGGTCATTGTTTTGTGTACTTTACCAGTTTTAGAATGTCCATGCTTACCGTTTTTTGCATGTAGATTACTGTTGTGTGGCAGAAGAGAACATGTTTACCTAAGTTAATTGAACGGGTTCACCCAATGTGGCATGGTATATGTCCAGTGATCTTTGGGCAATGTGCATGCATATTGTATGTTCGAATTCTGGCAGGACATATTCTGCCTGGATAAAATGTGTACTCTTTAGTTGGCCAGTAGTAACATCTATGATTAAGAATAGAACGCAGGTAGCCTAAAAAGCTCACACGTAGGGCCTGATTCACAGAAGTGTTTTATAATGTTAATGACTCCAATCAAGCGTTCCCACTAAGTCAGTGCCTGGTCTGGGATTGCTCAAGGGAAGCCCTTATTTATATATTTTTATGACAAGTTATAATCTGGATGATGAACCCTTGTATAACGCCCCTCTCTTAGAATCCCCTTGACCCCACTGAGCCAAGAAGTAGGTTTGATTTGCAAATTAAAAAAAAAATGGTTCAAGGAAATGCAAGGTGGGACAGAATGCAACACAGAAATAATTTGATATGATTTCAACAAGAGATAATGTGATCGCTTTTTCTTTTGACAATACACTCCCCCCCTTTATGCAATATAAGGAAATGGAAGGAGAGCACAAAGTCTTCAAGAATACCAACAAAAATGCAATACAAAGTTCCAATTCCCCCCCAGCAAGCTGAGAGCACCAGGGATGATTTTTAAACACAGGCCCAAAATACTTTAATGTTGTAGCAATGAAGTGAAAAATATGCTAAAAATCCTTTTAATTCCCTCTAGAGGTTCAGGTTGAGTGGGAGATACTTTAAATCAGTTCAGGGCAGCCCTATCAATGATTCAGGGATGGTTATCAGGTTGAAAACGGAATTCTGTAATGGAAGCAAAAGACAAATATTTTTACACATGGCTGAAATGAAATAAAATGTCAAATTGCGGCAATTTAGTCGCAATTACGAAGGAACTATAAGGAGTAGCAGGTCAATTTAGAGCTTGTTGGAAAGCTTAGAATCTCAGCTTTAAAATAGAAGCTTCTATCACAAACGGTTCAAGAGATACGGACGATTTCGTGAAGGTAGATTTTCAGAAATGAAATAATGATTCAAAATGGCAAAATGACACTTTTACAGGTTGAAAATCGGAGAAGGGACACACGATTCTATGATGCAATTCGGGACAGGTTCAAATGTTTTGAATCAGATTAATTTAAGCTAAGAGATGGGTTCTGCACAGTTCTAGCTGGGTACTCACTCCTAATTTTGGAAGGAATGGGCCTCGTCACGGATCTGGTCAACAGGATGGACTGGACTTCTGGGCGGTTTCTGGTACTGGTTCTCTGGTTCTGGATCTCTGGTCTGGATCTCTGGTTCTGCTCACAGCTATCGGGTCTGGGTCCGGTCTGCAGTTCTGGATAAAGCTCTGCTTTCTGGGTGTTTCTGGCACAGGGTTCTAGGCCAGAATCCGACAGCTCAGCCCGGCTGTTTGAATAAATTGCAAATGATTTTGAGGCCTGCTGAAAAAGGATACAGCTTGTGGATTCAGACCTCTCTGCTACAAGTTCTGGAGTCTAGATTCAAAGTTCTGGTCTCTGGAGATTGATGGATTTGAAGTCTGGAGTCTCCCGGCAAAGCGTCCCGTAGGAAAGTGGAAAGTGAATGAATCCCTACCTGTCTTGCACAGTCTCCTTGTATGTGTTTTGAAAGTGGGTGGGTCGGCTCATTCTGCATGCCCAACCCTCTCAACTTATCATTGGCTAATTCCTCCTCTCTCCCTTGATTGGGGAACTGAGTTGTGTGTCAGAGTGATGAGGTAGGTTTATGGGTCAGAGGGTCCTCCCCTTGTCAAATTGCACACAAATCTATATTTGATCCAAATACACATCTATCTATGTACCATTTTTCTAATATTATATGTCCAGTTAACATATTTTCTGTAGCACCAAACCATCCGATCCCTGTCTTTGTAAGATGTCGTGTCCACTTTTGACAGAATTCTGCCCTTTTCATCCAGATAACGACCTCTAAACTTTTCCAGATTTTACACAAATGTGCACAAGGGATATGGGTTTCAGATGATAAAGTGTCAGATTTTTAACATGCATACATTTGGAGTAACAACCTTATTTTCCGCTACTACTCCCCAGAACATACCACAGAGTCCTGACAACTCTTAAAATGTGCACAGAAAAATCACAAGAATGATGATATTATTTATATAATTTTTACAAGTCCGCACTATGAATTATCCATCTTTTTAAAATGATGCTCTGGCCCCAAAGGGGTGTGGTTTTCCAAAGCACATGTTGGAATTTCTGGTTTGTCCACTTCCCCCAACTCAGCTTGCTCACAGATGCAGCGCCCCTCCCATTTCCTTCCAAGAGGAAGCCATTTACGACCCCCCTAATTTAACATTTGCCTGGGCAAAGGAAGGCTCATTGTTCAGTTTCCTGCAGTCCCCAGGTGTCACTCCTCTAATTCAATCAGAGAGGTGTCATCTCCTTTTGGCAGGGGCAGCAGAATGCAGCCAGGCCTGGGAACACAGCTGCTGATCAAGTTTCAACTCCTGTCGGGGGTAGTTGTCAGGCAGAATTCAATCACTTTAAGCCAATCTTCAGCTAAATGTCACTTTGGTTCCCAGTTTTCTACATTCAAACCAAACTTGCAATTTTTACACATGCAGCTTGAACACTGATTCTAAGTTCAAAACTATGACATTTAAACAATTGCAACCTATGTGACACTCAAAAGTAGGTCACTCATTTATTCTAAACATTTCGATTTTAGTGGCTTTAAACCCAAATTCCCTTAATCTGCTGACATCCCCAGCTATTTTTAATACATACATTAGACAATTACTTCCTTCCCTTCATTTCAGAATATAGTTTTACATTGTATCCACCTCTTAGCAAGTCTTTCTTTGGCCTGGTTTGGGTTCATTTGTTCAGTTTTAAACAAGTGTCTGGTGGTTTTAAAACGCCAGCTTTCTGGTAGTGGTGAGCACCAGTATTGCACCCATTTTTGACATTAATAACAACAGATTTTGAACAGCACCATATTCCTTAGCACTGATTTCGCTCATGGCGCTTCTGGCCCCTCATGCTCACACTGGTGGGTGGCAGGTCAGGCGATCGTTTTGGTGTGCACACAAACTGCGGGGTTTTCCTGGATTTTGGCGCAAATGTGGGTTTTTCCGCCATCTTGGATTTTATAAGCCCACTGCACCAAATTTTGTAGCATAATAACTTGAACATGGGTCAAGACACCCAACAATCCCCCCGCCCGACTGCACTTTGATTTCGACTCGAGGGGGAGTCGGGTGCAAAGGATGTTTTGATCCACGCGCTGGGATGTCTGCATCATCTTCTTCCAATTCCGCAGATGGCACAGTTCAGCATCTTTTCCTCCATCCGGTTGGATCGATCGGTTCTCCTCGCCTGTCCTGATGGGAATATTGGGCGGTACCCCGGGCCCCTCGGATCTTTGCTCCCGGTCCCCAGGTCGTTCTCCTTGGTCAGTCTCCATGGTTTCATCTCTCCTAGGATGATAAAGCAAAGCGGCATTACACATTCCTAGACATTTTTCCACCACTATTAATGGTGTGGCGAACATATACATTTTATACATCCGGATACATTTTGCAGTTTTATTTTAAAAAACAAGATATAACAGGAAACATTTTCATACCAGAATCATGATATTTTAGAGACTATATGCGGGATATTTTAGGGCTGGAACTGAATTACTCTGGAGCGGCCCCCTCTGGGATTCCAGAGGATTCCTCCAGTTGCTGCAGAGTGTGCCTGGGATGGCAACACCTTAGCTGATTTATATGTACCCACTTGTCTTCCCCTTCCGCCAGACTACCTTTGGGGATGCGGATCTTACAAGCTACTGGGTAGATTTTGTCTATAATTTCAAACGGTCCCTTCCATGTAGGCAACAATTTTCGCTGTTTGGCCTGGTTTCTTTGGAAATTGTATAGTTAAACCCGGTCTTCCACATTATATACTTTCCTGGAAGTTTTCAAATCGTAATGGGTCTTCATGCTATCAGCTGATCTTTCTAGGTTCCACAGAGCATAGGCAAAAGCATGTTGAAGGTGTTTCCTTAAATTCTCCACATACTCATGAGTTGTGGAGGCATTCATCAATGTCTGTTCTTGGGTCCTGTAGAGCAAATGCTGGGGAAGCACCATCTTGCGTCCAGTCATCAGCTCAAATGGTGACATTTAAGTTGCAGATGAAGGGGTAGATCTGATGGCCATTAGGACCAGAGGTAATCGGATATCCCAACTTGGCCCAGAATCTGCCACAAACTTTTTTAAGATGCTCACAATGGTTCAGTTATAGCGTTCTACTGCCCCAGAAGAAGCTGGTCGGTAAGCAATGTGTAGCTTCCTTTTGACCCTCAGTATCTCCCACATCGTTGTCATTACTTCGCTGATAAAATGGCTACCTCTGTCTGACTCAATCCTTTGAGGTAGGCCAAAACGGGAAAAGATGTGGTTAATCATCAGGGCAGCTGCTGTTTCTGCCTTGCAGTTTGGGGCCGGGAGACATTCCACCCACTTGGTAAACAAGCATGTGACTGTCAACATGTACTTGTTTCCCCTAGACGAGCGAATCACAGGGCATACGAAGTCGATTTGCAAATCTGACCATGGCAGTGTCATCCCCCTCTTTTGGTCGAGGCGCACGGTGTGTGAGGGATGAGTATTGGTCGAGGTCCTGCCCCATGTGTGGCCAGTATGCAACCTCTGTTAAGATCTCCAGTGTTGTGTGAAACCCCCTATGACCAGCTGTGGCGCATCATGGCCGTGACTTAACATCAGGCTTCGGAATGAGGTAGGAACCACCCACTGATCATGGCCAGCTTGGGATTTCCTTACCAACAAACTGTCTTGGATTCGGAACATCTTTGGACATTTCATCAACACTCTAAGGTCCTCTTTCCCAATGTAATCGGTATCCATCAGGGGGAAGTTCTCAGGGTCCTCAATGTGTTGGTCAAACTTACCAATTATTGGATCCCCCTTTTGAGCCGTAATCAAATCAACATCTGGGGTCTCCTTACTCCATTGTGCAGTTGAAAGATCGTTGTGAGCATTTGTCTGGGAAATAGTTATAGCAGTGACCTGGATTTCCCCCAACAGGGACTCTATTTCTATTAGATCCCCTTGGATGGCCCCGGTTTTAGCCAGCTGATCAGCTAAGTTATTTCCAGTTTTGTCTGGTCCCTCTACTTTGGAATGATCCTTGATCTTTTTCCAGTAGATGGTCATCCCATTCGAGGTGACCAGATCATCAATGTTTTGGATTAACTTCTCATGTTTCAAGGGTTTGTTATTAGCACATAACATGCCTCTGGTTTTCCAATTAACAAGGTGCTCCACAAACCCGTTCCGTACATAATCTGAATCTGTGATTATGACCAGTTCGTGGAGTTGAAGTTGGACAGCAGTGAGGATGGCCTGATGCACAGCCATCTATTCTGCCACCTGACTACTTCGTGGACCGATTTTGTACCCAGCGAAGGGTTCTGGAGACTCATTCACCCACGCATTCCCTACGGCGGCCACCAGTTCTTTTTCCCCGTTGTTTTCAACATGGTAAGAGCACCCGTCCACATACACAGTGGGCATTCCCTCACACTTGTCTTCTTCAAAGACTTTGTGTGGGGAATTAAGGTATGCCTCCATGCTGTCCTTGATTTTTAGACTTTCGCCCTCGAGACAGTTTTCTCTGGCACAATCATGCAAGTCAGCCAGACCTTGCGCGAGGGGACTCTTCTTGTTTTGGCCATATCTGACCTCCACAGGAAAGCCTTGCATTGACAGAATCCAGGAATTAATTTGGGAATTACTCACATTTCCGGCCCGGATTCGGTCACTTCGGAGATATTGCAGAGGCTGGTGTGGAGTCTCCACTATGATGTGTTCCCCCTGGATGCGTGGGCGATAATTCTTCAATGCCCACACCGTTGCCGGGGGTGCCTTCTCACAATCATTGAATTTTTCTTCCACAGAGGATAACGTTTTGCTCGCATAGGAGATTACTTTATTGACGTTGTCATGCTTTTGGTATAATACTGCCGTCAAGCACGTATTAGAGAACCCTGTCTCCAGGAAGAACTCCTTGTTTCTGACAGGGTAAGCTAGGCAAGGCGCTTGTGAGAGGCTTCTTTTGAGTTGCCTCAGTGCCTCGGCTTGTTCTGGACCCCATTCCCACTTGACCCCCCCTTCAAAATATGAATCAGGGGTCTAGTGATCTCTGCGTAGCCCTCAATGAACTTTCTGCTGTAATTAGTCAGTCCAAGGAGGCTCCTTAGTTCCCGCAGAGTTGTGGGATCCTTCAGTTTCTGAAGTGCTTCCACTTTCTTTTCTTGGGGACAGAGACCCTGAGGAGTAATCTCATGCTCCAAGAAATTAACACGGGTTCTACACCACTGTGCTTTCTGAAAGGAAAGTTTTGGTCTGGCGGCCCTCAACTGTGTCAGAACATAACGGATCTCCACTATATGTTCCTCCACAGATGAACTTTTGATGAGGACATCATCTACATAAGCCAGGTTACCCCTCGCACCCAGGTTGGGCATGGCCTTATGTAGGAAAATGTTGAATTCATTGCCGGAGTTGAGGTATCCGAAGGGAGTTCGGGTCCATGTGTACTGCTGGCCCACAAAGGTAAAAGCCAGTTTGTATTGGTCCTCCCTACTGACAGGCACGGTCCAGTATCCATTGGTCAGGTATATTGCAGTGAATACCTGTGACCCCTAAATCTGGGCCGGCCCTTGGTCAATGTAGAACAGAGGCCATCGGGAAGTACGGACCCGTTTGTTGAGCTCCCTAAGGTCGGCGCAGAGTCTCCACTGGCCGTTTGGCTTCAATATTCCCAGCACCGGATTATTGAAGGTGCTGTGGACTGGACTGATTATTCCCCGGGACTCAAGGTTCTTAATTATTTCAGTAAGGGACTCCATGGATGCAAGGGGCAAACAATATTGCTTGACAAACACTGGAGTCATGCCAGGGTCCGTGGGAATTGTTGTTGTGTGGATGTTGGTGTGACCACAGTCATATGAGTCTACTGCAAAGAGATCTTGGAAATCCAAGAAAACGTGTTTCAACTTTTGCTTCTGTTCCAGAGTCACACAGGCATCAGCTAGGTTGACTCTCTCTTCCACCATCTGCCTGAAGCCTGCAAAGACTTCTGGTTTTGCTATCTCAGCGGCCTCCTCCATCTGGGTGGAGAAGTCCCTGGTCAGAGTGCTGATTTGGACTGGAGGCTTAAGGTGGGAAAGGCAGCCCTCATGGACCTGGAAAATCACTTCATCCCCTCTGACGTCACAAGTCACATCTTCCTTGCCATAAGGGCAGGAAGTGTACACCAGGAAGTTCCCCCCAAGCCGGGTAAAGATCCTGTCTGCTGTTGTATTGTCATCACTGTCACTGTCAAAACAGTCCTTGGGGATTGGTCCTAACAGTTAATTTCCTAAATCAATGGAGAAATGTCGGTCATCAACCGCCATTCCAATAATTGTGCCTGCGGCTAGAGTAATACTCTTTAAGTCGCTGTTATCCACCTCTATTGGAATGGTGTCATGTTCTATGTTGACTAATGGTGTTGGGTTTACCCCTAACACTTGCTGTTGGAGGAAAGCATTTAGATGAATATAAGCATCAGGGTTTTTCAATTTTTGTCCTCTTTTAACTTTCACTTCCAGGGAGAATTGTCGGGTCCTTTCTGGGATGGTGACTTCCTCTTTAATCTGAATTTCAACTGCATAAGGTAGCAATTGAGTTGACCTAAATGCTTTTTCTGGATCATCAAAGCCCATGGGATTATCCACTAATCGGGACCAAGCTTTGGTCCAAACTAATGGCAAATCGATTAAGAATGTCACTGCCTAAGTAAAAGGTGGCAGTGACGTCTCGCACGACCCAACAATTATGGACTATGCTCCTGTTGCTCCTGTTGCCAATGGAGATTTTGAGCATACACCTGCTTGGCAGGAGATGTTCGGAATTGGCTGTTTCCGGATACATTTCCCATTTGTCTATCAGTTTGAATGTGGGAATGGCTGGATCTTTTGGGAGTTGGCGGAACATGGCTTCGCTGATGAAGCTCTTACCGTTTTTCACACACACTCGAGCGAGAACAGAGTCCTTCCCATCATTTAACTGAACAGGGATGAACAACTGCTCTCCAATTTGCTGAAAAGCAGCCAGGCTCTGAGCTGATTTCACATCTTCCTGGACTATCGGAGTGGGAATGTCTGATTGTGGATTAGTAAAGAATTTCAGAGTATTTCCTTCCAGTGTGGAATACCACCTTAAAGGTTGATTTTCAGAAATAGAGAGGACCCCCCATCACCAGTCTGTTGTCCTACTGTATTACTGTCACGACTGGAATTTGGTTGTTCTGGAAGTGAAATTCTACTTGGTCAGATTTTTGTTCAACCATGTGGCAGGTGCCGTTTAAACTAACATGGTTGACACTCTGTTTTAATTTTATTGGTCGGCTAGTCTGGGTCCAGAGGACCTTGTTTACGCAATATATTAGGAGTAACAACCTTCTCAGGAGGTCATTCCCTAGTAAACAAGGGGTGCCATTTGGAGTCACTACTATGACCGGGTGTTTCACCTTGTGTCGCCCAATTTTGACGTCCAAATCTGCAGTCCCCTCGACGGGAATTTCCTTCCCGTCAAAGTTCTGCAGTTGTCCAGGAAGAGAGGTGAGAGGAATTTGGTATTTCTCCCCCCGTCCTGCATTTAGTTCGTCAAACGCCCTTCTGGACAGAAGGGTAGCTTGGGATCCAGTGTCCACCAGTGCCAACATTGTACCCTGCCCCTGTACTTGTACCGGGGCATAATATCTTCCCTCCTTCTCTTCAAGGGGGCACAGATAATGCATATTTTTGGACAACTGGTGGGCTAACTTTCTGGTTTTGGACATTGAGAGAGAAGAAATTTGGGCAGAATTCTGTGGAGAGTCATGGGAATCTGAAAGAAAAAGTTTGCAACTGGATATTGATGCGGTTTTTGGTTCCCCTGGTTCCGGTTCTGGGTCCCCCCCCTTTTTGGAGGCAGTCACCTGGATGGTTTGAACCAGGGGTTTTCGGTCTTGTTGGTTCTGGGATAGAGTGATGGGCGGCGACAGCTCAATCCCCACATCTACCCATTCTGGGTTTGAATCCCTTGGGATCCATTTTTCCTTGGGAGGAGTTGCCCCATCTCTGAAGGAGAAGATCCTTTTCCCAGGATCCTCTGAGGATCCCTCTCGCTCAAATTGGAAGACATGTACCTTCTCCACAAAATGGGTCTGTTTGGGTACTTTGTTTCTCCTACCTCCTCTTTGCTCCTTGGGTGGCAGACTTTCAGGGGTAGGAGATTTTGTTTCCGGTTCCTGGGTTTCCAGGGGCTGTTTACAAGTGGGGAAGGAAGCTTCCTCCAAGGCTTTACACCCCCCTTCCCCTTGTGCCTCCTGCCTAGGAACCAGTGGGTTATCGGGGTGCTGCCCCGTCATTGTTCTGGAGCACCAGGCCCAGAGTTTGGGGCATTCTGCAGTGGCATGCTCATATGAGGGTTCTGTTGAGCCCTCAGTATGTGACCCAGATCCCGTGCCATATTTTGGACCTGGCGCTCTAACTGTGAAACCCGCTCAGGCTGATACGGGGTTCTGTTTTCTCCCCTGGGCTGATCCCGGGAAGGGTAGCTATCCCTTCTCTGGTAGTACCCCGGATTGGGAAGATTTGGGTACCCCTCCACCCTTGGCCTCCCCTCTCCTGGATTATGTTGTCTGGGCTCAGGGAATTGGGGAAAGAAGGATGGATGATTTTGGGGCTGGAAGTTGGGTGGATACCTGGGGAACAAGTTCTGCCCAGGATTTTGTGAATTTCTGCCCTCCTGGGGGAAGTGTGGAGGGAAGTTCCCTGGGTTGGGCGCTTGGTTGGATCCCCCCCTTGGGCCAGAGGAGTCCACACATAACGCAGGATTGGACTGTTTCCCTTATAGCGGGGACTTACATAGTCAGGGGAGCGAGGGACCCCATTTGTGGGACTACCTCCTCGACTCCCTGTCTGTGACTGGCCCGAGGGCCTTCTGGGCTTAGAATTATTTGGTGCAGGCAGGTTTTTAGGCCCCCCCATCTCCAAATCTAAAACAGGGGCAACCTTTACCTCTGCCACCTTGGCAGCAGCAGTGGTGCTGTTGGTTTTGGGGTTTTTGGGCTGATTCTTATTTTCCACTGGTTTCTGCACCTCATAGATGCGGGTGGCTTGCTCAATGACCCAGTCTAAAGATCTTTTCTCGTGTAAATCTCTCACAAGCTGGGTAATTATGTATTTGGGAAGAGCATAGAAAAATGTGTTGATTAATTCTCTGCTGTCTGTGCACACCCTTCTGGTGGTCTGCACAAAGGCATGCTTCAATTAGTGCACACATTTTTGTGGGGCCTGATCCTCCCCACATTGCAAATTGTAGTCTGCCTTGCGAGCCTCTTGGGGATTCCGGCGAACAGAAAAATGTTTCAAGATGGCCGCCCTGTAGGTGGACCATCTTGAATGATTTTGGTCCTCCAGCCCCGCAAAGAAACTGGAGTATTCTGGGGAGAATGTCCATTTGACATACTGGATGCAGCTACTGCTGTCCTTCAAATGGAAAGTCTCCATCATTTGCTCAAAGAGCTCCAAGTGTTCCCAAACAGAATACTTGCCGTTCTTGTGATAAGGAGTGATGACACTCCTTATTGCCTTGATCTGTTTTAAGGGGTCCTTAAGCAAGACCCTTTTTGCCTTATTGGCCTTTTTGGTTCGGGTAACCCTGGTCCACTCATCCTCTGACTCAGAGGCACTGCTCCCAGAGATGCCCGTCTGATCTTCCAGGTTTTCCCGAATTCTGTAAGCCTGGGAATGGCTGGCAGAATGTGGGGACCTGGTCTCCTGTGTCCTGGGCCAGTCAGAGGAGTCTTCAGATCCCTCCTTGCTGCCAGGATTTGATGGGTACCCCCCACTGACCTAACTGGGCGGAGGTTTTCAGGATGCCCTTAGTGCGCCTACTCTCCTGGGATTCCCCACTAAATTGCACTGTGCTTAGGTGCCCATATCCGGATGCCCGCCCATCCATTCCTGGGAGCTAATTGCCTATGAACCCCATACTTTTGGCTGGATAGTAATCTGCCCTCCCTGTGGCCCTGTGCTCATGTGCGCCAGGGGACATGGGGATGGCAGAGTCCAAGGACTGGGAGAGATGAAGGCCTCTGGTACTAGGGCTCCTGAGGTTATGCTCAGGTGTTTCCCTTTCCCAGCGAACTTCATCTCTGTCAGCCCCTTCTCCCTGTTGCAATGCAAGAGCCTGCTCTTCAGTTCCTCAGTTAAAGCCTTACTAGACTCTATCAGTCTCTCCTGCATGGCTACCTGTTGCTGGAGCCTATCATTGTGCTGACAGAGAGCCTAATTTTCTGTCTGTGCCTCCTGATTGGTCCTGGAATACTGGGCCAGGCTTTGCTGCAGGAGGGTTACCTCCTGAGGCCCATCCCTACTGGCCTGTTCCTTTCTTGCCAGAGCATCTTCCACCCTTCTGGTGTGCTCTAACAAGTTCTGATTCTCTTTTTGGAGGTCACCCAGCCCCTGGAGGGCCAGGTGATTTCCTTCAATTGTTTCTTTTAATTGGCAGACTTCCTGGCCTAAGGTGTCCCTTTCTTGACTCAAAGTCTGCATCTGTGCCGCCAGGTCGTCCCTCTGCCTTTGAAAGGCACCAGCTTTCTGGCGTTCTTGTTCAAACTCTGCCTGGGTATCCAGGTCTTTCAAAATCAGTTTATTGCTCTCTGTCTTCTCCCTATCTAGGTGGCTTTGCAGGGTGACTACCTGCTCTGCGCATGCCCTATTGAAGTCCAGTTGTTGCTCCAGCTTTTTCTGGCTCTGCAGTAGGGCGTCCAAACCTTCTTGGTACTCCTTCTGCAAGGCCAGAAATCTGTTATCGTGGTCAGACTTTTCCTGTTGCAGGATATCCATATCCTCCTTTATTTTAATAATATACTGCCTACTATCATTTTCTGACTCCTGGCTCCTCTGCAGCCTCTGCAGCCTCTGCTCAGAAGAGACCAGGTCAGGTTGGGCCTTCTCTAATGCCATCAGTTGCCTATTTGCCAGATCTTGGCCTTCAGCACATTTGTCCTGTATGGCTCCCATATGTAAATATAAATATGCTGCTACCCTGGCAATCTTGTTGTGCTCATCCTTGGCCTTAGGGGCCATATATAGTTCACTCAGGGCCACAGGTAGGGGACCCTGATCTCTCCATATATCTGACCCTGTTTCAGTGATCTGGGGTGCGATTGCATGCAACCAGACCGCCTGGTCCTGATGAGCCCACTCACCTCTCACAAATAGCTTATGTAAGAGGTGTTCTCTGGCTATTTTGATATCTACCAAGGTCGTCATTCTGGAACTTGATTTCCTTCCTGACTTTCAGAAGTTTGTATTTTCTTTTGCAAAACAGACCGTTTCCTTAGAGCGTTCCTTTGAGGGGTGTTTTTACAGTGTACACGGCGTGGTGATCCAACAGAATTTATATATCCTGTCAGTTAGCATACTGTATTAATCTGCACAAGTGATAGATCTAATCCAGAATCCCCGGCTACGAGCCCCCACTCTGTTAATGACTCCAATCAAGCATTCCCACTAAGTCAGTGCCTGGTCTGGGATTGCTCAAGGGAAGCCCTTATTTATATATTTTTATGACAAGTTATAATCTGGATGATGAACCCTTGTATAACGCACCTCTCTTAGAATCCCCTATTTTTTCACGTGGCTGAAATGAAACAAAATGTCAAATCACAGCAATTTAGTCTCGTGCTTCGAGCGCAATTACGAAGGAACTATAAGGAGTAGCAAGTCGGTTTAGAGCTTGTTGGAAAGGCTAGAATCTCAGCTTTAGAATAAAAGTTAAATCTTCTATCACAAACGGTTCAAGTGATACGGACGATTTCGTGAAGGTAGTTTTTCAGAAATGAAATAATGATTCAAAATGGCAAAATGACATTTTTACAGGTTGAAAATCGGAGAAGGGACACACGATTCTATGATGCAGATCGGGACAGATTTAAATGTTTTGAATCAGATTAATTTAAGCTAAGAGATGGGTTCTGCACAGTTCTAGCTGGGTACTCACTCCTAATTTTGGAAGGAATGGGCCTCGTCATGGATCTGGTCAACAGGATGGACTCGACTTCTGGGCGGTTTCTGGTACTGGTTCTCTGGTTCTGGATCTCTGGTCTGGATCTCTGGTTCTGCTCACAGCTATCGGGTCTGGGTCCGGTCTGTGGTTCTGGATACAGCTCTGCTTTATGGGTGTTTCTGGCACAGGGTTCTAGGCCCGAATCTGACAGCTCAGCCCGGCTGTTTGAATAATTTGCAAATGATTTTGAGGCCTGCTGAAAAAGGATTCAGCTTGTGGATTCAGGCCTCTCTGCTACAAGTTCTGGAGTCTGGATTCAAAGTTCTGGTCTCTGGAGATTGATGGATTCGAAGACTGGAGTCTCCCGGCAAAGCGTCCCGCAAGAATGTGGAAAGTAAATGAATCCCTACCTGTCACGCACAGTCTCCTTTTATGTGTTTTGAAAGTGGGTGGGTCGGCTCATTCTGCATGCCCAACCCTCTCAACTTATCATTGGCCAATTCCTCCTCTCTCCCTTGATTGGGGAACTGAGTTGTGTGTCAGAGTGATGAGGTAGGTTTATGGGTCAGAGGGTCCTCCCCTTGTCAAATTGCACACAAATCTATATTTGATCCAAATATGCATTTATCTATGTACCATTTTTCTAATATTATATGTCCAGTTAACATATTTTCTGTAGCACCAAACCATCCGATCCCTGTCTTTGTAAGATGTTGTGTCCACTTTTGACAGAATTCTGCCCTTTTCATTCAGATAACGACCTCTAAACTTTTCCAGATTTTACACAAATGTGCACAAGGGATATGGGTTTCAGATGATAAAGTGTCAGATTTTTAACATGCATACATTTGGAGTAACAACCTTATTTTCTGCTACTACTCCCCAGAACATACCACAGAGTCCTGACACCTCTTAAAATGTGCACAGAAAAATGACAAGAATTATGATATTATTTATATAATTTTTATAAGTCTGCACTATGAATTATCCATCTTTTTAAAATTGTGCTCTGGCCCCATAGGGGTGTGGTTTTCAAAAGCACATGGTGGAATTTCTGGTTTGTCCACTTCCCCCAACTCAGCTTGCTCACAGATGCAGAGCCCCTCCCATTTCCTTCCAAGAGGAAGCCATTTACAACCCCCTAAATTAAAAATTCGCCTGGGCCAAGGAAGGCTCATTGTTCAGTTTCCAGCAGTCCCCAGGTGCCACTCCCCTAATTCAATTAGAGAGGTGTCATCTTCTTTTGGCAGGGGCAGCAGCCAGGCCTGAGAACACAGCTGCTGATCAAGTTTCAACTCCTGTCGGGGGTAGTTGTCAGGCAGCATTCAATCTCTTTAAGCCAGTCTTCAGCTAAATGTCACTTTGGTTCCCAGTTTTCTACATTCAAACCAAACTTGCAATTTTTACACATGCAGCTAGAACACTGATTGTAAGTTCAAAACTATGACATTTAAACAATTGCAACCTATGTGACACTCAAAAGTAGGTCACTCATTTATTCTAAACATTTCGATTTTAGTGGCTTTAAACCCAAATTCTCTTAATCTGCTGGCATCCCCAGCTATTTTAAATACATACATTAGACAATTACTTCCTTCCCGTCATTTCAGAATATAGTTTTACATTGTATCCACCTCTTAGCAAGTCTTTCTTTGGCCTGGTTTGGGTTCATTTGTTCAGTTTTACATAAGTGTCTTGTGGTTTTAAAACGCCGGCTTTCTGGTAGTGGTGAGCACCAGTATTGCACCCATTTTTGACATTAATAACAGCAGATTTTGAACAGCACCATATTCCTTAGCACTGATTTCGCTCATGGCGCTTCTGGCCCCTCACGCTCACACTGGTGGGTGGCAGGTCAGGCGATCGTTTTGGTGTGCGCACAAACTGCACGGTTTTCCTGGATTTTGGCACAAATGTGGGTTTTTCCGCCATCTTGGATTTTCTAAGCCCCCCGCACCAAATGTTGTAGCATAATAACTTGAACGTGGGTCAAGACACCCAACAATAACAGCGCAATCCTGTAAGAAAAACGCTCTATGAATCAGGCCCTTAGGACGTAAGAGCGAACAAAAGTAAATGATCTAATAATATAAATTATATGTTTTGCTTACCTTAGCAGCCATCCTACCATAGGGTCACATGTATGCGTTGCAGACCTGCCCTGTCTAGAAATGCTGGCTACATGTCTGTTTTACATAGCCATGACTGTTTTTCAGTAAGCTGTTTATGAACATATTTTCATTAAACTCTTTGATATAGATACCATATTGCGACTATGGCATGGAACAATAAACATCAATTGAGCAAAATCACAGTTGCTAACGTGTTTTACTCAAAGGACAACGGATGAATGAATGGCTCTTTCCGTATTGCACATTGTAAAAGTTATTCGAAATAACTTCATTGCCCCAGTCTTCACTATAGTTAGTTAATTTGCTTTTAGTGGTCAACATAATGTTGCATTTTTTTTTAACAATCACAATTAATATCCCCACGTGTAATTAAATGGTGATATGTCTTCCCATAGGTTCTGGACCAATGGTATGTCTTTGCATCAGTGTAAACCTAACATTTTAAAGTGTCCCATATTTATCTCATTGCACTCATTTCGTAAACTACAATACACACAATATTTTGAAAATATTCTAACTCCCCCGATGGCAAGTAGAATGATCACTGTTAGGATTTGTAAGGATGGAATGACCCGGAACCAATAACATTTGGTGCATATTTTGAGCATTAAGCAGGTGGTAATGATGTGTTACTACACTCTGCCGGAACTTACAACATTCACTTGTCATTCATTTGTAACTATCGATCTAGAATAGGAAGAAAGGATGGACAAAGACTAAATAATTGCATAATTTAAACCAATCTGTTTGATAACGCATAGAATAAATCAAGGTCAGTTAACAGCAAAACATTTGTCAGTTACACTAAAGGTCCAAATTTGTTTTTTTTATAGGATTTGTATTGAAACAGCTGAATGGTGTAAGGATAAAGTGGGACAATGCTTCAACATAGAAATAAGGATGCACATTAGTAGTTAATGGGACCCCCTTTCCACATCAATTATAATTTGACATATGGACATGCCACCTTTGTGTCTTTATTCCCGCCCCTTTTTGATACCATTTTGATATCAATTTAATATACATTTTATATAAAAAAGAGATAGCAAAATGTTTTGATATTGATTTCATATAAAATATATATTTGATATCAAGTGGGTATAATTTACATCAGTTTTGATATAAACTGAAAACAAATTTCATATAAAAATGATGTAAACATGGGATTAGCATGTTGTGAGCTCAATTAATTACATGTTCCACATTTCAACCATCCCACTTGCCCTGTCTCGCAGCAGTCAGCACCAGAAATATTGTTTTACAAATGAAAAGGACTTGTGGCACAAGTCAGCATTCGGTCTGTTGCCCTATGGTAAGTGCTAAAAGAGTTGGATACCTTAAAACTGTAGATTAGTGTTCATTTCGTTTTTACCCAGCTTTATAAAGGTTTGTAACCATGATCATAAACATCTGTACTCATTCAACCAGCACATTGTTTTGGATCTCTGATTAAAAGGCTTTGATATATTCTACCATTTTTGCTTTCTATGGCTGCTGAGTTTTAGAATAACAATTCCTGGCTCTCATTCTGGACAGGCCTAGCACCCACAGCTCAGATATCCTAAGATAATTATACATATAAGCTGTAAATGTATAATTACTATCTTTACAGTTTTTTATTCTGCATTCATCGATTTCCACGCGTCTTTTGATTAAATCCACCATATTTGCCGCTGGCACAAATTAGGAAAGATGGGTTGTCATGATTACTTATGTCAGATTATTATAGTACTCCATACTAATAGTGAGGTACAGATCAAGTTTTATGGAATAGGCCATGTTACCACCTGGGCAACTACACTACAAGAGGTTAGGCAGGGTTGCATCCTAGCCTCTCTGTTGTTTAATGTATACATATGTTCCTCCAGTATTAAGAGCGTCTGCACATTGGCCACCAACATTAAACTGTATTACAATCCATTTTATGATATTTGCAGACAATATTGCCGTCATCAAGCATCCATACTCTGGAATAAACAGGGTGTTGAAAGAATTGGGCAAGTATGCTTTAGAAAATCATCAAGAGATAAATTGTACGAAAATTAAAGCTATGCTGTTTTCCCATCACCAGATATGAAAGCATCCTCTGATACTGGACAGTCAACCTCTGGAATAAGTATCCAATTATATGCATTTGGGATTAAAATTAAGTGTATTAAATAACACTCAAGAAATACTAGCTTTTAAAACTGTAAGAACAAGACAATGATTTCTTTATTTCATAATTTTGCTTGTAAGACAGCATGTTACAGTTCAAGTGGGATAAGGAATTTTGCATTCAATCCTTCTGCCCTGCTGTCTTGTACGGCCTTGATACTGTATTATTATCTAGTTATGATTGTCTAAATATATTTGAGGGCGCGTTCTTGAAACATATTTTAAAACTGCCCTGGCTGTCTCAATGGCCACATTGAGGCTGGAATTGGGCTTGACTTCTTTGAAGACAATGGCATTGTTAAGACGAAGCGATCAGTATTTGAAACAAGCATACGTTTCCAGCTGCCCAGTTCCCAGGACTCTGCATAATTGCTACATTAAAGAAAATAACAGTAAGGGATTTAGTTTTACGACAGAGAACGAGAATTTTCATTAACTTGTTGATTGGTCCCCTAAATGTTGTAAACTTGCCACTGAGACAGAATACTATGGAATTAAATCAATTTTTAATAAGAAAATCAAGATGTGGGACTGGAATTTGAATTTCTCACATCTGAGCAAATTGCCCTCATATCACAGTCAGTAAAATGGCATGCAATGTTTTTAGCTTGTAACAGTATCTGATGAATGCCCAGATCCAAAGGTGTGAGATTTATTTTTCAGATTACGGACCAATCCATTATCGGTCCTTTCAGTTTTGGGCCCCAGACTTGGATATCCCTTTATACAACTGTCATTGCAGAATCTGTAGGATATTACATCTCTTAGAAACTCTGAGGGACATGTTAACCAGATTTAAGCAATTGGGGAACATTTATATGTGTAATCTCTGAGAATTTGTGATGGATATCAATGATATAAAGAGCAAGAGATTTTGGTTTCATTGTCTTAATTCTGGTTTAAATCATCTGCATATTGCTTTATACCATATATGGAACTTTGTTGAGAAATTGTTCATAGCTGAATTGAGTTAAATATGTTATTATTTAGAATGTAAAATACTTTTAGTCTGTAAACTGTCACAATATGACATTGTATTTCCTTTTTTAATTTTTGTTATTTCTCTTTATATCTGTATATATGTGAAATGTTCCTGGTGAAATAGATACATTAAATTAAAAAATGCATTATTTAATTTAAAATAACAAATGCATTGACAATGCACGGTGGTCAAAATAATTCAAAAGTGTTTTCTTGAGGGTAGGCAAATTCATTGGATTTCAAGTTGTGTGTTTATTTCCCCGAAGGGTCAGTCTGACACGTGTTTCAAGCTTAAAGCTCTTCTTCTGTGGCTTGCTTACTGTCTTGGTTAATGTACCTGTCAAGAATTAGAGTGGATCTCATGTATTATCTGACTATATATCTTCGCTGGTGCGGTATCTCAATAATTACTTGTGGCGTGTGTACCCATTGGTAGCAACGTGTACACACGCCGACAGGCGAAGGTATATAGTTTGACTATGCTTGTTTTGTCATAATACTCAGACTATTATTATTATCAAGTCAGAGCGCTAGGGTCTCTAGTCTTTTCTGCTCAATATCTAGTTATTATTCAATGTAATACTAAACTGTCTGCCCCAAATGTGTTACTGTGTCACAATGTCATGGGAAACATTTACATGTATAGAAGGCTGGGTACGCATGCACAATTATCTTTAAGCAACAGTCTGCAAAAAATGTGCCTAGTTTTACGTGAACATACGTGTAAAAAAAGGTTTAGAGCTTTCAACTTAGTTTGGAGCCTAGCAAGATGAATGAGGCCTTAAAATTCCTGGAAAGGCTGGCTTTTTAAAATTAAAGTGCAGAAGCAACATGCCATATGGTGGGTTCGCTGAATGTATTCTATGAGGTTGCTGGCACTTTGAAAATTAAGAGACATGAACCTTTTAACCATCATACTGGTGTTCAGTTGAACCGTGGCACCATTTAATTTTGCGATCAAAAGTAAATCCCCATTAACATATTTATATTGTGTAATCGCGGGTGGCTTGTTAAAGTTAACTGGGTACAACGCCTCTAAACTAGCACATTAGCTCTTGGGGTTAACATGCCTGTCACTGGCATATATCTATGTTTAGCACTAGATGCTGTCAGGCACAAATTGCTTTTTACAGTGAAGACTTGATATGATCATTTATTTTTGCTGTTGTTTTATATAGCCATCATGCCATGTATATTATACTCCTGGTTACTTTAGAAAAATATGTTTCAAAACAATCCATCAAATTTTGCTGTTGTGTTAATAGGGATCAAGTCCCTACCAAGCTTTAGAATGCTTTGCAGTCATTGACACCCGCTGCCCAGAGTTTCACCTGGAAGACAAACATATGTAAACATAAGAAACATGTGTTCCCACAGCTTAGTAGTAGCAAGATAGGGTTACTCCACAAAACTGCAAGACAGTGTTTCACACTTAAAAACTGTTGTGGGCTCTGTCACACACTGTAGCACTGGCTGGGGGCTCAATACCACTACCTATAGCATTCCATGATTGAGCTTCGATAGCAGCACTGTCCAAATGTATATCCCTTTGTGACAACAAAGTAGCAAAATCTGTGGTGGTTCCTTGGGCGTGCATCCATAAACCGAGACATTCCCAATACACTGATTAGTGAGGCGCATTGTGGAATCAGAAAAGCCACCTGTACCCATTGACAAATCTGAAGAACAACTCTGATGTGTTGGGACCCCCAATCCATTGGTCCTTGCTGATCTGACAAAAACATGCAAGCCCATCCTCTGGCCCTCAAAACATCTGGGATTTGTTAAACCAGATGCACTAATCTCCGTAGATGGGCGCCTGGTGATGGGCTTTACAATACACATCCAAGAGTCTGCTTGCTGTGCCTTACATAGGTCATTCTGAAACTGTGGCAGACCCCACCATCCTTGGGTATTGCTGGACCCGAAGGCAGATGGTGCATGGTGCATTAGATGCATCAATCAACATAAATAACCATTGATGAATTTGAAAAAACAACTCGGTGGTGCTGGCACCCCAGACGTTCCACTGGTGATTGATAAAGGCTGTACTCCCAAAATACCCATGAATGAATCAGTTACACAGCTCCTTTGCGTTGGGACCCCAAAGATTGCATTAGCCCTTGCTGGCTCCGGAAGCAGATGGGGCGTGTTGCGTTAGATGCATTATTCACCATAAATCCAACAGCTATTGGTTGTTGGCTGCCACAATCCAGATCCAGACGGTCTGCCCTCTGTGCCATCCAACTGTTGGAGTACATCAAGGCACAAAAAATACTAGAAAAATATACAATCAGAATAGAACATCTTTTACACAAAGAGCATCAGTGCTTTACAATGTTCTCAAACAATGTCACAATTGTAGCAACACACAGAGTGATACAATGTCAGCGTTACAACCAAGCACAGGTCCCCTAAGAAATTGAAATTTTAATATGTTTATATAAAAGAATTGCGGCTATCGCACTTCATCAGATGTGTGATCTCTGCTACAAATTCAAACCCTGCCAGGCCCTACCGACCCAACAATAAATTCACATTGTCTGCATTGTCAACATTCTATAAAGCGAAAGATAAAAATGTTAATTTAAATTGCTACCGCCCAATAATTTTACTACAGTTACATGCCAGCAGTTTGTACAAAATAAATTGCGGCACCAGTGTTTCAACCACCTTTGTGATCTTTGAGAAGGATAGCAAAAAACTTGCATTGTCAATATTGTGGAAAAGACAATGCTAAAGTTAACAACTGTCATTTAAATTGCTAGTGACCACAATAACTGGTAATTAACAAAGCATACATTGCACCTTGCACATGTAAACATCGAGTCCTAACACTTTGATCTTCCTTGCACAAAGAAAGTAGGCACAAATGTTTTTTTTACAATGTTTTGCAGCCAGTGCCAAAACTGTGTTCATTGTTCATCTTGGTTCCACAAAACAATATAATGTCAATTGTAGCACTTTGTCTAGACCCTAAGTCTAAATTGCAGATATAGCTTTTATGTTTTTGTGCTGGTTGATACATCAAAACAAGCTGCAACTGCTATCAACCTCTAGGGTGTAAAACACGCCTAAATAAATTCCTTAAAACATACTGCCATTCATTTTAAACGTAAATGGCCTTGTGACTAAATGTTACAAATAATATTCTTAATAAACTGCACAACATTTTAACACTGAAATCTTAAACCCTGTTAATACAGAGTCCAACCCTAACAACATATTTAAAGGCCTAAGCACATTATCACAATTCTACAAATACTTTTTTGAACTGCAAATGTGTCATTAAATGACTGTTGTTGTTTAACTTATAAGTAAATACAACACACCTTTTTTTTCTCTCTGAAAAAAATTTGGCAAAAAAAGACTAGGCCTGTTTTCATTCAAAGGTCTTGCAGGGGGGGCATGATCAAATCCAATTAAAAGCAGATGACAGGCTTCCACGCAAAGCTGCCGGAAGTTCAAACCAATTATTCACACCACAGCGATTTCCGAGGTCCTGGGGATCTCACAAATTCCCAAAGTGCTAGTTCTGCTGGCTGACTTCCAAACTCTGCTTTTTAAACATTAGAGGCCTACATTTACTCACATGCTGCTTTACTATCAGCACCCCTAGCTTTCTGTTTTTTTTTTAAAAAGGGTGGCCCAACCCTGTGCAAAATCCCTTATAGACTAACACATAAATATATTTGTGCTTACTTTGCAAAAATAGACCTTTATAATTAATCTAAAATTACCTAGCCACCTCTGACCAGTCATAGTTGACAATAGCATGCATTGCAGGACCCCTCCCCATATGCTCTGTCTCGCTCATCATGCCTTATCAGGCCCGTCATCTGTCTTTTCTGCTGCACTGGGCGAACATGTAAAAGTCTTGAGTTTAGCAGTTAAAAAACCCTCCTCACAGCGGGCCTGTTTCACAGCTGATCAGCATTGTCATATCTCTCTGCATGCTCCTGTAGCCCTTTTAAACAGCATTAATTCTCAGAGAACCGGGCTGTGTGCACATACTATCCAGATCAACAGGCTTTTGTGGAACTCTAGTGAAGACACTTTGCACTCTGTCATTTATATTTAGCAAAAGCAATAGTTTAGACTTTTGTATAATTCTGATACAGACACTTTAGTTATAAACAAACCACTTTCATTATTTAAAAGAAACATGCATTGTCAAACTAAATAGTTTGACTTTTCTACAGACTCTGCGCCACATACTTTGCACTCTGTCATTTGTATTTTAGGATGCCAGCCTCTATTTAGAGTCTACATAAAGTCTACACCAGTGATACTAGGCAATGAAGCTAACTGAACTCTAGAGGGTTATTTTGAAATCCTGTTGATCGTCTGAAATTCTGTGGCCTCATCTATACTATGGCCCTCATTACGACCCTGGCGGAAATCGAAAAACGATGGCGGAAATGTAATCCCGCCATCGAATACCGCTCGGTGCGATTATGACCCGTCACCGTAAAGTACGATGCCATTAGCGACACCGTAGTGAACGCCAACGCTAACTGCACCAAGTACGCGCACGCGCGCCGTGCAAAACCGTAATTACCACCATGGCGCAACGGTACGCGAATTCTGACCCTAGCGGACATTTACTTAACGCCATCAAGCATGGCGGAAAGTACCATTCCGCCATGGTGAGAATTACGGCATCGTGAACCAACCGTAAATGGCCCTACTGAGTGCCTGTACACCACTCCCTGCCCACATTGCACAACTCCTCGTAGGTGCAATGAAGTCACACAATGCAACCAGTGAAATGTACAAGTCACCCATGCATGCCAACGAACAAATGAATATAGGGGCTCCAAGTGCCTTGTGAGTGGCCATCCATATTTGGCATGTCACCATTGCCGTACTGATGCAGCACAGGCATGTGAAGGTTCAAGTACAGCAATATGAACTGAAATATGAGACAAAACAACAACAGGCCCCCATCGCTTGACACCAGTGTAAGGCAACATTCAAAGCAGTATCCTGAGGGAGACTGCACCAGCCCTGTACTCTTGCCAGTAAACAAACCAACCATCAGCATAAGCATGTACCACACAAGTTGGCAGAGTGACTGAGCAGCCAGGCTCATCTCAAGAGGGGCCAATGGGAGCTGCAGGGCACAGATGGCACGAATACAGAAGCTATTCCAATGGACATGACCTCAGTCTCCCTCCAAGAAACGCACGCAAACACAGGCACCTGTGACCAGCCATTTTCTGATAATCACATCATTCCACCAATCCACCTGGCTGACCGGCATCTGTTACACAAAAGCTAATCCACCGCCCCTGAGCATGACATCATTAAAACAGTCATAATGGCAGCCCCTATCCCTGACCTTACTGGGCTTCGTAGGCAAACATGGCCAGTACAGTACCACGCAACTATACTCAGAAGCCGGAACCCAATGCAGATCTTCTCACAATACATCGCTCCACAAATAGGAATATGCTACATTACTTGCAAAGAATAACGCTACACGGTTAATATCAGAATAAAATTTAAATGCACATCAAATTTACCAAGCCCATACAGCTATCATAAACTCCAAAATATTTTTCATTACTGTGTGCTGCATCCGCAATAAATGACCAGCTTCTTCTTGTGTGACGCCCTGTTCCTTCATGGTACACAGGGGCTACATTCACATTCAAAAAGGCAACATGGAAGCGCCTAGAACCGCAGGGCCGTCCCATTAGGTAGGCACTAGTCCAGCTGAAAGGTTGATATGTTGCTCCTAGCCACTAGTACTGCGTAAGGGCATGTGGCCCATTGGCGATCGTCCCATAAGATCGTAATGGTGCTCCACTGATTAACTCGAAGCAGCAGGTGTCGGGAGTAAAAGCCATCTGCAGGAGTGGCATACAGATGGCAGCGGCAAAAGGGGAGGAGATACCTGTCACCCAAATGAAATGAAAAAGAATAGTATGGGCATCAGAACTTCATTTGTATTACTCACTTCAATGATCACACTAAATCTACAGCCATATGCATGCAAGCCCACTCAAAAGGATTATTTCCACCCAAAAATCACTTGCGAATCATAACTATATAAATCGAGGTGAAAACACTATTACAAACGAGTGTTTGTGTGCATGCGTCTGTTAAAACAGAATCCATTAGATGGGATTAGTAACGTGCATAGACACAAGTGTTTGAAGGCGCGTCGAGACAGGGAGGGTTCAACAAGGGCAGATAGACGATGGTCCCACTATGGCAGCTCTGCATCACATAGCGCAGGGGAAGGGGATAGATTCCAAAAAGCCATGTACATGGCAAACTCTCAATTAAATCATCTGTCCATGCATCCATACATCATTCCCTCATCCCGGTATAAAAACGCCTGATTATATACTCACATAACATTTGAAATTTCCATTGAGTCTGTGCGTAATGCAGTCTGCAAAATCCACTGTGCTCCAGCACGGAATTCTAGTGTTGTGAAGTAACATGTATTTGGGAACGTCCTGCCTTATCGTCCACTACGCTATTGCGCATCCCATACTATTCATATCAATCATTGCATTCTCGCCATGGCCCCTGTCCCAAGGACATTAAACAATAGAACGTTATATTTGCAGTCAGACCTGTGGGCGTCTCCTCGCCGCTAGCTGAAAACCGAAAGCGCTGTCCTTCGAATTCCTCATTTGCAACATGACGTCGAAAAGGCATCTGTGACCGCTTGAAATCACAAATTCATCCATGTAGTGCGGCAGTGTGTGAAAATGGCAACTGGCTTCACTCACAAATGGGACGCCCCGCCCGTCGGTGAACCTCGGTACAGTGCTGCATGAGGGTCCACCGTTAATCGAGTACTACATTCCACTGACCCTTCACAAGTTTGTTCGCGACTGCAAAGATAGTATGTGAAACAATGGGACCATAGCAGAATGAACATATAAACCAATATTTCACTGCCATCGGGATTAAATACATGATTGTAATAGCAAGATGCCATGCGTCACATTGCAGCGTTGTGTGCGGGACGTGCTCGCCCAAAGGGGATTGCAGCTGGCACAGGTGGAATGAATCACCACAGGTGGAGGCTATACAGCCTGAAAACACATAAATTGCACACCCAACCCCCTCCCACAACCACACCCACTCCAAAATGCTACCGGCAGGACTAGCGATGTTGGCCCTGGGGGACCTGATAGCACTGCAAGTACTCCAACTTCAAGAAGAAGACGAACACCAACTACTACAACAACCGGCCGCACAGAGGAGACGCAGGAGGAGGAGGAGGGCAAGGCAGGGCCAGCAAGGCCCACCAGCACAGCCACTACCACCACGCAGGCAGCCCGCAATCCCACGCCTCCGAGCTCATCCGTTCAACCTCACTGCTGAGCAGATCCACACCCTCTACCGTTTGGACCGGGACACCATAACCGCCATTGTGAACATGACACACGCTGACCTTGTCAGCATGATAGATAGCCCAACCGCCATCCCACCCCTACTGAAGGTGGTGTCTGTACTCCACTTCCTGGCCACAGGCACCTACCAGCACACAGTCGGACAGTTGCATGGCATTTCACAGCCACTGTTGTCACGGACACTATTGTAAGTGCTCGATGCCCTCCTGAAGCACGCAGACGACTACATCTCTTTACCACGCTCGGAGCAGGAGATTACAAACACAAAAGTGGGATTCCATGCACTTGCCGGCATACCGGGTTGCATTGGTGCCATCGAATGCACCCATGTGGAATTGGTTGTCCCACATGCCATGGAGGTCCAGTACCGCAACCGGAAACAATATCATTCTCTTAATGTACAAATGGTGTGTGACTCCAACAGGATCTTTACACATTGTTGTGCCCGATTTCCTGGATCAACCCATGATTCTATGGTCTTGAGGAACTCTACAATACCACGCTACATGGAGCGACACGCAGGGAACAGATCCTGGCTACTCGGTGAGTCTCATTTCATGCATGATAATGTGGGGTATGTGATGCGGCAATGACCTGGCAGGAAGGGGGGGGATGCGTACGTAGCAATGTCATTCCACAAACATCCTTTATTGTCCACATACAGGTGATGCCAGGTATCCACTGAAGAGATGACTCCTTACACCACTCCGGAACCCACAGAACCAGCATGAGGAGGACTACAACCATGCCCACTCACGTACCCGTGTAGTCATAGAACAGGCATTCGGCCTACTGAAGGCTCGTTTCCGCTGCCTCAGCAGGTCTGGCAGGGCACTCCTGTACCGCCATGAGAAGGTTGCAAAGATGGTCATGGCATGTGTCATGCTACACAACATGTGCGTACGTAGAAATGTGCCCATGCCCCCTGACGCAGAACTGCAAGCACCTGAAGATGGTCATGATGAGGGTGGGGATGTGGCAGCACCTCAAGGAGTCCGCGAGGCACAGGAGGCCCGTGACATTCATCAGAATATCATAGATTCATGCTTCTAGCACTCACGCCTGGTGGCTGATACATGGACACAGGACTAGTGGCACTGTGTGTGTCTGGAACATGCACAATGTGGACTGTACGCCTATAAAGGCCTCGTACACAAAGATCAATGTCCACACATCTCATTGGATGATTATGAAATGTTTATAGCATATGTGAAATTATATTACACACCCCATCGACCCGCCACCCAAGAAAGCCCAACACCTCCCCTCCACCCTCCTACCTCCCCCCCGAACACCAGTGTCCAAAGATGCTCATTGTCAGTGGGCAGACGCTATTGCAAGCCCCCTCTCCGGGTATCAGGGGCACCCCTGCCTGTGGAGCGCAGGTTCCTCCCAGATCTACGTTGGGGGCTGCCCTGGACGGAACTTGCAACGGATGATGTCTCTGCCTGCTCACGTCCATGCATGTCCCTAAGGGTTTGTGAGAGCTCAGTGAGCACACGGCGCACAGCGGCAAGTTCACCACATACGTCTTTGGATGTCGCATGCAGTTCCCCCCTCAGGCTCTCGGTGCTTCTCTCCATTTGTACCCTTAGTGTCTCTGTACTTCTCTCCATTTGTACCCTTAGTGTCTCTGTACTTCGCTCCATTTGTGCCCTAAGTGTCTCAGTAAATGTTTCTATGGCTGCCTTAGAACCCCCACATTCATCAGCATGCTCCTTGAGGAGCGTGGCCAGTTGCTGCTGTTGCACGATCACCTGGTCGAGGGACTGTTGCCTCTGCTGGGCCATGCCCATTTGCGGTGGTGTCACAGAGGGGCTGATCACCTCATGTTGCCTTGCCACAGGGCTTGTGGGGGATGGCCAGTCGTCGTCTTGTGGGTGCCCCTGCGTGGTATCCTCATGGTGTACGGGATGAAACAAACAGGGGGACTGAGACAGGTCATGGATGGGTCCTACATCGACAGCACCATTTTCTGTGTCGGAGCATGCTGGCATTAATGCAGTGTCACCTATGGTGCTGCTGCCACCAGAAGCAGTGCCTTCTGTGGCATCCATTGGGGGGACCTGTGGTGCTGCTGTTGTGGGCATGCTGGCTGCTGGGGTGCCTTTTGAAGTCCCCTCCTGTGTGCTGCCACTTGATTTGTGCTGCTGCCGTGTCTTGATCCGTGCAGCTGAGGTGGAGGGTCTTTGGCCGTTGGTCTTGGCCCTCTTTGCAGGTGTGCTGGTAGGGGTGTCCTGAAGCTCGTCGTTTGAATCGGACCCTGTGGTGGAGTAAAGGAGGGCGAGCGTTATTTATGGGTCTGTGGAAATTGGAATGGCAATGTATCACATGCATTGGGGTGGTATCTGAGGGTGATTTGGGTCAGGGCCTTGGAGGTGGTTTCATTTTTGTGTGGATTGAGGATGCAGTTGTTTTGCAGCCTGCAGTTAGGGTGTGCATGCTGCACGTGTAGAGGGTGTTTTTAGGATTTTTAATTATTTATGTATTTAATGTGACTTTTGAAGTGCGCTATCAGGCCAATGTATGTGGACGTTCTCCTGGACATGTGTTTCTGTTGCACTATGTGGACACATGGTACTTCACATGATTGGACATTGTGGATTTAGCATTGTTTTATTTGGCCCACCTACCTGATTCTTCGGATGTCTGCACTCCTTTCTCCATCCCTCCGACTCCCTCTATACTCTCCATTCCAATGGTGGAGGCACAGATTTCTTCCCAGGGGGTCAACTTGATGGGTGATTCCGATCCTCCCCCGGTAGCTGTGGCAATGTTACGGTTGGCTGATAGTATGCTCCGTACGCGTATCCGCAAGTCGTCCCATCGCTTTCTGCATTGCTGTGGGTTGCGGGGTGCGGTCCCCACCGCACTTACCCGCTGTGCCACCAGGGCCCATATGGCCTTCTTGTTCGCAAGTGCCGTCCTGGTCATTTGCGTCGAGAAGACGACGGCAGCATTCTCCTGGAGGGTCTCTGTGAGCACGGTGAGTTCCTCATGGGAGAAGTGGACCTGCCGCTTGCGGTCGCACGCTTTTTTAGCAACTTTTCCCATTTTGATTGTTTTAACTAGGGTGGCTAACGGGTTGGGATGTGTCTCAGGGTCGGATTTTTGATGGTTGTGTTGGGATTCTGATTTTATAGGTGTACGGCGTGCTGTTTCCCGTTCCGGCCCCATGTTTTTACTTCCATTTCCGTATATTTACGGTCACCGTATTTTGCGATTACCGCTCATTACGGTGACCGCTATGATGGGTGGCGGAATTGCACCTAGGGCGCCGTACGGCGGCGGTGAGGGGCGTTTTGGGGACATTTCCGCCATCGCGGACTTTGCACTTCCGCCATGGCGTAATGCTCGTGCCCGATGGGTCAGAATTAGCCGCACTTTACTCCATCGTGCAATGGCGGAAACGCTATTTACGCTATGGCGGTCAGGTCAGTTACTTTCCGCCAGGGTCGTAATGAGGGCCTATATATTTTATATATATATTAAGATTTTATATCCAGTTCACATAATATTGAAATATATTTTATATCAAAATTGATGTAATCATTTTCATATACTTTTTTTGGGGGCAATCTTTAGATACAAATTTCATATTCATTTGATATCCCAAAAATATGAATTTGTGTATAAATTTGTGTTAGGGAGAATTCTCATAAATGGCTGATTTCCCTTACCTAATGAGTCCCTCAGCAGCTTTGCTGGATTTCTAGTGTTTATTTTTTTCATCTGGTAAGAGTGTTATCCTTTTTCCCACTCTTACATGTGTTTTGCTGTGTGTGTTTTCACTTTTTGTGTGATCTTGGGCACTGGAGCCTCACCTACTCTATGTGCACCACTTTTTGTGTGTCTTACACAGCACCTTCAGTGCAGTAACACAGGGTTGTCTTTGAGACTTCCCACTGACTCCATTTTTCTTGGGCTGACTACTGTCCCCCAGAAACAGGTAAAGTTGCCATTAACGTTATATAGTCACTTTAAACCACAGACCCAGTACACCCCACCTTACATGGAGTATTGGAAAGGGTTAACTCTTATCCCTTTTTGTCTGTACCTCTTGGAGCCTTGTTTCGCTCCCTTAACATTAAGACTTGGCTGGTGGTAATGGTAACTACCCTAACTTTTCTACCGCGATTATATTATATAAACGTGGTATTGTTTCAGGCTATTATATTAGCCTCTAACATAAACCCACTTGACCAAATACATTTTATTTAGGCTCCATCTGGGTTTATTCGCCATTTCTTTTTGTTAAAGTCTTTCTGGTGTTTTTCTCTGCACGCCAAACCGGGGACGACTCCTTTGTTTGCTGTCTTTTCGCAGTCTTCTGCACAGAAGCCCTCCTTAAGGCGCCTGATGGTCTATGTAGGCAGGATGTGAGGGGGGGATCTTCGGACCCCTGTCATGGGTTACGTTGGTAACCCAAGTCGCACTCTATGTCGCACTCTTGTCTGATTGTCTAAGGGGACTGGCCTTGCCTAGCCAGCTACCCTGCTGTGTGATTGAGAGCCAGGCTGTATACATGGGGGAAAACTGCATAGAAAGCAGGTCTCTGGGACTGGAAAGACAGAGTCGCCATGGAACGAAAGAACCAACGAGGAACTGGAAGAAGAGGACCCCCTACCGACTGAACTGCCTGGTGAAGCCCTGCTGCAGGTCCGAATCACCAGAATCTGATGACAGAGAAGATCCTCCAGGAAGCTCCTTTCCTTGAGCTGGTGGGACCAACCAGTTCACCCAAACTACAAGCCAGGACCCCTCCTCTGGTCGAATTCGCTGTACAGAGCTACAGTGGCCCGGATAGCCAGGAAGGTCGGACCCTGCTTGGGTTTTAAGGAGCGCACCTTTTATTCGTTGTTTTGCTCTGCTGCTGGTTTCTTCCCTGTGTGATGCAGGACCCTCCAGTCTTTCTACTTCATGTTAGCCCGACAGTCGATTCAGGAACCGTGAGCCTGCAGGAACCACCCACTATCAAAACGGGCAGGACTAAATACACAAAGGGGGCGTGTGCACCTGTCCGAATTTAAATTGATATGGAAAGGGGGCCCTATTAACTACTCACGGCCTCACCACGACTTTGGCGGTAACCCTTAAAATCGGCGGTAACGCTATTAGTGCCGATTTTAAGGGTCCGTCGGATCACGAGTCCAAATACTGCCGGCACCATTACAGCCGGCGCAAGTACAGCCGGTTGTACAAGCGCCGGCCATAATAGCGCCAGGAACCATTTACGCTAAAACATCAGCAATCACGAGTCCGGCGTAAGCGCAATTAGCACCAGAAAAGCAGCGGATAATCCGCCAAAAATACCTCCAGCAAAAAGCTGGAGGTAACAGAACACAGGCCACAGCAATAAGGGCCCAGGTGGAACCAATGCAAATCAGAGGCCTACAAAGGAGCCACCCATGCACAAGACACCCTCCCCAACACCATGCTGCCATTTGGAGCTGGGAGCCTTGATGTTCACTTCTACCTGCTGCGCCTGGAGCTACAGAGGCCAGCCAACCAGGCACAGGTGCACCAGCTGAAGGGTCAATTCTATGTCATTGCCCAAGTCCCAAATGTAATAGCAGCCCTGGACTGCACACATGTGGCACTCGTACCACCCCAGGCACATGAGGCTGCCTACAGAAACTGGAAACAGTACCATTCCCTCAACGTGCAGATGACATGTGGTCCTGGCCTCACATTCAGCCACTGCTGTGCCCGCTACCCAGGATCCACCCACGACTCCATGGTCCTGCGCAACAGTAGCCTGCCGGCGTACATGGAAATGCACCGAGGGCAAAACACATGGCTACTGGGTGAGTACAAATGTATACCATAAAGCATGTCAGTCCACAACTGATGGTGCCTGTCACAGAATCCATTATTCCCAATAGGTAGCACCATTACTGCAGCATTCACATTCAAGCACCTTGCACGATAAACCTTGGGCATGTCCAACACAGCAGAACACACCCATGCAGGATGCAAGAGACATGTGGCAGCACAGTGACATATGGAAGCCCCACCACAATAAAGCCTCCTGTGTGAGTAGCACCATGGCTCCCAACACTGACACAGTACGGAAAGCCCACCCTGGCAACCCGACAGTAATGCAATTCTAAACCATAAGCTGGTACATCCACAAATGCACCACACATAAGTAGGCTAAGTAATGGCAATGTACATCCCACAAACACTGTCCCCAGAATGGTCTAGCAAATGCATGGAGAACAGTACAGAATAGTGACAACCAGCAAATGCAACTGTAGACAATGGATTTGAGTACTGTTAAATCCAGAAACATAGGCGTACCAAGTGGAGAGTACCCATTGATTCAATCGTGCCCGTAGGACAGAACACTCCACAATGTTATAGACCAAATGACAAATATGGCAAAATCACACTGATGACAGAGCTCTGTACACCCACTGGACTTGTCTTGTCCCCATACCGTCTTTCTCTCCCCTGCAGGTGATTCTGGATATCCCCAGTACATGTGGCTCATGACCCTTGTGCGTCTTCCACAAACGGCAGCGGGGGGGGGGCATACAACCTTGCCCATGCCTGTACACGGATCTGCGTGGAGAGGGCATTTGGACTGCTGAAGGCACGCTTCCGGTGCCTCGACCGCACGGGAGGGGCCATGATGTATGCACCAGAAAAAGTTGGCAAAATTGTACTGACATGTGCCATGCTGCACAACATCTGCTGTCACAGAAATGTGCCACTGTCCCCTGATGCACATGTGCAGCCACCTGAGGATGGTAGTGAGGGTGATGAAGTGCCAGAACATGTGCATGTTGCACATGCACAAAGGTTTGGGCTGAGGGAGGGGAGGATGGCCAGACAGGGATTGATTGATGGATTTTTTTAGAAATGGTTAATGGTTAAATTGGAAATATGTCACTTCAACATTAAATTGTATTTGTAACAATCACTACTGTCCAGGCATTGTGATTTTTCTAACGTGATTTATTTACAGTCCAACAAACCCCCCTCCCCCCAGTGAACACCCAGCACACAAACCCCTCTACCCCCAGTGAACACCCAGCACACAATCCCCCCTCCCCCCAGTGAACACGCAGCACACAATCCCCCCTCACCCCAGTGAACACCCAGCACACAAACCTCCCTCCCCCCAGTGAACTACCCTCAACTGTGCAGATAGGCACATATGTCTTATCAGGGCACCAACAACGATGCCATGCACCACTAGGATGGTCGTGGGTGCTTTCCTTTTCCGGGCCCCTCTGGTGTGCATGCCCTCAGGTGGCGCATAGACCGGCGCCTAGGCTCGAGGGAACCCTCCGTGGGTGTGGTCAAAGGGACTGAAGTGGCGGCCAGCATGTGCTGTCGCATGAGGTTGTTTCCCTCCCTTGTTTGCTCAGCAAGTGCTGAGACTGCCTCGGTCAACTCCCTCACTCGTTGCCCAAAGCCTGTCAGGGCAGCGGTACATTGTTCAACGACTCTGCGTGTGCGCCCATTGTTACGCGCTATGTATTTGCATCCATGCCGTATTGATGCAATGACGGCCTTGATGTGACGACTCTGCACCTTGGCCATTGATTCCACCCCGGCCTGTTTGGCCTCAATAATGTCGAGTCGGCCCATCACTGCAGCCCCTGTGACGAAGGGCACCCCTGGTGTGTCATGTGCTGGCCTGCGACTTGTGCGCTGTCGCGTGGGGGGACTGCATGGGGACATTGCACCGGCTTGGATTGGGCTGCAAGGCTCTGAGTGCCGGTCTTCTGGGCTGCCATATGATGGCGTATCCTCGTCCGGCTGTGGTGTGCGGACACGACGGACAGGCAGATGTGGGCTTTGTGGAAGATGTGTGCCTGGCCTTGGGCTCCCCTGGGGTGTGACCATCCCTTCGGCGTCACTGCTTCTGGGAGAGTGCTGTCCTCCTGCCTGATGAGCACGTGGAGATGTTCCTCCCACGTCGGGCTCTGATCCACTGCTCTGTCCGTCAGCATGCGGGCTTTGACTGGTGGCTTCCCTGCGGCCATGTGGGTGCTGCTGCTGCCTGGTAGGGCTGTGTTGGGGTGTAGTGGGGGCTGGCCTGGTTCGTTTCCCTTCCTTGCGGCCTCTTTGTGGGATGGTGGTGCTGGTGGAGGGACGGTGGCGTGGGCGCTGTGAGGGTGTGGCCTCCTCCCCATCATCTTCATCCCGTTGGGATCGACGTGTTCCTGTGGGGTACATAGGGTGTGGTTTGAGTTCAATGCTACATATATTTTGGTGATGCAGTTCATGCCAACAAGTGGGATTGAAAACAGTACCATTCACGCATTCTCCTTGCATTCTGTTCTGTCGCCATGTGGTGCTTGTTGTGAGTGGGTATGGAGGTAGACCGCATGGGAATGTCGGAGTGACAAGATTGCATGCGTGGTTGGGGTGCACTGTGCTCAGGGTTTTGGGGGTGTATTCATGCGCACTTCAACTCTACGTAGCTGTCTTATGGCTATGCATGTCTATCCCCTGCCCCTGTCATTCATGCACTGCACGTGCAGGGTCGTCTAGGCAGCACTACGGTTCAATGGATGTAGGCCTCACGTATGGGTGTATGCAGTTCCTCACACACATTTCATCCCATTCATTCACTTAGGTTCTGCATGTGTGGTTCTTTCAGCTGCATGCATTCGGGGGTGGGACTCACCCTCAGTTGGATCGATGCCAGTGCCTGCCTCCGCTCCGCCAATGCCCTCGATGGTGCCAACATCTATCAGGGCACACATTTTCTCCTCCCATGGTGTGAGTTCGGTGGGGGTGGTGGTGGCCCTCCTCCAGTGCCCCTGCTTGCACTCCTGTGCTGTGACAGGATGCCATGGACTCGCACGCGCAGGTCGTTCAGGCGCTTGCGGCAATCCTCCCCATCCCGGGGCACAAGCCCCACAGCAGGGACCCTCTGGCTGATGTGGCGCCAGATTTGTGCTCTGCGCTGGCCACTTGTTTTGCGCTGCTGCAGCTCCTCATGGTGTATCTCCGCCTCCTCCACCAGTACAGCTAGCTCCTGGTCACTGAATTTGGGCTTTCACACCCTGTCCAGGGCAGTCTTGCCCCTAGTGCACTCCTGAGACATGTTTTGGGGTTGGATGCCGTGGATGGCTTCCTGGGGCTGTGATATCCGACGTATTGTGATTTCCAAGATGGCCACCGCTTTGTTTCCCGTTCCGGTGGTGACGCATTTCCCGCTCGCTAAAAGTGCATGCTATGAGCGCCTTATGGCGGTATCGCACGGTGCGCAGAATTTAAAGGTTTGCACTATTTGCGATAACGCCATGGACCGGAGCGCATGCACGATAAGTCGTGATTTGGCGGATTGTTCGCCAGGGACCTTGGCATTAGCGCTAATTACGTCTGGCGGACAATCCGCCGCATTACCGCCGAAGTCGTGATCAGGCTCTAGTTTGAAAAAGCTATATCCGGCAAACAGTAGGGAAATGAAATAAAGCAAAATGCTGGTATTATTCTGGGAGGTTCTTGTCCTTTCTCTAGAAGCTCTGTTATACTATTTTGGCTATCAGAGCCAGTGGAGACATGGGGGTTATGGGGTTGTATGGGGAACACATCCATGTAAAGTTAGCTCTGTCCTCCAACTGCTGGTCGTCGTGTGTGTAGACTTCCCTCAGCAGAGATTTCATATCACTCATTGGTAAACCTTGTCACATATGGGGTTCGCTAATGATGTGTTCCCACTTCCCGGCAGTAGCGCTGCCTATTTCTGTAAAGGCCACTAGGTCCCATAGTGTGGGTCATGATCAAAGAGGTTTGAAAACAGGAATTTGGCTGTAAAAAGATTATGGGCCTCATTACAACTCAGGCGGTAAGGGGTTTACGGCGCCGTAAACAGTGCCGACCCTTACCGCCTGAGTACGAGGTCCCTTAGCGCCATGGCGGATTTAACACCTGCTTTTAGCAGGTGTTAAAATCCATGGCGCTAAGGGACCATGGAGTTAATTACGCCACCGTAATTTACGGTGGCGTAATTAACGCCTTCCCCACTCCCATTATGCCCTATGGGGCAAAAATGGGAATGGGGAAGGGTAAATGGGGATTGGGGACTTACCGCCCCGCCAAGGTCGGAATGGGGCGGTAAGTCCGCCAACCACCATGGCGTAAACGTAGTTTACGCCATGGTGGTAAAGTCACGGCCCAGGCGGTAACTTACCGCCTGGGTCGTAATGAGGCCCTATGTGTTCAGAAGGACTTTCTGGCATAATAAGAATAATTTACCCAAATTTATACATGTACTTGATGTTGTTTTTGACTACCGGGATGCACAATGATTAGATTCTAGAGGCTAATGTGACGTAAAGCACTTGTTCCAGCCCTTGGAACGGGTGCTTAATGCCATTAGCACCCGTCCCATTCACTGGGACGGGGTTCATTGAACTATTTTCATTCTGTGAACGGGTTGCCTCACAGCGTCCTGTTCTAGGAGCACTGTTCAAAGATGGCCAAAATGGAAAGGGAAGGTGGGGCTCTGTACGCAGCCCTTCTTCCCTTTCCACGGCAGCTTCATGCAGACGAAAAGGAAGAAGGAAGCAGCGGCAGCTGCAAGGGCCCCCGTCGCCATAATGAAGTAAGTGGGGAGGGGATCATTTAAAAAAGGGTTCGCAGGAGGGGGGAAGATGGCGGCCTGGAGAACGGGCCATCAGGCAGCTAGGAACATGGGCTGAGATCGCTGGACCAGTGATCTCAGCCCGCATTCCAGACACCTGATTGGCTGGCTCCCCCAAGCAAGGTGTTAATTTCAGTTAGAAGGCATCCAACTATAATGCAACATACAATATCCTGACGAAATATAGGATATTCTCTATTATGCAAACCGTATTGTGATGAAGGGACCAACCTTTTCTTGTGTGAAAATTGCTCTACGTTATGCAATAATTTTTTTTTTTTTTTTTTTTTTTTTTTTTATTTGTATATAATTGTATTACAATTTTTACAAATTCTGTCCAAATTTTTATATCCTTGTTTCCTGTTTTCCTTTGGGACTGTCCTGGAATTTTCTGTTCAATGGGATGTTTGAAAGCTCTCTGTTATTTCTTTTTCGTCCAGCTTCAATTTTTCCAAGAAGGTCGCTGTGGCCACCGTCAAAGATGCGGAATTGCCGCACATTAGCATATTCCACCAGGTTTCTTCGTTTGCCGTTTGATACCGATCTTTGAGTGGTTTGAGATGGATAGTTCGCATGGTTGCCGTTCCTGCGCAGTGAAGAAGAAGATGGCGTAGTGTTTCGGTTTCCCTCTGCTCACAATATCTACAGTTTTTGGTTGTCGACTGTTTTCTTCGAAAGAGAATCTCATTGGTTTTCAATATGTTTAGCCTTGCTCTCAAGAAAGTTGTTCTCAGTCGTTTGTCTGGGAACTTTTTTAGGTAATTTCTGACTTCATCTACTTTTTGGGTGTTCATAGTGTGATGTGTTGTAATTGTGAGTTCTTCTGTCTTATCTAAAGTCTCAATCCAGTCTTGTATTTTCAGTTTTTTCTTTACTTTTTCCGGGATCCGTTCTATTTCCCATTCAGAACATCCAATTTTTTCCGCTTGTTCCAATAGTCTGCTGTACCAACTTGATAGCATTGGGTTTGTTTCACTCTTCATCTCTTGATATATTATCTCCAGTATTTTAGGACGCGGCTGCCTTATGATTTTACCCAGGAATAGGAGACTGTTTCTTGTTACCAAAGATTCCAATGATTGGAGACTCAATTCGCATCGAATGATTGTCGCAGAAGTGGAATTTGGAAGATGTAGTACTCTCCGCCAAAATATACCTTCTAATTTAGCCCACAATGACTTTGGCAGGTATAGCATGGCCTCGGCTCCATAGGTCAAAGTTGGACCTACCTTTGCTCTATAGAAGTTTATTAATGGGAGGATTGAAAATTTCCCAAATTTTCTGTCCAAGGATATTGCCTGAGCTGCTAACATTTTTGTTTTGGAGATCAGATGCTCTTGCATAGATATTTCAATTTTGCTCGACGATAGTTTTACCCCTAAGTAGGTACAGCTTTTCACTATTTCCAGTGGCTCCGAGTTTGCGAACCATTTTGATATACGAAGTGACCAACTTAACACACATGAGCCATTAGCAGGACTCAACATTCTTATTATATGTAACAATATGGGTTTGGGAAAATGATAGGAATACATATATTGAACTTTAATGTTAATAATAAAGGTTTAGGATGGGATAACTGAAATTAGTAACCGGTGAGGGACAATTGTTTACTTTTTTTTTTCTTCAATACTTTTTAATGGCAGCCATTGAAAGGGAGAAGGCACTACATGTAGTCCCTGCTCCCCAATCCATGGCGTCCATTTGTTTTGTTTATTTGTTTTCAAATACTTTTTAATGGCTGCTTCTCCTCGATCCCTGGCAGCCATTTCATTTGCTTTTTTTTGCATAAGTTGACAAAGAGTTTACACTCATGGTCATTTGTCAGCTTGAGTAAAAATGCTATTAGTACCCTGGTAAAACATGCCGAGTACTAATAGCAATAGAACACTCAGAGGAGGGGCATTACCAGTCAGGTAATGTCCTTGAGCCTACATTGTAACTCTTGCCCCGGGGGCATTACCCGGCCGGTAATGGCCACGCTACACAGGTTCTATTGCTTATTGGTTGAGTGGTGTAGGGGTCCAGCTATGGTAATTTGATCATCCCCTCATTCCCTAATATATCAAACAGTGTCTGGGGTATAGCAATAGGCAACGGTCTGGACTTCAGAGTCCCTGAGATACAGCCCTAAACTCACTTCTTTTTTACTCCTACCAGCAAGTATGCTCCCCCTTGCGTTAGGGTGAGAGTCCCGCTAAGATTTTTCCCACTATCCTCAGGTCCCCTCCTCCCCCCTTGATCCTTTATAAAGCTTGTATGTTAGACATTCTCCTACCAGAAAGCATACTCCTCCTGCTTAGTTTGGGATTTATGTTATTTGCCACTTTGAAGTATTTTTCTCCCTACTTCCTTAGGGATGATGGCATCTTTTACACTCTCCTAGCAGCCAGTATTTTCATCCCTCTTACTTAAGGTTTCTGTCACTCTCCTGATGCCCTTGAGAACGACATTCATGCCAGTGCTCTTTTTTTATCAGCAGAAGCAGTCATCTTAACAATGCATTTCTACACTTTTTGGACACCATTGGCCTTCAAAGATGCTATTTATCATGGCAACTGCAACTGCATGCTTTGTCCGCCACGCATGCAGACACACTGCAATGAATGTGAGTACTGCCTTGATGCACCTTCAGTCAATTGGGAACCGTGGTTCAACACGAGTGAACCCTCAATCAACTGTATGAACCCAACTATCAAATTGGGGGGAGTCCATTTTCCCTTTCCATGGCAGCCATCGGGAGTGGACGTGCTGGAAACAGAAGCATTCCCAATGCGTCCGCTTCTGAAAAAAAAGAAGGTAAGGGGTTTGGGAGGGCGGAAGGGAGGGGAAGGAAAAAAAAGAAGAAAAAAAAAGTCCTGCGGTCTCTGGCAAGGGACAATGGAAGCCTCCAGCCGTGTGGAGGCTCAGAGCGGGGATGGCCCCGCTCTGAGTCTCCACACACCTGGAGGTTGCCATCGTCCCACACTGGGGTCCAAGGGATAGAAGGTAAGTGGGTTGAGGAGGACAGGGCGGTGGGAAGAGGGAGGAAAGGGAAAAAAAAGCCTTACCTGAGTCCCCGGCAGGGGGGCAAAGGCAGCCTCTCAGCCGTGGGGAGGCTGGGAGAGGGGATGGCCCTGCTTTGAGCCTCCTCATTGGTTGAGGGGCTTCAACGCCCCCCGGCGAGGACAAGATGGCTGGACTCCTGGCCGAGAATCGAAGGAATGGCTCTTTCATTCTGATTGTGCCCTCGCCAGGTACTGATATGTTTTAAGAATAAAGATTGCATGTTATTACAGGAAGATGTGTCTATCTCTGATGGGATGAAAGAAATAAAGAAATCTGACACACAAAGTGTTCCCTTTCCATTACGTCTGATTGCCAGAAGGGTGACTGGCTTTTTCAATGGATAGTAAAGATTGCTATCCTTTGGAGGCATCCTACAACTCTGAAAACCCCTACTACACCTGCTACAATAGGAGCCATATACATCCCCCAGAAATTGTTAATCCTCATGGATCCCCAATACCTTCAAACTATGGGAAGCAAATGATACTCCCATGGAGATCTAGAGAAACAACCTTTATTTTCTGAAAGGTGGGAGACTAGGATGCATAGGAATGCGAGCATTTATGTAGGTGAGCAGATCTTGATGTATTGCTGAGGGATGTCTCACGGTGGCATGAAGGGCACCATGTGCTCAACTAAACCGAACACTAGAATGCAGGCTATAAAGCCTGAGAGGGTGAAGGCAGAGAGCCAGCCCAGTCTCCTGCAGATATAATTCAGAGTCTGGAAAGGGAAGACTTTAGCAGACAAATTGTTGACTTGCATGTTCAGTAGGATATAGTAGTAAAATATGCCCCGAGTGCAAATTCATGATTTCAGAGAAAACCTCCTAATGTGAAAATAAGGATCAAACATTAATGTCAATTTCGCCTGCAATGGGATATTTGTAGAAGATAGCACCTATGGAAATTGTCAGGCATTTTGCAAACTTCTATAAGAGAGCACACCTATGTGAAGAAAAGTTGTACAAGTCAAACATTTGAAATCTGTGCTCGATCTTTCTATGTGTATATAATCCTTCTTGAAGGTAAGTTACCTGCCCGTGAAATGATGCTGAGCAAAAGGACACATCTTTCACCTGCACTTATTATATGGTGACTGGTAGACATGTCCTCAATATATGAGCTAATACCTTCACTTCACCCACAATACCTTCTTGAACCAGGATGTATTAATGTATTAATGGCATCAGAGCAGAAAACAATTTGAGAATAACACTGACGGCCTAATTCTGAAGTACATGCAAACATCAAAAACTGTAGTTCCTTGAAGGAAGGCCACCTTTCTACATTGCAACAGATTCAAATGGAATGCAAAAGTGGTGGATTCCAAAACAATCCACCATTTTTGTTCAACAATCCACGCCCTCGCTTAATGAAAGGCTTGGCAACGGTTCTAGTGACCGCACCAAACCCTGAGGAGCCAGTGCATCACTGTTCTGCTCACTGATCACCACTTTTGCACCTAATAAAGTAGGTGCTAAAGTACGGCACCCGTGAGTTGCCCTTAAGGCAGAAATGAAGCAACATGCAAAGAAGCTAATTATACAATCCAAGCAAAATGATTCCCTAGTAAGGCCTCAAGATGGCACTCTAGTGTAAAAAGGAAAGAACCTTAAGCTATGGTCTTTTAAACATATTGGCAATTCTTGCTAAACGTACAGCATAATTAGGCTATGTTTAGCAGTTTGGGGAACACTTTTGGTAATATAGAAATGTGGCCTTAAATGGTTTGGTTTTCCAGTCAATGTGCTCTGCATATGGAAAACCAGTAGCGCAGGTTCTGCACCCACTTTAATTTATTATACTGCCACAAGAACTCTCTGCCGCTCCTCCTCCCTCCACCTCAGAATGGATGTGAACGGATCTGTAGGGAGGATTGCTGGATTTCTACGTGGAATTTACCACGTCCTCAGAATCTGGCCCTGAGTGGCTTTGCAAACACTGAAAAGCCGGAGACTGGAGGATAGTATTTGAGCCAGAGTGAAACATTGTGAAAGTGCCTGAGGGACACAAGGACAGAACAGGGTTGTCCCTCTGGCACATGAATTCTTGAAAGGAGAGAGTTTCATGGACTCTATTGTATGTAGGACCAGGATCCCCTGAAAGGAAAATAAAGTGGGGTTGGGGGTGAGACATACATCTCCCACTATACTGAACTATGTGACTTGTGACTAGTCTCGGGAGGATAGCTCAGGGGTAACATGCTCGCCTTGGAAGCAAGACGGCACAGAGCAACATACACACTCTGTGACAAGAGTTCTGCATCACAATAACACGCATAGCGCCTGATTCACAGAGCGTTTTCCAATGGGATCACCCCCTTATAAAACACTTCTGTGAACAAGACCCATAATCTCTTACAATCTGCCCTCCAAAACACTTGTTGTATAATAATGCGCAGTGGACTTGAAGGTTTCTAGTAGAACTGCTTTAATATGGCTCCAACATTAGCTTCCTTAATGGAGATATAACTCTGTATGGAAACTGTGGGCAACAGGCCCTGCTACTGAGATTGCTGCTCGACCAAGATTCATGTCTATGACATGAGTTGTCATCAGGCTTTAGAGGGGCACCGGGAGCTGAGCATGCTCCGTGCCCTCTGCTCCGGAATATCGTGCTTCGCAGTCGCAAGAGCTTCCACTTCCTCTTTCTGCGAGATCTCACGAGACTTGGGTTCTTGCGATATCTCTAGGAACCTCACCTTGATAATGCAGAACAAGTTATTGCATAACATAGTCATTGTATTTCACCGGTCTTCTGTGTTCTCTTCTTGGCCGGTCATCCCTCTCGCTGCTGGTGTCCAGCTTTCAATCGGTTTCCTGAATAACCTCTGGTGTGTCTTCTTCAACCTCTTCTTCCTCAAACTCTGTCCTGCCTGCTTCCAGCTCTTGTTCTCTCACAGTCTCTCTGTCGGATCCCTCATAGGTTTTGGGTCCCCCTTGTGGCCTATCTCCCTCGCGATTCTTTTTTAACATAACTACTCTCTCCATGTTTCATGTACGGCCATCCTCGATGCAGACATGGTTGGTTCCTCTATGAATCAATCTTTTGGGTTTGCTGAACTTTGAGCCAGTCATTTGATCCTTGTTGGTTGGTAGACATACTTTAATCCAATCTCCTTCTTTTACTTCACACCCTTGAGTTGTCCTTCTTCTGTCACTCCACCTTTTCATGTGTGCTTTGCTGTTCTCTATTCTCCATACTACTTCCAACATATCTACTTTGTCGTCCTCTCTTACTCTGGCCAACCATGGTGGCACTAGTGTGGACGCTGCTCTCCTCCCTCTCAACATGCGAAATGGGGAGATTTGGGTGATGCCATTGGGTGTTAGTCTGTGAGCTGCAATGGCCTCTTTGGCCGGCTTGAGGGGATCCATCCCTGAGGCGGTCGCTATTTGTATGGCTCCTTTGATGAACCTTTTGGCTCTCTCCATGAGTCCATTGGCTTGGGGATGATACAGTGCTGCTTTCCTCTGGCAAATGTTGTGTTTCTGCAGGAATGACTCCATGTCCCTCAAAACTAACTGTTCCCTATTGTCTGTTACTAACTCACTGGGGAGTCCTTCCCTCTGAAAGATAGCTGCGAGGACCTCTATCACGGCGGCAGTCGTGATATTGGGGACAAACTCAGCTCCCACCCACTTTGACAGGTATTCCACCATCACTATACCGTACAGATGTTCGGGCGTCATTGCCCCCACTGGTCAGATAAAGTCTAGTCCTACTTTTGACCACACTGTTTCGGGGATCTCGGTGGGAATCATGGGAGATTGTCTGATCTTCAAGCGTTTATCACTGTTGAGACACTCATGGCATCTCTCAATCATTGTGAGAATGTCCTGATCCATGGAAGGCCACCAGTATGCGTCTCTCACTCTTCGTCACATCATGGTGTTCCCTAGATGCCCTGCGTGGACTCTGCACAGAATCATTTTCCTCATCCCCGTGGGTGGTATCACTTGATCGTTTTTCATGATTATACCGTCAGTCTCTGAAATTTCCTCTGTCACGGTCTCATTCCTTCTGGCACTGCCCTTTCAACTGGCCATCCATTCCTGATCCATTCCCTGATTCTCACCATGGTGGGGTCTTTCCCATCTCCTTCAATCCAATGTCTTTTGCTCAGCTCCAGGTAGTCTGGGGCCTTGAGGTCTAAGATAGATGCTATTATGCATTCTTCTGCAGGAAGGTGGTGGCTTTGTCTTTTCCTTCAGGCAATCTTGACATGCAGTCTGCCTGCAAATTCTTCCACCCAGATATGTGCTGTATCTCGAAGGCGTTTTCCTGCAGCTTGGCTGCTATGCGTGCCAACCTGGGTGTCAACACTTTTGTGCCTCCTGGACTGAGCATGTGAACGAGGGACTTGTGGTCGGTGACCAATTTAAATTTTGTGCCCCATATGTACGTCCTGAAGTGTTCCACGGTTCATGCACAGGCAAACATTTCTTTCTCGACTGTGGAGTAATTTTGTTCAGCCGTGGATAGGGCTTTGGAGGTGAATGCCACTACGTGTTCTGTGTCCCCTTCCTTTTTGGTGAGAATGGCTCCTAATCCATATGCGCTGGCATCCGTGGTGATGACTGTACACCAGTCTGGGTTGAACAGTTGTAGGCACGGTGCTTCCACTATATGTCGTTTGATGCTTTCTACCGCTTTCTTCTGGGCTTCTTGCCATGAAAATTCAGACCCTTTTTTGAGTAGATCTCGAAGCGGCGTTGAGGTTTCCAAAAACGGGGGCATACATTTAGTATAATATTTGGCTAATCCTAGGAATGACCTCACTTCATCCTTATTTGTAGGTTCGGGAGCTTTGATTATTGTTCACAGCAGGTTCTGTTTGGGGCTTATTCCTTGTGACAATATTTTGTACCCCAAATATTCGACTTCATGTGCTTTCAATGCACATTTCTCATATCTTAACTTCACTCCAGCTTCTTGCAGCTTGGTGAGAACCTTCTTCAAGGTGGCATCATGTGTTTATTCACCAGCAGCGTACACCAAGCTATCATCCTGGAAATAGGACACATTCTTTATGTCCCGCAGTAGTACGTCCATCATGCGTTGAAACGGTGAGGCTGCCGATGTTAGGCCGAAAGGCATCTTCGTGAATTGGTAGGTGCCAAATGGGGTGATGAATGCAGTCAGTGGCTTGGAGTCTTTGTGGAACTGTATTTGATGATACGCATCCCTCATGTCTAACTTGGAGAACACTCTGGCTTCTTTCATCGTGAGAATTAGCTTGTTGATGCTTGGCAGGGGGTAACTGTCTGCAATTACTTCCAGGTTCAGACTGCAGAGATAAATGCATACCCTTAGATCTTGTGAATTTTGTTTTTTTATGAGCACGGCTGTGCTCAACCACTCTGATGCTTCGATTTGTTCGATGGTGCCTTCCTTCACTATTCTGTCAAATTGGTTTCTGAGCGTGTATCTAGCGGTCACAGGTACTGGCCTTACTCTGTGTTTGACGGGGACTGCGTTGGCCTTGAGTAATATTTTATGAACGAAGCCTTTGATGTGTCCAGGCCCTTCCGAGAACAGTTTTGGATAATCTTCTCTTACAACCGGTGCTCCTCTTGAACTGACTGACAACACTTGGTCCTCTGTGCTTTGGTCAAGCTTGATTTTAAGTTTTTCCTGATTGTCCCAACCTAACACTGCTGGGCCTTCTTGACTGACGTATATTCTTGTGGGGGTCTCCCTCCCTTTCAACTCCACTTTCCCTAGTAGGTCGATGGATGCACATCCGAACACTGTGGGCTTGTGCCGGGTGCTGAATACTTTGACAGTTTCTGTGTCCATCATCTCTTTGTAGGTGCGCAGGAGCAAGATAGTTAAGTCCGAGCCTGAGTCCGCCATGACTCTTGTTTCCAAGCCATTTATTTTGATGGCGCAGTGAGGCTTTTCTCTCCTGGCACGTGGGCTGTTTACCATTATTACGGTAGGCCTCCTTTCTTCATCAGAGGAGGATTCCCTCTCTACATTGTACACGGCATTGACGTTGGTGACTTTTTTGTTCCGCCATCTGCACACAATTGAAAAATGTCCTATCTTCTTGCATACTGAGCCTTCTTTGTCCCTCGCTGGGGATTCTTTGTCAAAGGCTAAGGGTTTGGTGCTGGTGCTTTCAACGGTTCTTTCGTTCCCCAATTCCCCTTCTCTCGTGTCGACGACTGGTTTCTCCTTCTTGGGTCGGAATGCGTCTCTCGTGTCGACTACTGGTTTCTCCTTCTTGGGTCGGAATGCTATCGCTTGAACTTCCGCAGGGCTGAGTCCACCTGCATATTCTTTCCTCCTTCCTGTGGTCTCTTCCACTGCCCTCACGATCTCGACACCCTTTTCCAGCTGTAATTCTTTTTCCAGAATGAATTTGTCTTGCACTTTCCTGCTGTTGGTATGTACAATTAGCATGTTGCAGATCAGTCCTTGCGCGTTCTTACCAAAGTTGCACAGTGCAGCTAATTCACGTAGTTTGTTCACATAGTCGTCCACTGGTTCGGACGCTTCCTGTTTGCAGCTGTAAAACCTTATCCTGTGTAGGACGGTATTCTCCTTACTGGCAAAACGTTTGACTATTCATCTAACCGCCTCCTTAAATACATCGTCATTGTCGCCGGCCACTGGTTCAGGCGTGAGGCTTTCAAACACCCTTTGGCCTTCAACGACTAGAGCTTTCAGTAACATGGCTCTGCATCTCGCCGCAGAGTAGACTGAGCCACCCAAAGCCTCTAGGTACGTGGTGAATAAGGGTTGCCATTGTGGCCATGGGATGGCAGGCCTCCCTGGCGTTTGAAGAAATGGCAGTGGTGGGGTTGCTCCTTGCATGCCGCCACGTGTGTTCAAGTCTTGGTCCTCGTCGCCAATTATGTTGTATAATAATGTGCAGTAGACTTGAAGGTTTCTAGTAGAACTGCTTTATTATGGCCCCAACATTAGCTTCCTTAATGGAGATATAACTCGGTATGTAAAATGTGGGCAACAGGCCCTGCTACTGAGATTGCTGCTCAACCAAGATTAATGTCTATGACATGGTAGTCATCAGTCTTTAGAGGAGCACCGGGAGCTGAGCCTGCTCCGTGCCCTCTGCTCTGGAATATCATGCTTTGCCGTTGCAGGAGCTTCCACTTCCTCTTTTCCGTGAGATCTTGTGAGACTTGGGGTCTCGCGATATCTCTGCAACACTCCAAAGGGATGAAATGTGCGTTACAAAATCAGGAGGGTGGTGAATATTCGTCTCTATTTTGACAAAATCTAAACCCTCACTCACATAATGAGGGGGGTTAGTCATTCTATGTCAGGACCGGAGGTTTCCTATTATACAAGTTCAAAGCATAATAGCACCATGTACCATGTGCAAAGTGCGTCCTGTTAAACACCAGAAGAAACATGTATGAGAGCCTGCAGACATTGTTTGGTACCACTGCTTTATATAATGTCAGATTTCAAGCGCTCCTGCTCATCCAGGTGAGACCAGCCAATTGCTCACTGCCCTTTCTTTCGGGAGCACCTCATGGCAGATGATGTGACAAGAACAAAGGGCTGGGTAGAGTCAAATGCAGGCAAGAAAAGCCTTGGAGTGTTCTTGAAATGACCTTTTCCATCAGGTAAGTCAGACAGCATGTAATGATGAGGCGGGAGACGTAGGGTACAAAAGGAAACTTCCTTTATTTGTGTTATAGGTAAGATAAAGAGGGGAACAGGAGAGCAGGGGGTTACATCTATTCCAGTTGGCTCCCATCCTGTGAATTCCTTCAACTGTCCCTGGTGAAACCCTTCACAACCTTAGGTTCCATTACACCTCTAACATTCCACCCATAGTACCCTAGGGACAGTGAATGCAATAGGAGATGTGCATAGTACAGTTCTCTTGTTAGACTACAGAGAAATCTTTTTATGGAGACCAACAAGGGGGAAAGAGGGCGGGTACCAGAATGTGTTCTACATGCCCATGGCTATCCTCGAGTTATTAGGGCGAGGAGAATAGCGAAAAATGTAAATGTGTCCATGGAGAAGTGTGTCACAAGGATTAGGAGTAACAGTTTGAGGATGGAATAAGCGAGGGACGTTCCCAGAACCACTTCCATACAACATGTGCAAAACATTAATTGATCACACCCTTTGCAATATTTGGATAAAGAGGAAGGGAAACCATAATAGGGAGTAACTGAGCAGCAAATTGATAACATCTGTGCTCTGTTAACTCGTCCCAAATAAAGGGAAAGTGCGAGTATGCCACCCATATTTTACCATGAAGGAAAATAATAATGATAATAATAACAATAATGATAATAGTAATAATAACAATAATAACATATTCGGTAATTATAACATAATATTATGTGATAATTCATACAGAACTTCATTCTGGATTCCCCACCATCTTCCAAGCGGTCCAGCAAATGGTTACACTAACTATAAGCCATTTGTGGAACTCAATATATTTTTAAAAACCGTTGCACAATCAAGAGTATTTTGGGCTCCAAACCCCCCTGTATCTGATCAGGGGATCAGTGTGAGTCTAGCCAAGCAGGCAATAATCTATCATAAGTATTGATGACGATAGTAAGTGATCAGAAGACCTGTTTTAAAACCGTGACCCACAATAGTTGAAGCCTGTGTGTAATCATAGACAGGTAGATGATCTTTTTTCTGGGACAAAACACAAAAAAAGACAAGGGAGTGAAAGAGCCCCCAGGTGGTAGGCAAGGGACAAGGAGAAATATTCCTGTTGCCATGTGGAGCGAGCTTCTACCTAGTCTCTGGACTTCCACCGCTGCCAGCAATGTACACAGTTACGGTAACAGAAACCATGGCTGCGATCCCACTCGGCGTCAGTGTTACTTGAACATTAAAGTTGACAACGCTTGTTGGTAGGATAGAAGAAGAGAAGCTAGGATTGCAAGTGTTTATCTATGGTGCACCCTGAACCTTTAAGGTAATGGAAATGCGTTCCAACAGGGTGGTCAAAGGGCCTCATTATAAGTTTGGTAGTATCCCACCACATAACACCAAACGGTAATACTGTTACTGGCACTTGATCTCCCGGAATTACCTGCAGATTATAAGTACTGGTAAGTGTATGCATTCCATAGGACTCCATGGGGAGAATAGCTGGTAATTACCAGAACCCACATAACAGTATGTTTTTGGTGAAAGGGTGCCCGAATTACTGACAGCTCAGAGCTTCAGGTAATTCCGGCCACCCCACCACCAAACATGTAATGAATGTGCTGGCAAACGTTATTACCGGCAAGCTATTTTCGCACCAGCATACTTATAATGAGGCCAATTTAATAATTCTGAGAGAAAATGCACTCAAGCAGAGATCTGGCCATGGGCTCTATTGGTAAACCTCATTGCCCTGTAGACCATTAAGGCTGTACCCTCTCAATAATATTTTGCTTGTGAACAGTAAGTGAAAGGAGTTCATCCTTCCCCACAAAATCATGTTTGCCACGAGACATATGGTGTGAAGAAACCAGTGTGGGATAGTGGCATCCATTGGAGCAGCTGTATTTGGATGAGAGGCAGGGCACTTATAATAAGCATTGATCCCAACAAGAGGAATTGAGCAGCACATCACCATGAGTGGGAGGGCGAGGGAGGCAACTGAGCAATTGACCCCCAGCCTGGCTGGGCTGTTGCTCCCTGGGCCAGAGCTGCAGTATGTGCAAAATAAATAATTGAAAAAGACAGAATCGGTCAGATTCCAGGATGCCTCGAAGGTTGCATGGCCTTCGGCTTCTGTGTGGATGGGGGGAGATACTCGTCTTGATTTCCGTGATGCTATAGATATGGCCAGTTGGCCCCCACACATGGGCTTCCAGAGAAAGTGAGGGGGAGGGAAGAAGAGTCTAGGCGAAGATACATGTTCATACTGCCGAGCGGTAATGTACGTATTTGGATGGTAATGTTGACACCTACATTGGCCCATGCACTATGGATCTGTTGCAGTCCTGAGCAGCTTATCACAACTCCTACTTGCCAAAGCAGCAAGGACCCATATTTTATTACAGTGGGGCTTCATTTTCATTCTTTAAGAATGCTTCTCCTTTGCTTTGGTAAATTTCTTCAGCACTGGCAAGTTCATTACAAGAAGAGTTTAATAGCACCCATTGACGTTTCTATGGAAGTTACTATATGACGTTTATTGAAATGGCTGTTGAATTGTTTGTGGTACTCACTTTTGGGCACAGTTGAAAGACATGTACAGAAAGATGTAACATTCAGAAATTAATTATTAGTAGACTGCATGCTAAGGGGTCATTCAGAGAAATACCACCTGAAAAGGTTGGTCCTCCACCGGTGGAATCTGTCCAAATCGGGGTTTACTACTAGAAGAGGTGATATTTCTGGAATACCTCTGAGGTATTTTAGAAATACCACCTCCATTGGTGGTAACCAATGGTGGTAATGTATACATTAGTTTTAAAAACCTTTTTCAGCCATTTACACCTTCAATGTAAGAGTGGTAATGAATTATTTACAGTACGACTGCAGTAAAAATTGTATGCACAAAGGGTTAATTCTGAGCCTTTCATGCATTACATTGCGAAGGGAATGAGTTGGGAGGCATCTAAAATGCAAACCTTTTCACCCCCTTAGCATGGCCCTTTGGAAGGACGTTTTCACTGTAGTGAGGGGAAGCGCCTACACTTAGTAAACAAACGTTGTAAAACAAAACGGGCCCAATTCAGATTGTTTACCTCTACATGCAGTTTTTGCAGAAAGCCCTCCTAAAATACCCGTCTTATTTCCATGGAATACCGTCAGTGGTATTTGATCAAACCCTGAATTGGATGGACACTAAAATTGACAGCATTTGCCAAATATTGCCGGTTTTAGTGTCACCACCCAACTCTGAATGATCCTCTTAGTCTGTGATCATTTTCATTGGGCCTCATTACGACCCAGGCGGTAAGTTACCGCCTGGGCCGTGACTTTACCACCATGGCGTAAACTACGTTTACGCCATGGTGGTTGGCGGACTTACCGCCCCATTCCGACCTTGGCGGGGCGGTAAGTCCCCAATCCCCATTTACCCTTCCCCATTCCCATTTTTGCCCCATAGGGCATAATGGGAGTGGGGAAGGCGTTAATTACGCCACCGTAAATTACGGTGGCGTAATTAACTCCATGGTCCCTTAGTGCCATGGATTTTAACACCTGCTAAAAGCAGGTGTTAAAAGCACCATGGCGCTAGGGGACCTCGTAATCAGGCGGCAAGGGTCGGCGCTGTTAACGCTGCCGTAAACCCCTTACCGCCTGGGTCGTAATGAGGCCCATTGTCTTGTCTAGAATGTTCTTATGTGACCAACAAAAGACACACATAAAAATCAACAACATACTCCCATTCATAGATACATAGTCAAATGAGCACAGATACATTGTTCCACAAATACTTTACACAGTTGCAAATACACTCAATTACATCACCCCAGAGACACAAACTAAAACATAAACAGACCTCGACCATCTTCCTTGAAAACACAAATAAATATCATAGATCACTCTTACTCTCTCTCCATCACTAGATCCCAGGTGGACGCCTCTCGCAGTTCTATCTACTTCTATGAATTAGACCACACAGCTGACTTTCTAGGAAACTGCATCTTGGCAGCAAAATAGAAACCAAGTGCCCTTGTCGTCTTTTGCTGTGCACTGTCCAAGTGCAGAGCTTCTTGTTGTGCCTGGCAGAAGTTAACTGGCAACTCAAGGTGGTCTGTCATTCACATGTGAGTCAGGGCAATGGAAGCGGTGAGCAATGAGGAATTTGTGACTGAGCAATGTGAGCAAGCAAAGGGTGTTTGTGCAAGGTAAGGGAAGACGACTGAGTTAATGGATAATGGATGGAGCAAAAGGGCAAGAGTGGTCTGAGAGTTAATTATAAGGAAGGTAGGTGAAGGGGGGTTGAAGATGTGGTGCAAAGGAAAGGATGCTAGCTGGTGATTGATCTGGAAAATAGGGTAAATGAGACAGTTGTATAATCTGGAAATGTAGGCCGGCGGATTGCATATCTATTTCTGGGATTTGTGTCTGCCCTGCATACTACAACACCTGAATGTGGGACTGGCTCAACCCCTTTGTTTTTTTCTGGGGAAGTGATGAAATCCTGATTTATGAACTTATCTTTCAATCAATACTTCTTTATATGTGGTAAGGTTGGTTTATCTTGTGACTTAGTACTTTGAAAACCAGATTTATTAACATGTACTAATTTAGGCCTGTAATATCAACTTTGCAGAACGTGGTTTGTTGGTTCTAATATTGAAGATGGAATAGGAGCATGTGAAGTCTACATTGCTGTCATAATTGGAAACTGTGGAACCAAGAAGCCAAATCACTTTTCATCACAGCGCCATACTTTCCTGAACTATCTATAGGGAAAGTCTAGATCATATGGGTTTATAGTGTATAGTGCTACTCCACAAATAATTATAATATTATCCATTTTTATAATCCATACTGCTAGGGAGGCAGGATGCCAAGTGAGGGTGTCAGGTTTTGCAGATGGATAGGCAGGGTGCCAGGTATAGCTTTTGTGTTGTCTGTTGGGAAGGTAGGAAGCCAGGTGTGGGTCTTTTGCAGTGGCAGCACATGTTTGTTTCTTAGAAATAAGTCAGACCCTCCAACTCTGCTCTACCAATGAATCCTCTAGTTTCCCCATTTCTTTACATTTGTCTACAACTAAGGATGGGATGTGATTAGATGGAAGGAGATGTAGTCTGCAGTAGAAATGCAAACTAGGACACAAGGAATCCTGGGCTCAAATCCCAGCTGTCCCATTTCAGCAAAGGATATTATCGTGGTGAAGTAATTGTAATATATTTGTTAAGTAAGCGTGGTTCCCTGGCGTCAGTGTCTCTAAACGACACAAACATAACTGAAAGATGTTTCATTAAAGAAAACAAATGTCGATATTATCTACCATACATGCATGAGAATATGTGGGTGTGGGAGAGCTTGGTATGGACTTCAGTTGTTCTGGAAGTTGGGGCCACTGCATGTTGGGCCTGGGCCACAGCACCATGTGACAGAGAATTGTACTTTCCCTCCTGGCCAAACGTTGCCAGTCCCCCCCCTGCACACTTTTGTGGTAGATCCGGAGCAACAACGCATTTGCGCTCTTGAAGTACATGGGGAAGCTGGACGGAGAGAAAGGAGAGCACCACAGAGCACATGAGACACTGTGGGAACCGCCTTCCCTGTACATGAAGCCAGGCCAAAAGAAGGTCCTTCTGCTGAAAGGGGCCAGATAATAAAATATGTGCGTCACAATGCACATGGGAAAAACTGTGGGCCATGGAGGAATCGGTAAAGTTAGGAAGCCTGGTGCTCCATGCGGAACTCAAACCATGAATTCCAGGATTCAGGATTAGGGATGAAACTACTGTGCCACAGATCATCTCTGTTTAGTGCATATAATTGAAAGAAAAGCACCGACAACATAACCTCTAAACGTTTCAGTGAAATGTACTTAACGAACAGCAAATATGAGAAAGAGAGACTCTTTGCACTGGTTTTCATGTCCTGGGGCCTTTGGTGATTGGGTATTCTAGCTCTTCACCCTGCATATTGAGATGCTCCATTTCTTGTTTCCGTTTAAACTACAAATAACGTTTTTTTAAGTATGTGTTTCTTTGCTGCTACATTAGCCCTGTGACATTACCAACAAGGGTTATATTGCTATTAGTTCCCTGGCACGTTATACCAGGGAACTAATAGTGTTTTTCTCAAGTTGAGAAACAGCGTGTTTGCCGTTTCTCAGCTTGAGAACAAACTACAAATCTAGATGACCCCCATGGATCGGAGAGAAAGGAACTACATGTTGTCCCTTCTCCCTTTCCATGGTGACCATTGCGTGACAGGGATGCTGCCAACGAGGCAACACCAGGTAAGTGGGGCGGGTATCAGGGGGGATTGAAGATGTGAAAAAGGGGTTTGGGGTGGGGTAAAGAGGATGGGGATGCTGAGGTGCGCAAATACCTAATTCCAGGAGAGGGAGGATGGTGGACTCCAGCTCTAAGTGGTAAAGTCCTCGATCTAAGCCTCCTAATTGGCTGGGAGGTAGCCACACCCCCCTCATCGTGTACAAATGCATAATAGGAAGTCTTCAGTCTTAACATAGAATTCGGATCTTCATGATTTACTACCAGAATTTGAAGCAACTCTGGAGGAGTCCTTGGTAATTCCTGACTTAATTTAGCTAAATTACACATGAGCATACAGATGAAAGAACTTGCAGTATTTTCAGCATGTGAGGATATGGCTGCTGAATAATAGTGCCAGACACGAGATGCTATTTTGTGTGAACAACTTATTTTACAGTTATCTAGATGTATCATGATACAGCCTTCACAGTTCCCAAAATAATTACTGAATCAAATCAGTAATTACAAGCAATCTTCCTCCACAAATTACTGGCCATGTCTTGAGCTCCCACATTATATGCAGAGTTAGAGATGAGTTAAATGAAGATCTGGACATTGATAACAATTACTTTTGCAACATCAATGTTTTTGTTGATGTTGCTGCTCAGGATTCTGGTTAATTCCAAAGAATTTGCTATCCAATATGTAGCAGCCATTTCATTTGTTCACTCCTTTTCGGTCATGCCCAAGGCCTTCATGATTCATTAGAAGATATATGACTTTTATGTCCCAGAGCTTTGCAAGTGAGGACAGTGCTGAATTCAATGTCTCTCTGGCTGAGGAGAGCCCCATTGGAAAAGTGTACTTAGTAATATTCTGCATATGATACTTTGCTTCTTCAGATAAGGCTCCATAGTAATGTGGGTGTCCTTAGGGAACACGAACAAGAGCACAATCACCATACATTAAAAATCTTGTTTGCTTGATATTATTATTATTTTTTTATTGTTTTGGCTGAATAAACAACCTTTCAATTTATAAAAATAATTCCATTAATACAGTTATAAGTAAATGTATAAAAACAGAATCAGTTATACATTAACATGAGATGAAACAATTCATAATTAATACAGTAAGATTTCTCATAAAAATTACATCTTTCCCTACCCAGTTAATATTTGGAATTTAAAATCTACAAATCCAATTCATTCAGGTAGCCAATAGTAGCTCATTTGATAGACATTTGATTAGTACCAAATACTAACAGCCAACATTTTCATTGTCGATAGATCTCAGTTGTGCAAAATATCGCAGAAAATATTTACAGCGTTTAACATATAATTCATTGCAATATGCAACAATATGCTTCAGTGTTTCTGAATAGGTAGTACATTTAGAGAATCTACAAACATTCTCGTTATGTGCCAAGATCTTTCGTCTACATTGAATATCCTTAATCGGCCATAGATTGAGACGGAACCTCATATAATCTCCTCTAAATTTGTGTGAAGGCCATGTAATTAAATGGGATTCAGGAATTCTATATTTTTTATATCCGTATTGAACAGGGTTCCAATCTTTGTAACCTAAGCACAATTCTCTAGTGTAAATGTAATCTCTTTGATAAAGTTTAGTTTTGGCACGATTGGGATTAGTGACTACGGTGTCAATTGTGATATCGCCATCAATAAGATTGTTTGTGACCACATTTCGCCAATTTAGTGGATAGCCGTGATTTGATTGCAGCAAATGTTGTGCCAAAATCTCAGAGATGTCCACATATTGTAGGGACAGTAGACACTTTCTCAACAATGCAACTGATTTCCATGCAATCATACTGTACAAGGATAGTAGGCCTAGTTTCGAAACGAATTAGGGCAATAGGAACACAGTTGCGCAAATTAAAGATCGAACGCCAGAACCTACCCTCTAATCGGTCCCAAAAAAGACGAGCTTTTGGAGCACATGATTCAGAACTGTAGGAGAGAATTGGTATCACTTTCAAGGACTAGAAAGGAAGAAGATGGCTACACAAACATTTGCCGAATTTGTAAAGGATGGCTTTTGCTTGAGAGATTAGGGCCTGAAGCTTTGATTTTATGTCAGCCACATGAATAGTATCACTCTCAGAGTTATTAACCGTAACTCCTAGATATCTGTATGCAGATGTAATTAATATACGTTCTTGCCCAAGAGTCCAAATAAATTGCTTCTGTTTCTTTATTTTACAATTATAGCATTCCATAATCTGAGTTTTGCCCAGATTAATGGTCATAGGGCCTCATTACGAGGTGGGCGGTAAGGGTTAATAGGCACCGGTAACCCCTTACCGCCCTATTCCGAGGTCCCTTAGTGGGTCCCGCTATGGGCGCCTGGTTTTAGCAATTAGTGGGCCCTTTATTAGCTCCATCCCCATTCCCATTGAGCCCTATGGGGGCTAGAATGGGAATGGGGAATGGTTCTCGGAATGGGGACTTACCTGGTCCTCCAAGGTTGGAATGACCCGGTAAGACCCTATTTCGCCAACCCGGACCCAGAATGCGGTAAGGGGGTAGCCATGGTGCTAACATCACCATGGCTACCGCCTACCTCGTAATGAGGCCCACAGTGTTTTCATCTGCATAGGATGTTAAACCATTAAACAATCTTTGCAGACCCACCTGTGTTTTAGAAGAATAAGGTTGTCAGCATATAGGGCCCGTGGGATGTGATATGGGCCCAATTTTGGGTCATCGGAGTTAATATCTACAAACCTCTTGCCCATATCAAGGATAAAAAGATTGAAAATGGTAGCTGCAAGAATACACCCTTGCTTAAGGCCACGGAATGTCGGGATAGAAACAGTAAGTCGGCCATTAAGAGAAAGCCTGATACGTACAGAAGTATTCGAATGGAGCATCGATATCAGTTTGACTAGTGAGAAAGGACAGCCCAAGGTAACTAGTTTGTGCAGCATTAGAGATCGATCAACAGAATCAAAAGCTTCCTTGAAGTCAACGAAAGCAATATTGCTTGATATTGGGTTTTCTCACTCAAACAATATTTGAAACAGAAAATGTTTTGCCACCTGATTTGCCAATTTAAAATACGCGTTTGTGACTCTGCGGAGGCTGACAATTTGTTTATGACACTTACAATAAGCAATAGATTCCAGAAGACCACACATTGCCTTTGATGCACTTATTACAAATCGTAGAATATGGGGATTTGCAGGTGTCATGTCAGTGTTTTTTCTTCTTCGTCCTAGTACTTTGCTCTAGTCCTTCATCTTAGCCCTAGTCCTTCCCCATTGTACTTAGTCCTATTTTTCTTACCAAGTCCCTCAACATCCCAATGTCTCTCTTTAATCCTAATCATTCTCCTTGTTCCTAGTTCGTCACCTTCATCTTAATCCTTCACCCTAGTCTAGTCCTCACTCTTAGTCAGACTGTTTCTCAGGCACAGTCACTCAGTCAGCCATAGTTGTCTCTCCCTGTATTGCTTAGCCTATGTTTTTGGTTTTACCAACTCCATATGCTCCAGTGAGTTTCTCTCTGCCTGCCTCTCTGTCTCTCTTGCTTGCTCACTCCTTCATTCTCTTTCCTTGCTTCCCATTCAGGTTTGTGGTGCTGGAATAGGTGGAACTGGAGCAAAAGGAGTTGAAGAAAGAATTTGAGGCTGCATACAGAATTTGAAAGGGGCTGACACAGAAACAAAAAACGGGCTGAGATTTACGGAAGGTTCACTCTGTTATGCTTAAACGACCACCCCCTAAATCTGCATATGGACCTTGCAGTGATATTTCTATATCTTGTTCCTGGTGTGAACTCAGTGCGAGGATATGAGGGATGCACGGAATTTAAGCTTTGTCATTAAGAGAACATTTGCAGGAAAGCCCTCAGTAGAGCCACTGCTTCTGTCAGATCTTCACATCACTTAAAAACGATCATGGCTGGTAAACTGGTGCGGGGTGTTGGTATAGTACACTATTCTAATCTGGCTATGAACACCTGGGCATTCATATTTGCCTACTGAAAAAATAAATCAATGTGTGTTCAACAGGTATACTTATTTAAATGCTTGCCCATCAGGCTGCTAGAGAATGGGAGAAGCAACACATACTCAAGACAGGTAAGCAGGGTGGCCATCTTAGAATGGGAGTAATGGACGTCTTTGCCACTATGCACAAAGTTCTGACCAAGGGCGAATGGCAGAACCAGGTGTTTTAAACATTGGTTGATATGGGCTGTAGACAACATGTCACCCAGCTCTAGGACACCTGCCTCTCAGACAAGTGGATGACTATGGGCATCACAGATGAGTGGCATATGGCGCTGCAGCCTCCCTGAATGAACAGCAACCCACTGAGCTGGTCCTAGAGACTATGCCCGATGGAGTGGGTAGGTGTGTTCGGGAAATTGCAACGACAACATGTGCATCTGTTGGAGTGGTCATTTATTTTTTCGGAGTGGAAGGTCCAGGAGTGAGTGAGTCTCAGTGGATCGTAACTCCATGCCTTTTTTTCCTCTGTCATGAGTACACTCGTGACAGAGGATAGCTCAGCGGCAATGTGCTCGCATTGGAAGCAAGACAACACAGAGCAACACAGGTTCGATCCCCGGGTCGCGCTTAGATTCCTCTGGGTATTAAGCACGTTATAAATAACCTATCATATCGTTATATCATATCGGTCTTTCTTTCTCCCACTCTCCATCTCTTCTCGTGATTTGATTAGAGGGAAGAAAATACTCTGACGATTGCCATCTGGCAACATGCATACAACATAACACTAAGTGCACCTGGCCAATGTATGCCACACGCCTTATCCAGTTCATGGGAACTTTAGCCGGCAACTATTTTGAATGACTGTAGATAGAAGGGTTAGAAAAGTAGTTCTCGGCATTATTAGTAAGGACATCTTTTACTGAATGTGTGTAGTCTCTGCGGACAATTTTTCATCGGAGGAAACGAAATACTTTTTAACAAAGGCTATGGTCTAACTGCCATTTCATTCTTCGCAAAACGGACACAAATTCAAGGGAGAAATGAGTGTCCAGACTAAAGCAATGTCTGTTTAAAAATATGCTTCCAGGTGCAGTTGCTGTTGTTCATAAATCTGCATGTTCAAGACGTCACTCGTCACTTTGCAACGTTGGACCGAGGTATCAATGGATCACTTTTAGTGAACACCACAAAGTAGAGGGCGATTCATTTTTTAGTCGATAATGCCCTGCAAAACGCATTGTTTTAAATCACACGGACAGGTCGGGGGCATCATTGTTATGTGCGAAGAAGTGGTTTTCAGTTTCATTTTTATTTGTGTACTTGTTGTTCTTTGCAAGTGTCACAAGCGGAATTACCCTGTGAAATAGAGCATGTCCTAATGCGTTCATTAGGTGCTCACTCAATGCCATGCTTAACCTGTACATCTCTACAGCTACATGACACGTTTCTCATCACATAAGGGTAATGGCTCATTATTTTATCTACCTGAAATGCCGGAAGGTTGACATGACCTTTTCAGTGTTTGAACCTGTGACATGAGCGTTAACAGCGACCTTACAGCTAGTGCTGTAGAGACTGAAGCAATCGCCATGGCGCTTCTACAAAATAAAAATAATAGCCTGCTCTTCATCTAATCCCATTTGCTGGAACAAATTCATTACGTGTGTCTTTAAATGGAACTATCAGGTAGACGTGGCTAATACCATCCAGCGCTCCGCCATAGTGATCTAAAATGCTGCACTTATTTCTGCAAACCTGTAGAAATACAGATGAGCTGGTGCAGAAATAGAGACTGCCTGATCACAAGTTTGGCGGGACTGGTTAAACATCTGGTAGTTACCACTAATGGAATTTTACGACTCCGCCGATGTACGAGTCTAATAACGAAAACTCTTTATTACACGTGCTTTTGTGTGGTGGTAACTATCTGCACACAAAAGCATTACCACATGCAGTAATTAACACATGTAGTAATTGCCATGTGCAATAAATACCAGACTCCATGGGGTTCACTGGGACTCCAAAACGAGGAACAATGGAAAGGTCATCATGGGCCTCATTCCGAGGTTCGCGTTAAATTACTGACTTTACCGGCATGGCGGAAATACCGTATCCGCGTTGGTAGCAGGGCGTAATTAGCACCATATTCCGACCTCGCGGGCACGAGCTTTCCGCCATGCAGGTAAACCCCCTAGCGCCATAGCGGTAAAGGGCGCGTCAAACCCCTTACCATCAACAACCGAGACGTAACTAACACCATCGCCCTCCACGTAGTGCGTAAATAACGGTGCCCGTAATTAACGATGACCGTAAATTACGGGCACCGGTAAAAACCGTAAACGGAAATTACGTCATCGAAAAGGAACGGGAAGCATCATGGCGGCCATCTTTAAAATCACAATCCATTGCAATCCTCTCCATACAGGACTCGTGGGCATATTGTGATAGGCAAAATAGACTCCAGAGACCAGCATCATGCCAAAAGCATTAAAAAAGGGAGCTGCGCGCATCAGGAAGGAGAAATTCACCCAGGATGAGCTCCAGGTACTCGTTGATACTCTGCATGAACATGCTGAGATTGTTTTCAGCAGCGACATGCGCAGGCCCACCATCCTCAGGAAGAAGGAGATATGGGAGCTGGTCTCGCAGAGGGTGAGCGCTGTCGGAAACACCCCCCGCAGCACGACGCATTGCCGCAAACGCTGGGATGACCTCCGTCTGAGGGTGCGGGCCATCCTCTCAGCAAACCGCAATCTGGCCCTAGAGACAGGAGGAGGCCCAGCCTCACCCATATAAATGATGCCCTGGGAGGAAACATGTGCAGAGATGATGGGCACAGACGCCATCGAAGGTGTTGGCGATATGGATTGCGGTGATCCTTCATCAGCTGACGCAGGTGAGTGCCATGAGTGTAAACAGTACATGCATCCCTAATGCAAGTCATCGCCAAGGGCTGGTCAAGCAGTCACATCATGTCTGGGTAACCCCCCCCCTCCAATGATGCCGTAACAACTGGGACCCCCCCCCCTCCAATGATGCTGTAACAACTGGGACCCAGGATGATGTCAGGTGCAAGGCTGATACCCATATTGGGCATGCCACACAAAAAGCTGGTCAATGTCAGTCACCACAGTACTCTGCCAACATGAGTGACCCTGCCGACAGTATGCTTTTCCCATCCAAGCAAAGATCACAGTCCCACTCAGCACCCAAATGTCACCAAAACGCTGCTATCCCATCGTAATACCATTGTCTGGAAGTAATTGTGACCCCCAGATCATTGCTCATGCTGTCTCTCTCTTGCCCCCCACAGGCACCGGTCATGAAAGTGAGGACCAGGAAGGCCCCCGGACAAGTACCTCCCGGGGCACAGGCATGGGACAGCACACACCTGCAAGCAGGAAGAAGGCACATGCCACACCACCTGCCCCAGCAATCCCCATGGAGGGTACACAACCCCCATCCGCGGCCCTGGACATGCCTGCAGTTCTGCGGGACACATGCCCCACGCTGCACCATGAGGAATCGAGTGCGTCAGGGGAGAATGCTGCCATGTGCATCCTCGATGTGCCAGGCAGCACATCACCAAACACCATCGACAACGTGGAGGAGCCCAATGACTATGTACAGAGCCCAGACACTCCCTCGTACAGCCAGGTTGCCCATAGCAACCCTGGGTCGAGTGACGGCCCAGGGCTCACAGGCGAAGGGGATACACCTGTCTGTCATGAGCCCACTCCCCCTGCAGGAAGTCCTGAAAGTCCTGCAGGCACAACAACACGAAGCCTGCCGACCACATCGCCCACATCGGCTGCAGAAACAGTGCGCTGCCAGCACCTCACGGGCATGATAGAGGAGTTTCTCCAGGATAACCAGGAATCAGGGTCGGTGCTTCATGATGACCTTCAGGCTCTGGGCGAGATCATCAGTACCAGCACAAACCGCATCTGTGAGATGCTTGGCAGGATTGCTGATGCCCTGGAGGCAGCACCCCCCAGACCACAGCCCCAGCAGGAGGTGCCACCCTCCCAGAGCTCCTCCACGCAGACCAGCCCGGTCCGTAGGTCACTGCGCACGATGCGCCGGAATGGAAGGGATGCCCCAGGCTCTGGCAGTGCCCATTGACCATGCAGCCACACACATGTGGCCAATGCTGCACTGATGGGAACATTGTGGGGTTGTTGTGGGGGGAGGGTGAGGGGGTTGAGGGTGTGTGTGGGAGTTGGGGGGGGAGGGTGAGGGTGTTGAGGGTGTGTGTGGGAGTTGGGGGGGAGGGGGAGGGGGGTGAGGGTGTGCGTGGGAGTTGGGGGGGAGGGTGAGGGGGTTGAGGGTGTGTGTGGGAGTTGGGGGGAGGGGGAGGGGGTTGAGGGTGTGTGTGGGAGTTGGGGGGGAGGGGGAGGGGGGTGAGGGTGAAGGATCTGTTGTACACGTTTGGACATCATCATACAATACACAGTTTGGTCTATCCTACAATGCAGAGTGGACATTCATTATTGTGCATGTGTCTTTTAATGTCTCACAGTGCATGTAGTACATGTATCCCCACACCCAGTGCCCAATGCCCTGTCATCCTCACCCCCTCAGCTGACTTGTGATTCAGAAATATTGCTCGATCAGTGCTTGTCGCACGGAACGTCCCTCCCGTGCATCGGCACCGTGTTGCTGTTCTGCCATTCCTTCCTCCACCTCCTCCTCCTCCTCATCTGGTGGTAGCAGTCCCACGTCAGGGGGCAGTGGCACGTTCCGACGGATGCACATGTTGTGCAGCATCACACATGCCATGGTGATCTTGGACACCTTCTCGTGGCTGTAGATGAGGGCCCCACCTGACTGGCTGAGGCAACGGAATCGTGCCTTCAGAAGGCCGAAGGCCTGCTCTATGACCACCCGTGTACGGGTATGAGATCTATTATAGTCCTCCTCATGCCTGTTTTGGGGGTTGCAGACCGGGGTCATGAGCCACGGTTTCAAAGGGTAGCCAGCATCACCTGCATGAGAGTGGAATGAAGATAAGTGTTAGTACATTCATGGTGGAGAACTGTGCTAGTCTTACATTGCTGCGGGTGATGACTGGCCATGCACACATGTCCCTGGATACAGTCAACCCATTACTGGTCCGGACATGTGTGCTGGCCAATGGAATGATGGAGGGGGTAGCTTCTCCCTGATGGGTCATGGTGCGCACTCATGTCTTGTTGCATGTGCATCGTTTATGCATGCAGCAGTGTTGGACTGCATTAGTTGATGACTTGCATGAGACCTGCTGTAAGGGTGTGTTGGTAGTAGTTGGTAGCATACCCTTCATTCAGCACTGATCCCTATCATGGTGATTGGCAGCTATCCTATGGAGGTGCCGAACCAGTCACACGCAGTAGGATCCCTGTTAGCCTAACCTCTATGCAATCCCATGGATGACTGTCCTTTGTGTTGAGATGCAGGAGTCAGCGACATGGTGCTATTGCACTGCATGGTGCACGATGGCCTTACGGTGTGTAAGGTCCACCGATGTGTGGTGCATGTGTCGTGGTCTTTGGCCAGGGTAACTGTTTGTCAGGTACCATTAGGTGTTGGCTCGTATTCACAACTGTGTGGTTAGGTGGTAATGTGGCGTGCCACTTGTCATGGGGCACAGTGTTCTGTGAGGTGCACAGCATACAATAGCATTGACATTCCCTCACGGGTGGAGTATGCTTCCCCCACCCCACTTTCCCTCCCGGGTGGAGTATGCATCCCCCCCACTTTCCCTCCCGGGTGGAGTATGCACCCCCCCCCACTTTCCCTCCCGGGTGGAGTATGCATCCCCCCACCCCTTTCACAGTGGGGTATGCTGACAACCTACTCAGAGCCCCAATGTACTGCCATGGCCCATTACGGTTACTCACCAAGCAGCCATGTACGTTGTCCGGCATGTCGGCCCATGTAGCGTGGTAGTGTTGAGTTCCGCAGGACCAAGGAGTCATGAGTTGATCCGGGGTACCGAGCATTGCATTGTGTGATGGCTTTACTGGCATTGCACACCATCTGGACGTTGATGGAGTGGTATTGCTTGCGGTTGCGATACGGCACCTCCATGGCATGAGGAACCACCAATTCTACGTGGGTGCAGTCAAGGGCACCTATGCAATTTGGCATGCCTGCAAGTGCATGGAAGGCAGCTTTGGTATCATATATCTCCTGTGGAGTCCGGGGGAGGCATATGTAGTCCCTTCTGTGCTTGAGGAGGGCATCCAGCACTTGGTTGAGTATCCGGGAAAATATTGGCTGTGAAATGCCATGCATGTGCCCCACTGTATGCTGGTAGGTGCCTGTGGCAAGGAAGTGGAGCACGGACACTACCTTTAGTACAGGGGGGATGGCAGTGCTGATTTCTATGAGGCTCACTATGTCGGTATGTATCAGGGCCACTATGGTGGTTATGGTGTCCCAGTCAAGCCGGTACAGGGTGTGGATCTGCTCTGGTGTGAGGTTGAAGGGGGTGGCTCTGATGCGGGGAATTGGGGGCTGCCGGCGTGGTAATGGTGGCTGCACCGGTAGGGCATGCTGGCCCTGTCTCACCCTCCTTCTCCTCCTGTGTATCCTCTGTGGTGGGGGCTGTGGTTGCTGTGGTTGCTGTTGTTGCTGTTGTTGTAGTTGCTGCCTTGCAAGCAGGGCCTCCAGCTCCAGGAATGCTGCTACAATTGGTATCATCTTGGTGTGGGAGGGGGTGTGGTGTGTGGGTGTGCTCCTTTTGTGCTGTGCCAGACTCTATTGCCTCCACCTGTGCTGATTGGGTGCACCTGTTCCTCTTCCAATCACTGATCAGGGTTGTTAACACCTTCCCCGCGATGCCGGTATTAACACCATGGCGGTAAGGTACTTTGCGCCCTTGTGGAGGTCGTTATTTGCGTGTTCGCTTTGCTTGGAATCGGATATGGTTTACGCCTTCCCGTTATTTCCGCGATGGTGTGTCGGGCGCGCGACACTGGTCCGCTATTTACTCCATCGTAGTTTACGGTGGCGTAAATAACGGTGTGGCGGGTCAGAATGGGCCGTAACGGTAAAGGAAGTCGTTATTCCTTTACCGGCCTCGTTTTTCCCTTAACGCCAGACTCGGAATGACCCCCCATGACTTGGAATCATCCAGACCTTTCTGGGTACCCAGTATTAACTGCTTGTGGTCGTGGTAAATGAGTTTGGCGATATGACTAGCGGTAATACCGCCAAACTCATAATCAGGCCTTAAATTTAGGAGTAAAATAGTTAAGAGCCTAAATCTTCACAGAACTAGCAAATTAAGGGGCCGAGCCACAGAAAAAGTGCAAAGTCCCTGCAAAGTACGTTGCGCCTTAAAACTTTGCACCTACTTGCGTGTAAGATATGTTTTGCACATTCCGCATATTTATGGATTCAAAAGCACTAAGAAAATCAAGTTGCGATCGGAACGCCCACATCATGCCCCACGCAAACAAAAACGATTGCCAGCTAACAACCTTTGAGCCTACCTTTGCTCCACCAACCAGCACCCCAGTGAAACTGCAGACGTCATGCCGCAACTCAAGGCAGCACCCCAGCGAAACTGCATGCTGTCCACATGCAACCCAAGGTAACACCCCGGCGAAACTTCATGCCATCCCCCGTAACTCAAGGTAGCACCCCAGAGAAGCTGTGGACAGTCAACCAGCAACTCAAGTCAGCACCCCAGCAAAACTGTATGCGTCCCCACGCAACCCAACACAGCATGCCATGAAACTGTGTGCCATCCCCCGTAACTCAAGGCAGCACCCTGGCAAAACTGCAGACCGTCAACCCACAACTCAAGGCATCACCCCAGGGAAACTGTGTGCCGTCCGCATGCAACTCAAGGCAGCAAACTGGCCAAATTGCAGACCGTCACCCCTAGTTTTAAGGCACCTAAACGAATGGTCTACACCCCTAAGTCATAGCAGTTCCCTTAAGTCATGACACCACCCACCACCCCTCTGACCTCTGTTACAACCCCCAGGCAGCCCCCTGCCAGTACATCCCACTCCCCTCACTACCCTGACCTCCGCCACAACATCCAGGCAGCCCCCTGACAGTACACCCCCTCCCCTCACACCCCTAACCTCCTCCACAACCCCCAGGCAGCCAATTGCCAGTGCACCCCCTCCCCTCACCCCCTGACCTCCACCACAACCCCCAGGCAGCCCCCTGCAGTTAACCCCCTCCCATCAACCCCCTGACCTCCGCCACAACTACCAGACAGCCCCCTGACAGTACACCACCTCCTCACACCCCCTGACCTCTGCCACAACCCAGGCAGCCTCCTGCCAGTACACCTCCTCCCCTCACCCCTTGACCACCACCACCACAGCCCCAGGCAACACCCTGCAGTATACCCCTCTCCCCTCACCTCCCTGACCTCCGCCACAACCCCCAGGCAGTCCCCTCAAGTACTCACACCACCCACCTCCACCACCACTCACCTCTGTCTACTACTTAAGGCAGCCCCCTCAAGTCCTGACACCACCCAACATCCTCACTCACCTTCCACACACTATTCCCAGCAGCCCACTCAAGTCTGCCACCTCTCACAACCCCTACTGACCTCCACCAACTACCCCAGGTAGGCCCTGCTAGTCTACCCTCATCCCACTACCCCCACTGGCCTGCACCCACTACCCCAGGCTGCCCCCTCAAGTCCTTCCACCTCCCACCACTCCCACTCACCTCCACCCAATACCCCAGGTAGACCCTGTTAGATTACACCCCTATCAGTCCAATGTTGAACAACATCTTACCTCAGCTCCTCTGGCCTGCCTCCAACATGAAGTACACTGGCCACATATCCTCCTCCAACCTGAACAGCTAGCAGCACTGCTTCAGAATCCATGTCCGTATCTCCTTACCGGACACCCTGATAAATCACACTCAGTTGCATATCAACAGGACAGTATGATGTAGCACCCACTACACTTTGACCACACTATGTACTTGTGACATAGTAATGGAATGCAATGTTATGTATTATTGTGCCCATGTGCCATTGCAATGGCCTCATAGCACTGTAGGTGAATGCCCTTGGAGGATCCGAGTCTGAGACATCAGAGATGAGAGATTATTCTTAGTCATTTGCAATGCATGTGTGCATTTGTAGCCTGTGGAATGGAAGGACAGTAATCAGGTAGGTAGGCAGGGGTGGCAAAGTCCCAGCGAGTGACACAAGTAGAAAAGGCCTGTGGGTGGGTTATTTGGGTGAGGTGAAGGCTGTCAGAGAGTTTGTGAGTCAAGGAGACGGATAATGTGTACAGCCAGGCAGATTAATCAATCATGTCAATATGCAGCATTTGAGTGGCAGATGTGCAGCGTGATATGAGATCAGATTGTGGGTGATTGCAGATGTGTGTAGGTGGGTGGCCATGCTGTGGTATGGATACAACTACCAAATATTAAGTGCATAAGTGATAGGCGTAGCCCACACATCCACAGTGAGTCCCCAACCCACGTGACAGTCACAGAAGAAATGCATTTGGATAACATGGAAAAAGGGATTTTGAACATGGACAAAGAGACTGCAAGAAGCGTGGTATCAACATTAAAAAACGTGGTCCTGGCAATGGTTGCCTCCCTAGCCCGCTGCCTCTCCACCATCAGCTGCCTCTCATATTGGGCTCAGACACACACCATCAGCCTCAGCCTCCTCCTTTCCTCCTGCCAGATGTTTGGCACTTGTAGCCTAATTTGCCTCCTCCAGGTGGAATTGCCCTCCATTAACTGCCTCCTTATGCAGCTCATCTGCTGCTGCCTGGCAAAGTGTAAGCTGCGCAGGTACCCCCTCCAACTGGATAACACTTGCACTGAAGTGCCAGCTGTCCCTCCACTGCCTGTTCCTGTGTCAGTGCCTGGGTAGGCACAGTGGCCAACTCATGTGGCGTTCTTGGGACTTCCATCTCAGGCAGAGAAGTAGCCACAACCAACCTGTGCAGCGTTTGTGGGACTGGTGCACATGGGGTCCTGGTAGTGTGTGGCATGAAAGGCTGTCTGCAGGATGACTGGGTCACATAGGAGGAAGTGGAAGAGGGGGAAATTGCATGCGCCAGTGCACAAATACCACCCAAGAGCATTGCTTGTACCAGCTATCACAGGAAGTGGCTCATCTGTTCATAATGTTTAGCCAGCTCATTGCGAGTAGTTGAAACAGTATCACTAATAGACATGGCCGCCTCACGAGACCAGCCAGCAGGGGCTGCACCACATATCAGATGACCACCTCAGTCTCAAGGAGGGGCTCGGTCTGGGTGGAGGCATCCACAAAGGTGGTCACTGCTGCAGCAGATGGCCCAGCCACAGGAGGTTGTGGAGAAACCTCCACAGTGGACTGTAGATCCTCATGGCTCTGGGCCAGAGGTTCAACCTGAACACCCTCCTGAATGCTTGCACCTGACCCCGTGGGCTGGCCTACAATTGATTCCTTCTCCTCCACCTCTTCCTCCATCATTCCTGATGACTCCATAGAGTCTTACACCCTCAATGGCCCCTGTGTCTCCACACCCTGTCCCATAGCTGCTTAGGTGTCCCCCACCACAATCACCTCCTGGAACTTACTGTCAGCAGCCTTGCCTGACGGTACTGGCACTCCCCAGCCAATTCACCCTTATGAAAGGTGGTGTCACAGGAGACTGGCTGGGGTGTGCGCCTGGGTCTGGTGGCCCGGTTCCTGCCCTTCCGCTCCACAGCAACACGTTGGCCCTCTTCATGGGTTAGCTGCAGTAACTGTGGAAAATGGGATAAAGAACATTTACATATGTCATCAGTGTCAATGCATGCTTGGCATACACACGCACACACACACACACACTCAGCATGTATACTGACACATGAGTGTAAGGACAATGGTGACTCACAGTCATGACATATGCACATGTCAACCCAGCACATTGTTGTGTGACCACAAACACATTTTAAAAAACATGCAATGGAACAATGCCAATGCCAAAGTGACACAAGTGTGACATTCAGCCAGGGCCATGGGAAGTGCACCTGGGCACCTGCCCATCCAATTGCAATTAGCAACATGCATCCCTGACAGCCTGACCTGTAAGCATGCATCATGTACAGGCACACATTTCTGAAGAACAAACCCTTATGCTGTTTGCCCAAGCACAAACATATGGCAGGATCAAATGTCAGCTGTGGCTTCAATTGGATGACACATCACATCCCCATCCCTGAGAGGTCAATGCACCAACATGATATTAACAGACATCCATGCACATGTGTCACTCTCAGCGGATCTGTGAGGATGGCCTCACTTGCAGATGTGCACCACATAGAGGTGCCCTGCATGTATGCCCCTCACATGGCCACATCATTGTAACCCTGCATCTGTACTGTCTAGGCACATGTTCTCATAAACTCACATTGTATGTGCACAAGTGCACCAAGTCACCAATGACAAACAGTGCATTTCACAATGCATGTCCAATCAACATATGTCTGCCATCACATACGCCTAGCATAGGCAGGAGACTGCATGCCGTTGCGGATCACTGCAACACATATGCTGTATATAGAAGAGGGTACCTGTGATCATGTATGCCCATGCATGACACACATACACTGTAGAGCAGTGCATCACATAGGTACTCACCATCAGCTTCCAGATGTCATTGCGACTCACATATCTGGGAGTGGAGTGCTGAGTAGAACCTCTTGAGAACCCGCAGCTGGTTAGGTGACATATGTTGGCAGCCTGCGTGGTGCACATCCACAGTGGACTTGGTTGCACGGGCTGCCGCCTCCTTGGAATGGCTCCAGATCTTGAGTTCCTCCCAGCACTTCTTGATGGTGATCAGTGAATGGACTGCCACTCCCTCTGTGTTGAATGCAGCCATGATCACTTCCTAGATCTCTTGATGTCTGTCATGTCCCAGCTGCATTGCTGGGTTAAAGAGGGTGTTCTAATTACCAAGTACCCGATCCACTAGGATGCCAACTTCGGTGGTGGTGAAGTTGGCAGCCCTCTGCTCGCTGACATGGGGGTGCCACTCTTTGTAGATGAGGAAGATGGTGTGGACATGGCAACCCCCGAGGTAGGTGTAGCTTAGCTGGGTTCTGGATATGTGCTGTGGAGCTGTGGTGGAGGTGATAGGGAGAGGTGGAAGTCCCAAGTTGCCAGATGAGGTGGCCACCGGGCCAACACAGGAGAACAGGCAACGAATGAACATCTGGCACTTCAAGGCAGTGCTTGTTGCCAGCAGGCACTTATACTCTATCAGGCAGCAGCAGACCTGAAGTATTGGAGGCAATACAGGGCAGGAGGAGGCAAACTCAATGGCACAGAGGCAGGAGGAACTTCAGTGCACGTCTTGCGACTGATGTAGCAGAAAAAAGAGTAAAGGCCCTTAGCATGTAAGTTACATGCTATATGCTGCATGCAGCAAACCTATGCGGCTTGTGCGGTACACAGCAATGACAGGGATAGTTAAGAGGTGCAACTCACATCACTGCTTGTGTGCAAAAAGGTATAAAGACGGAGGATTGAGTGTAGCTGACATGCATTTGGGGATAGTTCGATAGCTGTTGCCTTCACGTAACGCATACCACATTATTCTTTTTGGGGGTTGCCTCTGCGAATATGCGCATGTATTTTGCTTTCATTGTGAGGCTTTCTGAGTATTGTGTTGGCATCATTTTGCTTTTCGGGGTGCCTCTGTGTATTGCATACCACTTTTTTTCTGTTTCTGAAAGCTTTCTGAGTATCACATAGGCATTTTATTGCTTTTGGGGTGCCTCTGCATATCACATAGCACTTTTTGTGTTTTTGGAAGCTGTCTGAGTATCACATAATGCTTTTTTGCTTTTGGGGTGCCTCTACATATGTTGAACTGCTTTCAATTTGTTTTGGGGTGCTTTGGAGCCTTGCAGCACCACTCATCTACGTAGTTCATCACATAGACTGTTTCATTTCTTTGTTTTGAGATATTTTTGTGGTTGCTTTTCATTTTGCCTGCACCATGAGTCCGAAGGCCCAGAAAGGTAAAGGGAGGAGACGGGGACATAGTAAGAACTCATGTGCCCCAGCCCCAGGAGGACGTGGTGTGCCTCAGCCCATAGGTGGCCCAGCCCCTGGAAATGGACATTGTGTGAGGCCTACCGGTGGCCCAGCATCATCTAGGGCCACCAGGGCCAAGGGGGGATGCCTGGCAGACCAGGAAGAGGCTCCACTCCAAGATCAGGCACAGGAGAAGGATAAAGGTCAGCCGAGGAAGAAGTGCTTTACAGATGAGGAGCTTGATATCCTCACAAGATATGTGACAGAACAATTGGTTGAGTTCTACCCCTCGGCGGGCAGCGCCCATGCTCCCGCCCACTGAATGGCGAACTGGCAGCAGGTCACAGACCTCATTAACACCTGTGGTGTGGAGAGGTGCACTGCTAAAGTGGTCCAGTAGCAGACGAACAACCTTTTTTGATGGATCACGCAGAAGCCGATTGACAACCTGGCCTCTACCCAGTCCACTGGAGGGGGGCCACCAGAGGAGTAGGAACTGACTCCATTCGAAGAGGCTGCAAGTGGACTCATCAGCAGTGAACAGGTGCAAGCTGTGGGAGGCATGAACGCCTACGTGGACACATTTGGTGAGTGGTATTTGTGTGTATCATATGTATAGACAATAATGGATGACATGCCCATACATGTGATGTAGCACAGTTGGATACACTTGACAGCCAACCATGGACAATTCATGTTTGCTACTGTGTACACTTCTGTCGCGTGACATGTGTTCTAGGAGGTAGTTGTTTGGTTCCCATGCGTTGTACATCTTAGTGTCATAGTACACATCACTGTCTGCTGGCCTTCACAGTTGTGCCAGTACTTGTATGCAGAGCTGTTTCTAGCCAACTTGGTACCCAGTGAAAAAAACTATAATGTGCCCCCCTGACTGGCACACATCATCCCCAAGCCACAGCCCTGTGTCATGCAAAAAAACATCCTCAATATTAAGAAATTATTGCGAAACTCTGGAGCTTGTCTCTTTGCATTGTACAGCAAGTACTTCACAAACGATATCTCTTGGGGAAACACAGCTGTTGCTGCAGAGGTACATTTTTGTTCTGTCACCTGCTCTTAGGGACCGCCTTGCCAGAATGTATTTCAAAGCTGCCCGTACTGACACACTGTGGTGTGACGAGTCTGCCGGATACTGAGTGACCACAGACCACTGCTCTGTGTTGCAAGCATGTCATTAAAACAACCTCACTTGAATATCGCAAGGCGTGACACTAGACCAACCATGGGAATGAATTGCTGATAGAGGGTCATCATTCCAAGGTGGACTGTCTTGTAAACTCCTATTGTACTGTCTGAATATAACCCTATGAGAAAGGGTAAGGGGATGAAAGCATCAATGAGTATTGCTGCCTGCTTTTCATCAAATCTATGTGCATTTGGGAATTGAAACAATGATCAGAGGCTCTATATTCAATTCACAAGTATGTGATGAAAAGGTTGTACGTGTGGATCATTTAATACATGACAGACACATGGCTTGGTGCCCACATCACTGATCACAACATTCACCCTAACATTAAAATCTATGTAACCAAGAAACATACATACTTACTCAGACATCTAAATGAGTGCCTGAGAACCACTCTGGTGGTGACGGTGCACAGTAGAAATGGCATTAACATTAACCAAAATCGATAATGGAATTAAATGGCAGCATCATCGGCCACTCAGATGGGGTATGAGGTCCCTATTGCTCCTTGTTTCAGGAGAATTACAGATGTGGATGGGCTGGGTCTCACTCTGAGCATACAATGCCACCAATACAGAGACATCTTTTGTGAATAATGCTCATAGACAGGAACAGATGACCCACAAGAAACACCCAAACAGGAGGTCCAAATGTAGGGAAGGATTGTTCAACTTACGAAAATTAACCTAACCATTAATGAGCTGATGAAGCATTCAAAACAAAACTGGCTTCTGATACATCATATTGGGTCCACATTTCCCCATCCACTGCCTCCTCACCATTGCACATGCATCAGGGGTAATTCATTCACAAAAGAGCAAGACCATGCTTTGTCTGACAGAGCTGGCATTATCACCTCTTATTAGTTCTGGCCTGCGGCCAGTGAATATCATGGTGTAGTGGTGTTGTAAGGGTCTACAGCCCAGTAGAGGTTCAATTTGAGGGAACTTCAGTGATTGATTCATGTGTTGAAGTGTGGGGGCTGTGAGAATCTAGAAGGTGTCTCACCCACTAGTGCCGGGGGATCTGTCATCCAGGTGGGCAGGACACGGCCATCACTTTTGGATCCAGTTACTGGGGGTGGACCAGTGCGGGAGGATCACCTGGTTGAGGGGTCTTCGGGGAGTGAGAGTGGGACACCGCATGGTGAGATGCAATATCCCCTTCCATGTAACACCTTTACCCCATCCTATCCAGTAGGATATTTGGATATTTAGGAACTCGAACCCCAACTCCATTTACAACACAAACACTTTCTCATGGTCAGCCCGCTATAAGGGAAAACAGACTAACACCCATGACATGTCCCAATACTATGGTCAGGCGAGGTCAGCCAATTATCGACAATCACTCACACCTGACTTCCATTACACTTCCAAACACGGATATAAGGCATAGCACAAGAGCACAGACTGAGCCAGGTAAAGCACACAACGAAACATCAGTTTCTATACACCAGCGGAGCAAGAGGGGAAAGATGGCAAATTTCCTTGCCCTTTTTGAGAAGGAAACATTACTTTCAAGAGACCTTTCGGATAGAAAGCCTAAGACCAGGAAACCAGGCTGAAGTATCCTGCATTGTGTGTCGGAGATAGCCGGGGCCCTCCCGTGTCAGTACTCAAGGTGAGGCGAATCACCAGCTGCTGTGGTACCGTCCTTGGATCCAAGGACAAAGCATCTTCAGTGAAGCCGATACAGCTGGTGAGTTGTGGAGATCGATGCAAGACCGGTCTGTATTGAAGCCAAGATTGCAAGCAGCAACATTGTATGGCGAGCGCTGGAACGAACATTGTTAAAAAGCATGTGATAAGAGATGCGTGTGAAGTTAAACTGCTGATGAGTGATCAAACTTTAAAGCAAACCACAATACCTTTGCCGGATTGGTCCTGCATCGTGTGGGTGCTCACTCGAAAGGCTTCAGTAAGATATCCAGCTGAGAAGTGATAACAGTAGATACATTTGGTTCAAGCACCGTGGATGGAGACCAATTGAAAGAGAATGAATAATTGTGAATCGAAGTGGTCCTGCGACGGGTCAAGCCAAATCCTACACACAGTCAAAAGTCTTTGATTTCGATGAAATAGAGAACGTTTTGGAAAAGTACATGAATTTGGTCCGAGCCTGGCAGAGGTAGACCAATTGAAGGTTTTGTGTTAAAGTGGGTCTGAGCCCGGTGGAGGGGCACCCGGGGCGAACAGTAAATCACCTGAGAAGTTGTATAAGTGAAATTCCTGAGAAGAAAGGAACTTTACTGTTTTGTCGTGTTGCATCAGGCCCTCTGAAATAAAAGCCTTTGAATGAGAAAGAGACTTTGACTCAGAAGGCCCTGATGTTAAAGTCTTGAACTGTATCCTCATACTAGAGGAGCCAGAGAGTGTGCTAACCTCGAGTGCGTCGCCTTGTCCCATGCTGAAAAAGTGGGGAAGGGAAGCCAATGGCTTGAATATCCTGACATATCATTTCTTGAACACTTTTCTTTTGCATAACATTGTTTCCCACACTATTGGTAATAGGGTTATTAGTATAGGCCCTTTTATTTTGACAAGACACCAGTAGGACTGCGTTAATATTATTTGATGGTTGCAGCTTGATCCCATCTTTAAATTTCAGATTAGATAGGCATTTTTTTCAAACCCAATTGAAGTTCAATAAACACCCTTGAACTGTGATCACTTGTGTCTATTTTACTGTTTGATAACATGCCTTCCTTACATGACAGTATGGCAGACAGTATGGCACACTCATTCTAGATGCATATGTCAACATTTCCAGTCTGCTATTGTATGGACAAGGACATAGAGCAGAGCTGGCTCAAGGGACGATATGTGAGCTGGCAGCACCCTTTTACATGACACTGTCATGTAAAGCGTCAGTCAGTGACTGTCAGTCCCTCACTTATAGACAGTCATTGACTGACACTTTACATGACAGTGTAATTCAAAGGGCCCTGTCAGCTCAAACAATATAAAGTGACACCGCCTATTAATGAATTGCGCCAGCAAACAGCAGGGGATCCATGCCCCTGGGAAATCTCACTCTGGGTGCTGGTAGACGTGGGGCTGGCACTGATGTGACACATCAGACAGAAACAGTCATATGTGCTGTTACAAATAGTAGCAGCACATGGACACATTGACAAACAGGGTGGTAAGTTGGGCAGCACACTCATAATTGCTGCAAACATATCACAGCATTGATTCTACACAGGCTGTGGTCTGCACAGTGCTATAATGGACCCTGCTCTACTAATCAGGATGCAAAGTCACTTTGAGGAGGTATCTGGAAGTGGTTAGAATTTTGAGACAATGGAGTGAATTGATGGCGAGGGGATGCATGTACTCCATGTCCCAATGCAATCACTTGAGCTCTTTGGCAAGGATATCACAGTTAACCTTGTCAGGCATGCACCATATCTAGCTATGAAGTGATATTCATGAACAGTGTTTGTGCGTGAAATGACAAGACATGGAAATAAAGTACATTGTTTTAAGCTTGCTCTTTGTGGCATGTTAATGTTCTTGTCAGAAAGTGTGCATTCGGTCTACTGACTGATGCTTTGTGCTGGCCTTCAAATTGAATATGCCCCAGGTTCAGTACTTATCCCTGAGTTTTAAAAACAAAATCTTCATTTATATGCCATCAGTCATGAATTTTCCCCAATTCAAAGGCTCCGTCAACACTAAAAAAGCATGAGATGGACACTGGGTGGGGGGTGCATGCCAGAAGTGTGTGTATCAAGAGCATCTCAGTTGCTGTGTTCTCAATATGCACTAATTTATTTGATTCATACGAATGTATGATATTTTACCAGTGGTGTCAGCTGTCTGGGTCTGAACATTCCTCTGGCCACCAACGTGCACCTTGAGATCTGCTCCCCGAGAAGTCACCACATCTGCATGGGCCATGAAATAGTGCAGCCTGTACGTATGGAAATGGCATGCAACACACATGTGACTGTACACATTCACAGTCTCTTGCATTGGTATTGTCGATTGGATGTGACAATCATGACTCACGCAGTATCACAAAATTGTGTGCATGTTTTCAAGACACCCATTACCTGGCCCTGGTGGCCGGTGGACATGAATTAGCAACAATGTCTGTACATAGACGCATGAAGGCATCTTCCCGACGGGACAACATGTGGATGGCCAATAGTTGTCTCTGTAAGTACATTCCACATATGAAGTGTCAATGGATCAGTGGCAGTGCAAGGGTGCCTTTGTCGGTTTCATGTCACAGTCTCCTCACATGTGTTTGCAAGGCATGTGACTGAGCCATCCACATAGCTTGCAGGGGGGGCAATGTTTCAATGGTGGATGGGGATATCATGGGAACACATATGCCTGTATGGAAATTGGGGCATCAGAGGTACAGGTCACACTTCTGCATGTTGCCACAAGAAAATGTCTGAGTTGGGAATGGGATCAATGATGAGGCGCAGACCTCCATCCTTCTACTGATGTGTATCACTGCCACTCATGTCCGGCTGTATGTATGTTCTACTTGTACCCACAGACCATGCCATGTTGCACTGCCTGATATGCCCAGCCATGACTGTGCACGTCACTGAATGACATTCATTTGTGGTATACAGCTCGCAGTGTGCCCATTCACAACATGTTCTGTATATGTGTCTGTGCATTTTGTGTCTGTATGCATTGTTTGGCAAGGTACTCATGCCTCAAAATGTTGTCTGTCTATGTGCAGGTGATGATGCAGGATATGCATAGGAGGAGGATGAAGAGGAGGTGGCCACATGACAGACCACAAGTGGAGGCTTTGTTGTCGTACTCCATGAACATCCACCGGTGCTGCAGACAAACTTCATTCCGGTTTCCGACTCTTCTATCTCTTTTGATTCTGCAAGTGAGGATGCTGAACCAGGTGTGGAGGACATGATAAGAGACATTTAGGGTGCACCAATGGGGATTCTGGATGGGGCAATTTAGTCTGAGGAGGTGAGCCATGAGTCACAGGGCCGGTCAGTGGAAAGCACTGTGTCCACAATGGTTATGGATGCAAGATCGCCTTCACCTGAGTTGGGATCAGGTTCGGGACTGATGTCCAACGGAGGTTTGCAGATCTGCAGCTAAGGACAGGGGTCCCATTGCAAGAGGTTTGGACCCCAGCATCCCACCGCTGTCGGCCCTGCACACATTGTGGAAATGTGTATGCCGGAGAGACAAAGTGGGAGCAGCAGATGCTGCATGCAGCCATCTGAAATTGCGACATGTTGCATGAGATTTCCGGGGCATGCATCGCCTAGTTAAGAACACTAGCTGTCTGGGATGCACAGCCTCTGGCCTCTCAGGAACATCAGCAGGGGCCATTGGCCAGCCTGGAGTAGCAACTGCATGCTGAGAAGCAGTACAGTCCTCAAGGCTCTCCCACAAACTGGGCATGGAGTCCAACATCAAGGGCTGATGGGCTGATCTGAAGTCTCTGCAGTTCTCAATGCATGCAGATGCAGTGGCACATAGAGAAGCCCTGAAGCAGCAGATGTTGGCATCTAGAGACTCCAATCACCAAGAGATGAAGAGCTTGAGGGCTTCAATGCATGAGGAACTTTCAGCTACAAGGTGCCAGCTCCACGAGGAGATGGACGCCTTGTGGCAGAAGCTATCCCAGCAAATTGATGCATCAAGAGTGAGCGCACATGCAGACTCCATGGCCACTCGGGAGGAAGTTAATCATGACCTCTCTGACGTTGGGATGCTGGTGTATGCATCTGTATCACGTGTGTCCCTGGCCAATGAAGACCAGGCTTTGGCACTGAATGGACAGGATGCAATGCCATTCCTGCCACCATCTTAGGATGGCAGTCCTAGCCCACCCATGCCACCTCAACCACCTGTGCCCTGATGTCCATGAGCCCATCGAGGTGGTTATGTTTTTGGGGTGGGAGATTTGGTGTTGACTTTTTTCTATGCACTCATGTGGGCATGGACTCCCCTCACTCTGCCCCACCTCCAGGGTGGACATTTTGTATTTCCCCTATCCAAGATGGACATTTCATTTTGTTTTGTATCCAGCCTGTCCGGGATGGGCGCATTGAACTTAATATTTGCACCACTGTCCAGGATGGGCAGATTTAGCTTGTTTTCATTAGAACCATGAGAGATGTGTTGTTGCCCTCCTGAGGCTTTTATGAGTGATGGACCAGACATGCAACCAAGCACAGTGTTGTCAACTGCCATGGTTCACTTAACTGCAACAGGATCACACATACAGGTGAAAATCACACTAAACATTGTTATTCATATGTGCATGATTTACTCCTATAACTGGTGAAATGCAACGTCCCATGTTGTTGCAGGGATCCTGATTCATCTAGTAACTGCACTTCATATGAGGTCCACTCAGCACCCTTTCACCTCCCTAGTCCCCATGCCCTCTGCCCTACACTGGCCCTCCTTTCACAAATGTGGGGGAACAGTGTTCGGTGAAGGTGGTGAGGGAATCACATCAGGACAGCTCTGCCGGCAGGTAAGGTTGTGCACTGTCAATCATGCCAATGTCTGGTTAAGTGTGGACCACAATATTGACATGCATTGGCACACGTAGGGTTTGCATGGGTCATGTGATTTTGAGATGGTTACTATCAATGCAGATGTGAGTTTGTCCACATGTCTGTGTGTGTATGTCTCCTCCTCACTTGGTATCCCTTTCCTTCCCCTGAATCCAAGGGTTCCCCAAAGGTATAAGTGACACCTGATGATGAGGTGCATGGCTTATATCGCTGCAATCAATGGCCCGGATTGTGCCCGCTCCCCATGGAAGACTAACCCCTGTGTCCAGAGTGCATAATGTGCGGTGGTGGAAATTTGTTTGCTTCACTGACAGTGATTATTCTGTCTATGAGTTCAGGTATTTTTGGATTCATTAGTGCTCACACTCTTTGATGTGGCCTTACGGTTGTTGACACTGGGTTGTGATCATGGCTGTCAGTATACCTTGTTCCATACAGGACACCTCAAGGCTGAGCTGTCAGTTTACTTTTATGCAGTGCATGTCATTGCATTCAGATAATGTTATTTCTGGTGAAATGCAGTGAATGTTAGCCAGGTGTCTACCTTGTGCAGGTAGTTCAAGGCACTCGTAGGGACAGTGGGTGCACTTTGTGGGGTGTTTTTCAATGAATTGGTCCGAGGTAAGCAGATCTGGCTGCATGTATGTAGGGGAGACATGGTGATGAGGGGCTGACGAGTCATTGCTTGCAGTTGTTGCATGGCACTCAGGGGGGCACAGGGTGTGGTGTCATTGGTGGCAGGGATGCTGTCACTGTGTGGGGTGTTTTTCATTGTGTTGAACTGAAGTGAGCCGGTCTGGCTGCATGGGTGCGGGGTATATATGGTGATGGGAGGCTGGTGAGTCATTGCTTGCAGTTGTTGCATGGCACTCAGGGTCATTGTGTGAGGTGTTTTTCATTGCATTGGCCTGAGGTGAGCAAGTCCAGCTGCATGTGTGCGGGGGAGACATGGTGATCGGAGGCTGGCAAGTCATTGCTTACAGGTTTTGCATGTGTCATGCCTGTGTGTGGCAGTCCATTCAATCACCTTTCCCTGGCATGTATACTGACACTGGTGGTCCACATCTGGTGCTTTTGCTCTGTCTGGGCATATACTCCCCCAACAACTCCACACCTAGCACGTCATTGCAGACCATGTGCGGACTGAAATGTTCATCCGATTGCAACAGGGTGGAGATCACGCCCCCGGACACTAGGCACACTCCATAGGCCAGGTGTTGTTTGCCATGGCGACGCGTACCACGCACAGTAAACCGGTAGATATTTAGACACCTGTTGACAGCTGCTCAGTGCATCTCAATGCTCCCTTCAGTTCAAAGCTCATTGAGCCCCGTTCAGTCCAGTCCCTCTGAGTTCTGACTTCCTTTCCACTTGCCTTTCCCCTGATCCCTTTTATCTGCCAGTCTCCTGGACCTCCATTTCTCCTTCCTTTCTCTTGTCTGCTTGCCTATTTTCTGCCTGTTCCTTCTCTGCCCTGTCTTCCTCTCTGGCTGCTGCCTGTTTGTCCAGCGGACTTCTGCCAGATCCTGTCTTCAAAGCAATTGTTGAGAAGTTTGCTTTACTTCATCTTGGACATTCCATCATTGGCTCCCTGCCAGTGTTCCCTACACTGTCCTGATGCCACGTTAATCAGGGAAAGCCAAATCGTGGCACGGGAAGGGCATCCAAGGAGATCCTGGGTTTCCAACCTTTCAGTGATCTCTACTCGGGGGTTCTCTCAGTGTCATTCTGACAACAGCCGGATCTGAAGGATCACAAAGGCCCCTCACGGAACTAGGATTTAAAGGGGTAAGGTAGAGCTGGTCCTTCACAGGGGAGCATGGATACATTACTGGGAAAACGTGGAGCAGGCTCGCAAGGGGAAAGATGTGAGGTGAGATGTGCATCTTTCTTGGTCTGACCTTGCAATTTTCTCAGTCTGTTTCAATATTTAGATTTGGATGCGTATTGTGAGATACATTGTTGTCAGTGAATGGGGTGGCCACTCCACCTGTATATTGTTGTGAGACACGCCTAGGGTGGCCAGAGCAGTCCTCACAGGTCTTAGTTACTGCTTGCATTATGTGCTGTGCCTTCCTACTTGTGCTCTCCTGTTTGTTGTTAGGGGTCTGGGTGCACAATTGTTGGTGGTAGGCATGTGTAAGTGGTAGGGGATTTCATTGATTGTGGTGTGTGTCTTTATGTGAGTGACATGCATATTGCTGTTTTCACTTGCTATGACTGTGTCAGTCATTGTCGTAGTTTATGTTATGGATATTGAGACGCATTGTTTGCCTCTTCCAGACACACATTCTTAGGGTGTTTTTATGGGCAAGGTGGAGAGGTTCCACACTGTGTGTCCTCCACAGGGGCTGGTATTCATGTGAATGTGTGCAGCCTCTCCCTATACCCATTGGCTGGCCAAGGGCATTGGTGGTGCCTGTGGCTGAGGGCGATGTCCCTTCTGCATCTCTACTGGTATGCCACGGTATGCGGCAACATTGTGCAGGACACAAGCTGCCACAATGATTTTGTTTACTATTGGTGGGGTGTACAGCAATATGCCACAGAGTGGTCAATAGAGCAGAATGTGAACTTCATTATCCCCTTAATGGCTATGTATGCTGCATTGTACCTTACCTCAGCTGGTGTAGCAGGATTCCTGAATGGCATGAGCAGAAATGGTGAGAGTGGCAAAGGTGTAAATGTTTGTTATTAGCATTTATTATCACGGTCTGTGTAAGGCAAAGTTTGGATGCAGTATCCTTTGGGACCACTACACACAACTAGGACTACAGGTGTAAGGAAAACCAACATTTGGTAAAAGTCTGTACTACACAGTTTTGGTAGCGGAGCTGAGCAGCCAGGCTTATCTCAAGAGGGGAATGTGAGCAGTTATGATGTTACACAGAGGTCTACAATCACAAGTGTTCAAGTAATCTCTTACACTCAGGGTTTCTTTGATAAATACTTGTTAATTTAATTATCTGTCAGTTATAAAACATTCATAAGAAGGAGGCAATATAATCACACAAATATACTTCAATACTATTTCAGCATACCTTTCAAGAGGAGTAAAAGGCAAAGATTATTGGAACATGAAAGGTTACAATTATTCTTAGACAGTGCAAATACTTTGAGCTCACCAGAAGAGTCAATTCAATTCAATAGGCTAGGCCAAAGTCAATGGACTAAAGTCTTGAATAGGATAACGCGGTTCTCGTAAGTAAACGGTAAAGTCTCTGCCAAAGTTCTCAGTAGTAGTTTGTAAAAAGAAGAACCATATGTTGGGTCATTAGCTGATCAGGCCTGCAAGTTGCAAAAGTTTCAAGCACTTTCACCGCAAGAGGTAAGTACTGTCAGTCTTATTTCCACAGTACCTTACAATGAAGAAAAAGATGCAGCTGGTGGCTTCTGTTCCTGGCAGTTCCTGCAGATCTCACTGTTCCTGGGCCTCAGTCATGGGGACAAGAGGGAGGACGTCGGGGGACTCCTGCACTGCACTGGGACTGGTCCAAAAGCTGGCACTTGGCAAATCTTCAATTCCATTGGCTGTAGTAAAGCACACAAACTGGTGTCTCTTTCCCTGGTTATATGGATTCCTGCAGCACTCTGAGGAAAATGCAACCAGCTCTGAGATTGGTATCCAGGTGGCTTACGGTCGAGTTGATTGGTCCCACCAACTCAAAGGGAGAAGTCGTCCTTGCAGGGGCTTCTCTGTCGAGGTGAACTTGGCGATTCGGACCTGCAGCAGGACTCCACCGGGCAAACCAACGGTCCAGTAGTTGGAGCAGCCATCCTATTCCAGCTCGTCTTTGGTTCTTTCGTTCCAGTGGTCAACTCTGCCTTCCAAGCCAAGAGACTCGTCTTTTATTCAGTTCTCTCTCATTCATTCTAGCCTAGCTGTCACTCACCCAGCAGAGTGGCTTCCCTTGCCAGACAGTCAGCCAGCCAATCACCACAGAGTGCATTTGGGTCTCCTAGGAGACTAAGCACAGGGAGTTTCGGGCACCTCCCTCACTTCCTGCCCACTCCAGACACTCGGGCAGCAGAGGCGGTCTTTACTCCTGAAGCCCCCCAAAGGCGAATGAACAAAGAGACCAAACTTGGTTTGGCACGCAGAGAAAAACTCTAGAAGGACCTTTCCACAAAGAAATGGCAAAAAAAGAAGACCGGGACCTGTTTTTACAGAAGGGGCTCAGACGCCATCTTGAAAAACATGACTCCCACGATTTAACGCTACCGGTGTTCGCGGTCGGGAAAAATCATGGTAGTTCGTTGTAAAACCACTGCCACCAGCCAATCTGAGAGGAAAGGGTAGCATTGGACTGCTACATGAACATCTAGACACAGGGGATACTAAGTAACCCCTCAGGCACTCTATTGTAAGATAGGGTGTGCTGGGTCTAGGAATCTAAAAGAGTAGTAAAGTCAATTTCACTTTACTTACTCTGGGAAACAGTAGTTTATCACAGAGAAGGTATTTAAACCTTGGGAAAGCCTGAAAAGGTTTCCCTGTGCCACTGCACTAAGGGTGCTGTGTGACACAAATGAAAAGATGATGCCTATGGGGTTGGTTAGACTCCATAACCAAAAGAAACACAAGAGTAAAACACATTTCAAAACGCATGAGAGAGTGGGAAAAATGGTCATACTCTCTCCAGGTAACAAAATCAAGTCCTCAAAATACAGCAAAGTTGCTGGGCGTCTCTAAGGTGAAGGGAATTAGCACATTTATGAGAATTCTCCCTAACAGTCTGTTATTCAGTGTGTCACATGACTGCATGCATGTTTTATGTTATGTTATGTTAACGGAATTTATAGAGCGTATGCACGCCCGAAGGCATCATGGCGCTGGAGAATCCACAACAGTTTAGTACCAACAGGATAGTGCGTTCTAAAATAGCAAAGTTTTCAGTTTACGCTGGTAGGCAAGGTGGTCGGCAACCCTCCATAGATCAAGGGGGAGCTCATTCCATGCCCTAGCTGCCACAACGGAGAAGGCGCAACCCCCAGTATGGGTGCGCCTAAACCGAGGGACAACTATCAGAAGGGCGGACTGACAACGAAGGGCGTGAGCCGGGACATATTGCACACATTTTGCTTGCAAATACTCTGCTCGCCTGCCGTAGTAGGCTTGATGAACCATACACATGGATTTAAACATAATCCGAGCTGCCACAGGGAGCCAATTAAGTTTTCTCAACTGAGGGGACATGTGTGTGCCAAATGGTGGGTGAAGAACAGCTCTTGCCGCAGCATTTTCGAGAAGCTGCAGCCGCCTGAGTAGGTACAGGGGCTGTCCTAAATAGAGTGAGTTACAATAGTCAATTCCACTCAAGATCAGGGCAGCTGCCACAGGCGCCTGAGAAACAGTAGGTATGTAGGGAAGAACCTTCCTTAGAATTCAAAGTTTAAAGTGGCCGGTCTTACAGACTGCTGCCATCTGTTCGTCCATAGTCAGGGAGGCGGAGATTCTTATCCCCAAATCTCTTAGTGACAGCAGAGGGGTCGGAAGAGTGCCCAAGGAAGAGGGCCAGAAATCATTTGTCCAAAATAGGTGGGGGGAGGACGTACCCAAACCAGGACCTCAGTCTTACTGGCATTAAGCTTGAGCCAGTTTGAGGTCATCCAACATCCAAGCTCCTCCAGGCATTTCCTTAAACAGGCTGCAGTGTCAGACTGTGATAGGTCTAGAAGCACCAGGATCTGGGTGTCGTCCGCATATGAATAAAAGCAGAACCCATGCGACTCAAGGAGAACCAGCAGGTGTCTAATGTACACATTAAACAAAATAGGGGACAGTGCAGAGCCCTGATGGACCCCACATAAAATAGAAGCAGGGGCTGAGCGAAAAGGGGGAAGGGATACCGTTTGGGAGCGATCAGCCAGGAAGGCGGAAAAACAATTGAGCACTTTTTCTTTTTTAATTTGTATATGGTTTATTCAAACTTTACAAAAAACATCAGAAAACAATCATTTAAACAATCATTTAAAAAAAAGAACACAGCGAAAGGGAATGTACTCACATTATACATAGACAACTCTACCGACAGAGAAAGACGAGATATAAAATGTAATATGTAATATTCATTGTGCTCAGACGGTATCCAGTCATAATTTCGAATACAATATATTCGAAAGTAAAAATGTCGAAAATATTTAGTCGAAAAACAAAAATGTCGAAAAACAAAAATGTCGACTTTTTTTCGACTTTTTTCGATTTTATGTGTTAATAATAAATATTTTATTAAACTTTTTTTTAAAAATAATTAAAGGTATTTCCATGGGGGTGGGGGTGATGGGGAGGATGGGGGGGGTTGGGGATAGGGGTTTGGGATGGTTTTTTAAATAATTAATTAATTATTTAATATTATATTAAAACATTTTTTTAAATAATTAAAGGTATATCTATGGGGGGTGGGGGGGATGGGGAGGAGGGGGGGGGGTTGGGGTAGGGGTTTGGGATGGGGGGGTTGGGGGGGACCCCCCCCCCATAATAAATGTTACTATCTGGGTAAAAAAAAAAAAAAAAAGTGTTTTGGGTTTTCAATTTTTTTTTCGACATTTTTTTTTCGAAATTATGACTTTTCCTATTATATGTATGTGTTTTCGACTTTTTTACATTCGACATTTTTTTTTCGACATTTTTGCTATTCGACATTATGTTTTCGACTTTTTGTCTATAAACCGCTCAGACATTACATAAACAATTTCATAGACAATTTCAATTTCATAGACAATTTCATAATCCTGACATAACACATTTAGCTTTATGGAGTTATGAATTTATAGATTTAAGCTTTTAATAAATCCAGATAGGGCCAAGCCCTCATGGGTGGTTTGGATATTTAAACATCTTTTCCATGCCCACTCATCCTCAAACATAATAAAGCTGAGTTTCAGGGATTCCAGATATTTTACCCTAAGTGGGTGAAGAATCACACATTCCATAACCAAATGTTTTAAAGACTCCTCCTTGGCCAAGCAGAACCTGCATCCAGCCATATCCACGGGGATCACTCCTCTTCTGACCAGGAAAAAAAAAAAGAAATTGAGCACTTGGCCAGACAGGCCAGCAGCAGATAGCCTGAAGATCAGGGTAGAGTGATCAACAGTGTTGAAAGCCGCCAACAGGTCTAATAACAGGACGGGTCTGACACTGCCCATATCAACCAAACAGGTAAGGTAATCAAATACATAGTTCAGAATGGATTCTGTGCCTCTTCCCGGGCGAAAGCCGGATTGAAACTCATCAAAGTATTGGGAGGATTGCAGAAAGCTAGATTGGAGAGGAGATACCAAAGCATCCAAGACCTTCATAAGAAATGGTAATAAAGAGATAGGCCAGTAGTTGGCGAGTACCTCAGGCTCCGAGGAAGGTTTCTTCAGCAGAGGAATAATCAAAGCGTGTTTGAGTGAGGGAGGAATCACTCCAGTGGAAAAGGAAAGATTTACGGCAGAGGTGATATGGGCAATCAAGTTGCCTGAGTTTTCCTTCATGAGGGCCAGAGGTATGGCATCTGCAGGGGAAGCACATTTTAAGTGCTGAATAGCTAGAAGAATCTCAGAATGGGAGAAAACTGGGAAGGTTGACCAAGAAGCGGTAGCAATGGGGGGTGCAACAAGGATCCTATTGGAGGTCTGGATCATAGCCTCCTCATTTATAGTATTTCTGATAGTCGATATTTTGTCCACGAAAAACGAGGATAGGGAGTCACATAGTGCCTGGGAGGGCGGCGCCGAGGGACGACTTGATGTAGGTGTCGAGAGAGATTGAACTAGATCAAATAGTGCCTTTGGCTTATTAAGTGCCTCCTCCACAGTGTGGCTAAAGTAGGCTTTCTTAACATTAGTTATAGCTGTATGGTATGTGCCAAGAGTACCACAAAAGCAGATTTTTTCTTCGCGTGAGTACGTGGCATGCCATTTCCTCTCGGTTTGTCTACACTGGAGTTTAAGAGCTCGGAGTTCCATGGTAAACCAAGGTTCAGAAGGGCGGCACCTTTGTTTCTAGGTTTTCATAGGAGCCAGTAAGTCAGCAATGGCTGTACATGCCTCTTCGAAAAGGAGCAAGGAACACTTGTCAACTTGTCCGTAATGACCTAACAAGGAGATGGCAAGCTCATGATTGCTAACACCCCGCCAGCTACGTTTAAAGGTGTACGTGACAGTTGATACTCACTGATGAGCCAGGTGTTGCCAAAGGTTCCTGATGCCAGAGCCTGGTATAGTGGTGACTGGTGGTAAATGAAGCTGTCATGTTACAGTTGCAGTTGTTAGGACAGCTTTTCTGAAGCCCTATCATTGACTTAATCAAAAACATTCAACTGAGACAATACAAGACTCCAATATTAGTAAAAGGCTGTACCATCTGAGTTCAGGGTAGCGTAGACAGAGCAGCCAGGCTTATCTTAGGAGGGAGAGAGGGTTGTAGAATCAGTACAATGAAATTGTAATATACATATGGTCCAAAGAAACACTGAAACACTATGGGCCTCATTACAAGGCGGCCAGGGATCTCAGGTGCTGGAAAGCGTAAGTCCCCACTCCTATAGAGTCCCATAGGAATCTATGGGAGTGGGGAGATGGAAGCACAGCACCGTTTCTAACGGTGCCAGTGCTTCCTTGAAAACTGTGCCTACCGGGGCCGATGCACCCGGCAGGTCACACCTGGCAGGCACAGTTGTGGTCTGCCGGTCTGGAATGGGTGTTAATACGTTGCTACCGGCACCCTTATTTGCAGACCGGCAGACAGGTAATGAGGCTCTATGTATTGTACAAATAAATGGTTTATTTTAATACAAGTAGACCCAGATAAATCTTGGGGGGGAATAGGTACTATCACATTATATATAACCATAATTATAAAAACACAACATTATGCTTGAAGGTGCACAGACCAAAGCATATAAACTAATTTGGAACACCTAACAGTAGTTCTAGGGAAGTCAAAAACAAAAGTTACTTTTGGATTACTTACAGTAATACAAGGGTAGAAGACACTGTTGTACCATGACACTCAGCAAGAAATCACATAGTAAGTCAACTGGACAATATACTTTTCAGAATAGTGGAACACTTGTTCCAGGAACAGTATACAACTATAACTCTAATTCAGGATAACACAGTTATTCTAGGGGAGTTGGACCTTGGTGTGTAATATTCAATTACAGTTTCTTTTCAGTGCACAGATTAAAGGAAGTAATAACTATAACTTGTTTTAAGATAGCAGAGTATTACACCTGGTAAGTAAACCCTATATACATTTGTAAGGAGCTACCAGCAAACTAAAAGATAAGTATGACCTAGGCAGACTTATTCTGGACAGGCTAACAGCAAGTCAGGGGAAGCAAGACCCAATTGGGGACACTCATACAATTATCGTAACAGGAATAATAAAGTGAAACCAACAGCATTACCTTTCGGACGAGGGGATCCCAATTCACAGGTGAATAAGTTAACCTAATATCTACTTTCTGTTAGAATTGGCGAGGCAGTTTCTAAGGAAAGTAAGACTTTGAGAATATGTATTTGAAACGGCACGCAGCTTATTCAAGGTAGGTAAATCCTATATATACTTTTCAGAATGGCAGAAAATATCTAAAGTAAGTAATATCTTTTTGTAGCTCTTCCCTCTGAGAGTTTAAAGTTACCAACTAACTCATTTACAAGTAAGTACACTTTTAAACACCTTTACTTTTCACGGAAGGCCCTTTAAATTATGTAGCCCTTCCCAATTCTAGTACATGAGTTCTCTCAGAAGCTGTAGAGGGACCCTAGTGGTCTAGGAGCCAGCTGTATCCAGGGTGAGATAGGGCTCAGATGCAAGCAAAGTTCAGAGTTCCAGGGGAAGAATGTTCAAACAAGTATATATTCTACTTTAGAGTTGGTTGAGGGTCCAGGGACTTCAGAGAAGACACCCTAAGAGGATTCCAGCAGTGGGCATGGGTGAACTGGACGAGAGACCTCACAATCACAGAAAACACCGGAATCACAAGAAACTTAAGGTAAGTAAATACCCAAGCCAGCACAGTACCTTAGCACAGAAGAAGTTTTTGCAGCAGGAGGACTTCAGGATCTGTAGCCAAAAACGCAGACAATGTGTTCTTTTTCAGGAGGACAGAAAACAGAACCCTGGATGGGCTTTTTCAGCAGGGATTAACACAGAAGTATTTAGGCAAGGGTTTCATCAGAGCTGTACACAGCTTTGTGGATTTGGCGCCTTTTCAGGAGCACAAAAAAGACAGAATATTGCCAGTTGGATTCTCATCGTTTGCAAGGTCCAGCACTCTGGTAAGGGGTCTTACTGGAATGGAGTCATGTCTTTGGAGGTCCAGCAGGCTGCCCTCAAAGTTTCATCAAAATTCAGAATTTGGAAGACTGTGCACTGCACAATAGCTCAAGGTCCCAGGGATTGGGGTATTGCAGCCCGCAAGGTTGCAGCATGATGTGGGATGGCTCAAAATGCAGGTATTCTTGAGTCTGGTGGGTTTCCCTAGGCACTCGTCAGGGTCGTCCATTTCAGGACCCCCGGGTCGATTGCAAGGAAGGGCTACAACAGGCTGGTTACAAAGCAGGCTCTCCAGTCACTGGAAATCGCCTGAGCTGTGTTTCCTTCATCAGCCTCTTTGGTTTTGGTTCCAGTGGTCGACTTGTCAGAAGTTTCCAGATTCTGAGTTTTTATCAGTAACTACAGCACAACCTCTGCATTATCTCCCTGCATTTTACAGAAAGGGGGTGTCTGGCTGTCCATTCAGGACAGCTAGCTCCCCACTGGGAGCTGTTCCCTTTCAGGCAAAGTGGAAGACAAGGGCTGCAGAGTTTTGGACTCCTCCCTTGGTCCCTGCCTTTCCAGACACTCTGGAGCCTGGGCGGGAATCCATAGAATTCTCTCCAAAGACAAAACATCCACTGAGGTCCTTCCCACCTGGAATGGCAGGGGAAGACCTCTGAAACAGCAAGTATAAAAGAAGTGGAAAAAAAGAAGAAGCCTACCATTTCAGAAAAATTATGGCCCTTCTGTGCATTACCGAGCCTTCGAGTAATAAAGACCACAAGTCATAAAGGTGAAGTCACTGCCGCCAGCCATTCTTGTAAAACTTGCAATTGTAACACAATGTTACCAGGTAATTAAGAAAGGGGATACCTTGATACCGTGTATCTCCCCAGCACTCCACAAAAAGTGGGGTGTGCTGCTCACTATTTAAAATGTAAAGGGGGATGAACATCCCTATTTACTACTTGGGAACTGCAGTTCACCCAAGTACATGAAAGAGAAATTAACAGGTTAGCCCAAAGGAGCAACCCAGCCTAAGCCAAAAAGATGTCGGAAACTATAACTTCAACCATCCACTATGGAGAGACATAAAAAGGTCATCCACGAAAAGAGTAAAAAACTAGGTGAGAGGGGAAAAATAGTCCCCCTCACCTAGGGACAAGGTAAAAGAGTTACCTAGTCAAAGCAAAACATTCTGGGGGTGACACAGGTCAGGAATATTTATCAGTGATATGAAAATCTTACCTAACAGCAGTAAATGTGCTCAGCCGCTCAGGGGATTGGGGGTGTGGGGGGCTGTAGCACAGCATGCATGCAATCAATGGATCTGAGTACTAGTGGGGAGTGTGCTATGGCATAAACCTCGTGGCACACTCTGCCTTTCATGCGCTGTGCATGGCATGTTTATGTGCCTACGCACACATGATGTGATGGAGCGCAATACCTGGTGTAGACATAGGGATTGCATGGACTGCGATATGTGCCCAACAATGGAAGTAGTGTGTTGGAAAGAGCATGTGGCTAGGAAATGTAGGGCTGCCAGTACCTTCGCCAGGGGTGTGAGGGCATGGGAGCATATGGTGGGTGATGTAATGTCTTCCTCCCACTCCCTGACCAGATCTAGGATGACATGGGGAGGGAATCTGTACCTTGCATACACCTGGTTGTCGAGCATCCCAAGAGCATAGCATGTGGGTGGAAAATTATGTCCCTCACCATACTCCTCCTCCTATTCCTCCTCCTTCTATGGACATGTACGATTGCTGCCACTATAGCTGGATTCATCCTGGTAGAGCGACATTTGAATAATGTGCATTGCATGCTTTAAATACGTATCCTTTGCACATTGGTTCCTTTGCACGTTGTACGTTGCGTCTCCTATCATGTGGTGGTAAGATCACAAGGTTTTAGTTTGGCTTTTCCTGACGTGAAGTTGCGTACTCCCTGAATTAGGTTAGGTTTGCACTTGACTGGGTGTGTGATTTATTTGCGTGGCGCATCCCTCAACACGCCCACATTATTCCCTGCAGTCTATGAATCGGTGCCTAAATCTCCAAATACATGATAAAGAAATTGATAAAATATTAGAAAACATGGGCTTTGTGCCACGTGAAGTGAGGTAAGCCGTAGTTATAATCATAGTACGATAAAAGCAAAGTCCTACACAAAAGCACACCTGCATAAATATTAAGAATTAAAGTATGCTTCATTCTGTAGATATATACATAAGTTGGCAAATGAATGAACCAAGAAAGCATACTCTTAAAAGGTCCCACACCTTTCCATATGCAGTCTTGCCAAATTCAAGCCATAACAAATTATCGGTTAAAGAGGAGGTGCAACTGCACACTATGAAATGTGACACTGCAAAATCCGCTCTAATGGTCAGCATGCAAGCTGAGAGAGCACAGTGGTACACAGTAGTGCAAGTCTGACTTGCAAATGATCTTAACATCCAGAAAAATGTACACTAGATACGATTGTAAGTAGATATATGCGACTTCGTGCAGCACCCCTGTAATTAGCTCTTTTTTCCCACCTGGGTCATGACTCCACCCTGTCCTGTCCTGTCCTGACCACAGACTTCAACAAGGAACTGCAGACGTGAGGCTCACGCCTTTTGGTCGCACCTTGTCTTTGTTCCTAATGCCATTTTACAGTAATTGAAGGTGTAAACCGGATAGAGGGTTACAGAGAGGTCATAGTTAGGTACTGGGAAGCACAAGGTCAGTTCAGCTGTTTGGCTCTTTAGTGGCATGAATCAGAATACACATTCGAGTTTTTACAGCGTCACTTTTGTTTGCTTTACATTTACTAATAGTGGGCTGTCAATCACTGCTCAGTACTGACCACACTCACTCTACCGCTCCCACTTGTACTCAGAGGATAAATGTTCCCCTCTTGTCACATTCTACTTAATGTTTTTCTGCACTGAGTGTACACCACACCGTTTGATTTCGTAGGGAACTCTCATGCATGAGATTGTTCTGATAACGTCACAGAGTTTCCAGTACAAACACAATGAAATATACAAATAATTAAAAAGTTAAATCTTATGTAAGATTTCTGGTCCTTGGGGCCATAGTCTGTTTTGTGGCAAATAATGATTGTGAAAGTGAAAAAGCATGCATTCTTTCACTTAAGCCCCTTGGCAGTATCTAGGAAAATAATATGCCACGATTATCTTAGTTTCTTTACACACATAATGGCAGTGCTGGATTACCAAATAGGCATAGAAGGCACCGGCCTATGGGCCCCACTCCTTTTAGGGGCCCCACAACAATGGATCGAAATAATATTGATATGATCTTGGAAGATAATTCCAATCAAGCTTTCTTAAATTGTTTCCAAAAGATAGAAAAAAATGAATCAACTCAAATAAATAAACAGAAACTTCATATTAAAGATGCTATGCAATATAGAGAAAATACTGCATTAATGTCATGTACACATTAACAACTTAAAGTACATAAACCAGAGATATCAGATTCACATAACAGTTTGTCTATTAAAAGTTAATCTTCTGGCAGCAGTCAGTTAAATCTGGTTCAAACTACGTTTGTGTAATGTACATTAGTGATGGTCACCTCCTTCTATCGTCCGAAGTGCACACTACTTAGTTTAATGTTATCCCATTACAGCACGCAGCTTTCGTGAGTTCCTGCTTACTCCAGAGCATAGTAGAATATTTGTGAGCATATTTGGGAGTAGAAGCTTCCAGAACACCAACAAGTATATATACGGTACCCGACGTCTGTGTTACTGAGTTAGCTTTGAGTTATAATGAAGTTTGATTAACTTCACCATCTAATTTCTACTGTAACAGAACGTATCTAACTTGTTCAAGCACTTTTGCACATTTTTGGCTGTGACTTAAGAATTATTTAATGTTCTCGAACAAAGCGTAAATATTGATTGTCATCACCCGAAAATAGGTACCAAAGTGGTGCAGAAAATGAAAAGCGTATTGGGAGATAATTTGCGAGGGCCCCCCCCCGAAATTTCGACTGACTAGGGGGCCTCCACAGGGTTTCATATTACTATATGTAATATTACTATATGTTTAATATTACTATATGTAATACTATATCAATATTACAAATTACTGCATATTAGTTAAAATCTACAACCATGTAATGCTAAAATAATTGCACAAACTCATGGTGTCAGTCCAATTCTTTTTTATTAAAGTATTTACTGCACATAGTGTATCATCTAAAAAATATCAATTTCTCAACTGTGTACATAAACACACGAGGAACGCACCTAACCCAATCAGCAGGCTTGGAGCTGAACATGAATACCGCTTAGGATGTCTGCTGCTTACGCAGTATGATAAAATGCAGATGGTGTTGCAAATATATGAACTTCCTTCTCCTCTGAAGGGCAAACACGAGAGTGAAGCTGCTGGGCAGGGTGTTAGGATTGGCACTGCAAAAGCATACAGGGAAATGTACGCCTGTGTGTGTTTCTTTGTTTTAGCATTTTGCAAGCAGGGCTTGCACGTCTGAGAGCCTTTCCTTAGTGGACTTGTGGGTTGCCCTTTGCTCTTGCCCTTTGCCCTTGTGCCCCAAAGGGTGAAAAACACAAGAGCCCCCCAAACTGGCTTCTGACCTGAGAATGATTTTGGGGGTCAAGCTGACAATTGCCAGCACATTAAAAGTCTGGCAGGGTAATTGCCAAATGATGGGCACAGTGGTGCGTCTGCTTTTAGTTTGACAATCATGTGCTCAGAATAAACAGAACCTAGACACATGATTCCCAACTAGAAGCTTCGTACCTTTCAAAAACGAGAAACTAGAGACTTTGATGTTGTCCCCCTCTAAATATCTAGTCTACATGCATCTAACATGTATAAATAGATCTATTGTATGGTTCTACGTGTTATGGTTGACATTGTGTGAACTTCACTTGTGTACTATTCCTCGATGTGCTTTAGGTTGATTTTTTTAACCCACCCCTCCACTCTGATATTCCCACACAAACACGAACATATTTATTTATGTATTTATTTAATTATTTATTTATATGGCGCGCAAAACCCTGAGGTATCTAGGTGCTTAAACTTAAGAGATCAGTTTCAGTGCTTCGGTTTACAGAAAGGAAACGTAAGAGATGAATTACAACATCGTGGGACGTGCAAAGGTCATAATACGCAAAAGTGCGAAAGAGAAGTACTTAGTGATCACATCCATTGACCCTTGCCCCATGATACAGGGCGTCAGCAACACACAGAAGCACAGTCAAATCAGTGGGCAAATACATGGTGCCTACCCCATGTTGCAGAGTGGCAGCAGCACACAGATGCAAAGTCAAATCAGTAGGAAAATACATGGTGCCTACCCCATGTTGCAGGGAAGCAGCAACACATAGATGCAAAATCAAATCAGTGGGCAAGTACATGGTGCCTACCCCATGTTGCAGAGTGGCAGCAGCACACAGATGCAAAAGTCAAATCAGTAGGAAAATACATGGTGCCTACCCCATGTTGCAGGGAAGCATTAACACATAGATGCAAAGTCAAATCAGTGGGCAAGTACATGGTGCCTGTCCCATGTTGCAGGGCAGCAGCAGCATGCAGATGAGAAAGTTAATTAAGGGGCACTATCAGACTTGGAAGAAAGGGCATCACAGGCGACCGGGGGGGTGGGGGAACACACAGCATCACAGGTGACTAGGTGAGTGGGGGGCACACACAACATCACAGGTGACCAGGCGGGTGGGGGGCACACACAACATCACAGGTGACCGGGGGGCACACAAAACATCACAGGTGACCAGGGAGTGTGAGGGGAACACACAACATCACAGACGACCAGGGGGTGCACACACAACATCACAGGCAACCAGGGGAGGTGGGCACACACAACATCACAGATGACCAGGGGGGTGGTGGAGGGCAACCACAATATAAAAGGTGACCGGGGGGCACACACAACATCACAGGTGACCAGGTGGGGGGCACATGCAACATCACAGGTGACTGGGGGATGGGGGCGCACACAACATCACAGGCGACCAGGGGATGTGGGAAGCATACCTGTAGCGGACAGGGAGCAGACAGGGGCCTTTGCCGTGGGACTTAGTTCGAATGTGCCGGCTCCCACCTCATGGTTGGCCTGATTGGCTGAAAAGAAAGTGCACAGCCAATGGGAGTGGAAGCAGGCCAGGCAACAACACAGCAAGCATCAAGAGAATGCGGGCGGCCATGCTGGAATGGCTCTGTGTCGCATCTAAGCCATGTAGAAATCCCTAAGCAGCCACAAGGTGGGACAACGTGGCGCTTATAATTGGTGTAAAAAAGGGATTCCTAGGAAGTGCGATTCAGGCACAATTAAGAGTATTGGAGTGAGACTCTATGCAGTGGGATGGGGCTTATCAGCCAGGACCACCAAGGTTGGGCCAGGTTTCACATGCTGCTTCCTCCCGGGAAAGGAGCACGATCAGCTGCTCCTTGATGCAGATGGCGGGCAAAAGAAGAAGAGAGGTCCTCCATCGTGAGCCTTAGTTCGAATGTACCAGCTCCCGCCTCGGGGTTGGCCCGATTGGCTGAAAAGAAAGTGGGCAGCCAATGGGAGCGGGAGCAGGCCAGGCAACAACAGAGCAAGCATCAACAGAATGTGGGCGGCCATGCTGGAACGGCGCTGCATTGCATCTAAGCGATGTCTAAATGCCTAAGCAGCCACAGGGTGGGACAAGGTGGTGCTTATAATCGGTGTAAAAAAGGATTCCTATGAAGTGCGATTCAGGTACAATTAAGAGTATTGGAGTGAGACTCTGTGCAGTGGGATGAGGCTTACCAGCCAGGGCTACCAAGGTAGGGCCAGGTTCCACATGCTGCTTCCTTCTGGGAATGGAACCCGATCAGCTGCTCATTGATATACGCCAAAATAATTAGACCAAAAGTATACTGAGGAAAAGTGCATGAATAAAGTGCACACAAATAAAACATATTCCACAGTAACATCAGTGTTGTAACACAAAATTTGAGGTCTCCCCTGTGAGCCATACTGAGGGCACCCCGCCCAACTTGGCAACAAATCACGGGTCACGCCACACTCTGGACTGGTCTAGATTACCACGCTTGCGCAATACGCATGAACGTGCTGCTGCAGGGGTATGCCGCACACTGCACTAGGAGAAAGATATAATTATGTGATTTAATGCATTATACAGGACACTTTCTGAGAAAAATTGGCTAAACAGCCAGAACATTTGCAATTGTTTTGTAGGGTAACACCAATCCAAAAATCCAATCCATGCATGTTACCAACAGTGCACAGGAACATTAATGCTTTAAATAATAAAATGCATTGCTATTAAAAATGCCATGCCACAATGAAAACATGTCCAACTGGCTGCACAATGTAGACCAGTCTAGACATGTAATAATATATTACAGTAAAGTATGCCAGGCCACATTTAGACATACCTAGACTGGTTGCACCAAAATGCCAGTCGAAGCAATAACACTTATCATGGTTATTTTATCACAGATGCCCAGAAAAATATACAATGCTGCAGTAAGAAACAGACAGACTGGCAGGACCCAAATGCCAGTCTAGCCAGGTAATTACACTTAGCAGGACTGTTTTATCAGAGATGCCCAGTTAAAAAAAAGTCAAGCCAAACTAACAAATTACTAGACTGGCTGCACGAAAATGCCTCTCTTGCCACTAATACCACATATCATGCCTGCTTAGCCTGGACATGGATGATCATTACGATTTTATCACACAATTGCGTCCCATCCTACCCCTGCCCCAACCCACAGAATCAGCTTATCTGCCCAGAATTACCTGCACATCCCTTTTCCTTGTCCCAGGGCTTATGTATGCGGCTCCTTGCCTCATAGGTAAATACCGGGATGAGGAAGAGTGGGACTAGGGGTAATGAAGATTACAGGTAATTAAGCCAGGCATTACCTCGATGTCCCTCTACCTCATCCTCATGAGTGCCTCATACACAAGTACTGGGATGAGGAAGAATAGGGCTCTGAGTAATGATATATGATAGGTTATTTATAACACAATTAATAGGTTTCTAAGCGTGGACCCGGGGATCAAACTTATGTTTCTCTGTGTCGTCTTGCTTCCAAGGCGAGCACGTTGCCCTTGAGCTATCCTCCCGAGACAAATGAAGATTACCAATCAGCAACCAAGGGATTAAACACAAGTAGTGGTGCAACACCATGGATCTGACTGGACTTCAGCCCTCCCCCTTAACCCCCCTTGACATTTTGGGCTTTGTTGACTGGACCTGCCTGACCTACAGAGCCATTGCTAGACACAACAGGACACATATGTTAAATGGCACCTGGGTTTTGAGGTTAACAAAGGCCCAGCAATTACTAACGTAAAACATTTCACTGTTAGTATCTGCATTCAAATGCATAATTATTTAGGCAATTGAAATCTTGATGTGGGTTTAGTACTTGCATGACAGGGAAGTGATTAGAAGGGTAAAGAGGTGACAGGAGGCCACTTATTCTGACAGCAGTCCATAAGTGGGTGCTTTCAGACTTAAAGGAGAGAGTTAACTGCTTGTAACATTGAAGCTGCACTAGAATAGTCTCATTAAAATGCATAAAGAAGTTAGCTGCCTGACACAAATAAGTTGGCCCCTCCCCCACCGCCCATAAAGTTGGCACCTCTCCCAACATTTGAAGGGTTACTAGCCTCCCGAAATGTAGATTTTGTTGTGCCCCTGAGCCCAAGCACACACACCATTCCCCATACACATGCATGCACACCCAGACACACATACATTTAAGTGTGTATCCTTTCACTATACAGGCACACCCAGACAGCCACCCATTCATTTAAGTGTGCACCCTTTCACCATACAGGCACACCCAGACAGCCACACATACATTCAAGTGTGCACCCTTTCACCATACCGGTACATACACCCAGGCAGCCACCCATACATTTAAGTGTGCACCCTTTCACCATACACTCACACAGGCAGCCACCTATACATTTAAATGTGCACCCTTTCAACATACACTAACACAGGCAGCCACATATACATTTAAGTGTGCGCCCTTTCATCATTCAGCCACACCCAGGCAGCCACCCATACATTTAAGTGTGCACCCTTTCACCATACACTCAAAACACACACACAGCCATATGCTCACACAGGCAGTCACCTATACATTTGAATGTGCACCCTTTCACCATACACTCACACAGGCAGCCAGCTATACATTTAAGTGTGCACCCTTTCACCATACACTCGACACGCTCACCCAGCCATGCACTCACACAGGCAGCCACCCATATATTTTAGTGTGCACCCTTTCACCATACACTCACACAGGCAGCCACCTATACATTTAAGTGTGCACACTTTCACCATACAGGCACACCCAGGCAGCCACCCATACATTTAAGTGTGCACCCTTTCACCATACACTCGAAACAGACACACAACCACACGCTCACACAGGCAGTCACCTATACATTTTAGTGTGCACCCTTTCACCATACACTCGACACGCTCACCCAGCCATACACTCACACAGGCAGCCACCAATACATGTAAGTGTGCACCCTTTCACCGTACACTCACACAGGCAGCCACCTAATCATTTAAGTGTGCACGCTTTCACCATACAGGCACACCCAGGCAGCCACCCATACATGTAAGTGTGCACCCTTCCATTATACTCTCGACACACACACCCAGCTACTGCTACATTTAATTGTGCACCCTTTCACCATACACTCACACAGGAAGCCACCTATACATTTAAGTCTGCACCCTTTCACCATACACTCCAACATGCATGCATCATGGGGTTGAGGGGAGCCCTATTACTTTAAAAAGAAATGGTTTCTTTTGAAGTCACTCCGACTTCATAAAGACATTATTTCTGTGAAGGACCAAAACCAGAATGGAAATAATTTCTTTATGAAAGCAGAGTGACTTCAAAAAGAAACCATTTCTTGTTGAAGTCATAGAGCTCCCCCACCCGATGACATAGAAGCCTCCAGCCTAGAGGCCTCCGTTTCATGGGGTGGAGGAGCTCTATGACCCAAAAAATAGTTTCTTTTTGTAGTCACTCTGCCTCCTTAAAGAATTTATTTCTGTTATGCTCTAACAGAAATAGTTTTTATGAAGGCAGAATGACTAAAACAGAATATATATATATTTCTTTTAGTCCAAGAGGGACCCCGCCCAGGGTACCCCACACTGCAGTGAGTGTGGGGGCACCGTTAAGCCAGTGAGTAACATGTGCTACGCTATTGTAGATATGTAAATCCTACATCAGTCTGCACATTTCATTTGGTTAGTCTGATAATGTTATACCTGTATCTTCAACCACCCTACCCCATTCCTGGTAGAAGGAGTGACTGCTTGAACTACTATTAACAGGTGAGTAAGAGCAGGCAAAGGAGCCCTCAATCGCGTTGTCCAGCAACAGTGCACTGCCTCCACCCTAGAGCTTGGAGAACAACCTGATACATATCACCTGATGGTGACTTCAGAAACAAGGGGCTTCAGTGGTATGTGCAGATGTCCCGATACAAATGAAATCATGAAGAATGGCAATTAGCCAATCCAGTCCCTGAATGTGCAGACACCACTAACACTTCCATTTTCTCTCCACTGCCCATATTCAACTACTCCCCCGTGAGACTGCTCTTCACTGACAATCCTCCCAACTGACACCTGCATTAGTACAAGGATAGATAAAGGCCTAAAGACCCACTCAATCTTCACACTTCTACAAACCAAAAGCCAACACAGTTATAAAGATAAACCAGGCCCAGGCAAAGATATATCTCCTTCACCTTTTGTGTAGCATGGGTCGAGGCAAGGCTATACTCTTAAAAGGGGTGTGAATATGATTCAGTAGTGACACAAAACAGCAAGAAAACTAAACAGAAAAACTGTACAAAATCCACTGCGCTGAAAAGGACAGAGGAGCTGCTAGAATAGAAAGAATGCAACACTTTGGGCCAGAACACAAGGGTGAGAAGGCAATTTCACTGACCACAATGTTTTTTGTAAAAGGTTATGTTTTGGACAAAAAGTGCACAGATGACCTAACCAGTCTCTAGGGCCCAATATGGTCCAACGTGGCACTTATGGGTCAATAGTACCTTCTCAGGGGTCCGACTAGGCTGGTCTGTGCTGTTTGTGCAGTTGAAGGCTGTTCTTGTGCACTGGCGTGGTGTCCTAGATGGGAGAACAGTGTCGAACAGGGGTCAAAATGGAGGTCATTGTGGTTAGAAGGAGATGTGAGGAGATGAGCGTATTGTGAGGGCCACCAGAGTCAGTTCAATGGTCAGTTTGAAGAAGCTGGTCACTAGCTATGCTGGTCAGCCGGACGAGTACAATGAAGTGCTTGAGGCGATGCATATTGTGAGGGCCACCAGGGTCAGTTCGATGGTTGAGTAGATGGCGAAGACGCTGGTGTCTGGATGTGAAGATTCAGTTTGAGTGATTTGATGCAGCATTCCATTGGCCGGGGCTCAACAATCCACCATGGTCAGTTTGACTGGTAATGATGATCAGCAGCAAAGATGCTGGCGAAACTAGCAGTGATTCGACGGTGGAAGATGCAACAAAGAAGAATGTAGTTCAAGCCGAGGCAGCAACTCACACATCTAGCGCAGGACGATGGTGAACAGGTTAGAATGGGCTTTGTGAGTGCCTGAGGCAGCTCCAGCAGGTCCTGCTGGTTCCAAGGGTGGTGTACCTACCTCAAGGACAGTGCCACTGGATTGATGCAAGAAAACAAAAGGCTCTGGGCTGTCTTGGCTCTCTGGATGCTGTGAGTCCCACTCCAACGTCTGCCTCAGCTACAGCATTCTTCTGCTCTAAAGGTACTGTGCAAACCTGGTTGTTCGTTCCGTCTGACTGCAGTGAAAGTGTTTGAAATCTTTTGCCAATCCGAAGAACTTAAGCTCAGAGAAATGGAGTTGAATCATGCCTTAGAAATGAAAAAGTTGTCTTTGGAAAATGCTTCCTTCCCAGAGTCTTCTAGGTATTCCAGTCCTAAGAGACCCCGTATGCCTAAAGAAATTGTTGGTATGTATGAGGCTAAGCTTCATATTTTGGATTGGTTGGCAATTTTTTAATATAACCATGGGCTTCAAGACATTACAGGCAATCAGTTCCATCCTTGGCTCTTCTCTAGGCTACCCACTGTTGCATCTGATGTTGTGATGGAATTGGGGGAGGTGGATAGGATGGATTATGAGTGTGTGAAGCTAGCTTTAATTGCTAGATTTGGGAATACCCCTTCGCAGTACCTTAAGCGGTTTATGACCCACAAAAAGCATGATGGTGCCCATTGGGCTACCTGGGTATGTGAATGTTTGAAAAATGTAGATGGTTGGGTTAAGGGTTACAGAGTAAACACTTATGAAGGTATGAGAAATCTTGTTATGTTGGAGTCAATGTATGATGCTTGCTCTCCTGAGCTCAGACAGCACTTGGCTGATTCTAAGGAGATAGATACCAAGAAATTAGCTAAGGCTGCTGACTTATGGGTTGCCAACAGGGCTACTCACAAGACTTCTGAGGCAACTCAGAAGAAGGATGAGGGAAAGCAGCCAACGAAAGATAACAAGGAGAATTATAATACCTCCAATCCAAAAGGCCCCAAACAGCAACATAAGGGTAAACCACAAGGGAAATCGAAATAAGGCTAGTGTACCAACTGGACCCAAACCAGATGGAGGTCAGAACAAGCCCCCATTCATCAAAATACTTGGGAAATGTTATGTTTGTGGGTCTATTTACCATGTGAAAGAGGATATGAGATGTAAGGGTAAACCTTAAGGGGTCCACACTGTCTCCTTTGCCTTCTCCCCAGAGGAAGAAGTACCTATGGCAAGTGGAAACTTTCACCTACTGGCTAACGAACCCATGAGAGTCTCCGCTAGTGTTTCTTTAGTGTCCCTGGACTTGTGGGAACAACAACATTTAGATGTCTATAATTCCATCCCAGATAATGCTAAAAAGTATTACAACAATAGTGTTCTTGTGAATGGCCAGGAGACCTCTGCCATCAGAGACACTGGAGCCAGCATAACTGTGGTTGATGAAACATTTTTCAAGGTGGAAGATGTTGCTAAGGCACCCAAACACCTAACCAGGTTAGCTGGAGGCCCTGTGCAAATGCTTCCCTAGTTCCCAGCTCTCTTCCAGTGTAATGATATGACTGTCAAAATACCTTTTAGTGTGCAGAGTGAAGTGCCTGGGAGAGTCCTGTTGGGTAATGACCTAAAAACTCTTGGAGTTGTGTCTAGTACACCCAGGCCTCCCAGTAAAAGGAAACAGGAGCTCCCTAGGCCTGCAAGGGAGAGGACCTTGAGAGGCTCTCCAGAGGAGTAGTAGAGCAAACTATCACTCCCAGTCCACAGGACTTACTAACTGCTATTTCAGGAAAGAAAAAGGCAAAGGGGAAACCCAAGACCTCCAAGAAGAAAGCAGATAGCACCCCTGTGCTACCAACAAGGACATCCCCAAGATTGTCCAAAGTAACGCCTGTGACTCCTCCACCTGCTGAGGCTGAGTGTGAGATACCACCCTGTGTGGTTGATCCAGTATCTGAAGAGTCAGACCTGGAGGAAGACATAAGTTTAGTTGGAGATCTGGACCCTGTTGACCATCCTGAGCTGCAGTCTTTACTGGCTGATGGTGGACCCAACAGGGAGGACTTCAGCAGAGGACAAAGAGAGTGTCCTACTCTTGAAGGTATTCACCTACAGGCAGCTTCTCAGCTCGATGGGCAAGAGCCTGGGACGCATAGGTTGCACTGGGAAGATGGCCTCTTCTTCAGTGAACAGACTGAGTCTATCCATGGGGACTGCAAAAGACTTGTAGTGCCCCTAGAAAACAGACTCCAGTTCCTACAGTTGGCCCATGAGATACCTTTGGCTGGTCATTTGAGTTTCAAAAAGACAAAGGAAAGTCTCTCCTTATACTTCTACTGGCCTAAAATGGGTTCAGAAGTTGAAAATTCTGTAGGAGCCGTCACACTTGCCAAACCTCTGGCAAGAGTGGAGCCAAGCATATGGCACCCCTGGTGCCTCTCCCAGTGGTGGGAGTTCCTTTTGAGAGGGTGGGCATTGACATTGTTGGTCCCTTTGACCCTCCCACATTTTCAGGAAACAGGTTTATCCTGGTTGTAGTAGACCATGCTACTAGCTATCCTCAAGCAATACCTATGAGGACTTTTATGGCTCAGGCTGTGGCTAAGGCTCTACTTGGTATTTTTACCAGAGTAGGTTTTCCTATGGAAGTGATATCCGACAGGGAATCCAATTTTATGTCCCACTACATGCAAGCCATGTGGACAAACTGTGGTGTCACTTACAAGTTCTCTACAGCTTACCATCCACAGACAAATGGACTGGTAGAGAGGTTTAATCGTACTATGAAGAGCATGATAGGTGCTTTAGAAGAACCCCTTAAAAGAAAGTGGGACCTTCTACTGCCATGCCTTCTCTTTGCTTATAGACAAGTCCCTCAGGAGGCAGTTGGATACAGTCCCATTGAACTTCTCTATGGCCATCCAGTCAGAGGTCTTTTGGCCCTGATTAAGGAGGGGTTGGAGAGTGCTCCTTCACCCAAGCCAGTCGGAGTGACTGACTATGTGATAGGTCTCCGGAGGAGAATGTCACACATGCTGGCAGAAGCTAGTGCTAACTTAAAAGCAGGTCAGGTTCTGGTCAAACATTGGCATGGCCAGAAGGCCAGCATGGTTGAGTTTACTCAAGACCAGCTCGTATTAGTTATGGTGCCAACAAGGCAGAGGGCCTTGCAGGACAAATTGATAGGACCCTTCAAGGTTGCGGGCAAAGTTGGAGAGATGAACTATCTGGTGGACTTAGGCAGACTTAAGGAGGCTCCCAGAGTCTTTTACACCAACCGTTTGAAGGCATAGAGACCAGAAGTGGGAGCTTTGCTTCTACCTTCAGCTCAAGAGGAGGAGGAGAGTGAACCTCTACCTGACCTACTCAGGGGCCAACGTTTGGATCAGAACATATAAGGAGTTAATTTCTCTTCTAATCTGACATCTGAACAACAGGATGTGTGCAAGTTTCTGTTAAATCAATTTGCCTCCCTGTTTTCACTTTCACCAGGCTTGACTCCTTGGGGCCAGCACGATATTCTCACTGGTGACTGTTTACCTGTGAAAAGCAGAGGTAACAGAATGTCAGAACATGTAAGATCCCACATAAAGGAAGAGGTCAACAAGATGCTTGATCTCGGGCTTATAGAGCCATCTACAAGTCCATGGTCTAGACCAGTTGTTCTAGTACCAATGGCAGGATCCAAGGAGTTGAGATTCTGTGTGGACTATAGAGCTCTAAATGCAGTCACTAAGACTGATGCCCATCCTTTACCAAGGACAGATGAACTGTTGGATAAACTTGGTGCAGCCAAGTACCTCAGTACATTTGACCTGACGTCAGGCTATTGGCAAATAGCCCTGACAGACCATGCCAAGGAGAAAACTGCATTTTCAACCCCAGCAGGCCTCTACCAGTTTAAGTTTATGCCTTTTGGATTAAAGAATGCACCTGCTAAATTCCAAAGGATGGTCAATCAAGTTCTGAATGAGATGGGGGACTTTTGCATGGCATACTTGGATGACATTGCAGTGTTCAGCCCTACTTGGAAAGAACATATTGATCACTTAGGATATGTTTTGCAGGCTCTTGAGCAGGCCCTTCTGACCATTAAGGCGAGCAAATGTCAAATTGGTCCGAGCAAAGTGGTCTACCTTGGTCATGAGGTAGGAGGAGAAGGTGAAATAAGGCCATTGCCTAGCAAAGTAAAAGCTGTACCAAACTGGCCCACCCATACTACTCAAACACAAATGAGAGCCTTCCTAGGTCTCACTGGGTACTACAGGAATTTCATTGAGAACTATGGGACCATAGCTTCTCTTTTGAATGCAGTCTTCTCTCCAAAATTCCATAAAAAGCTTTGATGGAATGAGGAGTGCACTCAAGCCTTTGAAAACCTGAAGAAAGCCCTTTGTCAAGCTCCAGTCCTAAGAGCTCCTGATTATCACCAACCCTTCATTGTGCAGACAGATGCATCCAATACAGGTATAGGACCAGTCCTTAGTCAACTGGATGAGAAAGGTAGGGAGCACCCCATTTGCTTCATCAGTACGAAACTGAAGGAACCAGAAACAAGATGGGCAACCATAGAGCGTGAATGTTTTGCCATTGTGTGGTCTCTGAAGAAGTTTAGACCATACTTGTATGGATCTACTTTTGTGATTCAGACAGACCACCAACCCTTGAGATGGTTAATGCAAATGAAAGGCGAAAAACCAAAAACTACTAATATGGTCAATCTGCATGCAAGGGTTTGATTTCACCATTGAGCACAGGTCAGGATGTCACCACCAAAATGCTGAAGGATGTTTATAACCGACTAGCGTGAAGAGATTAATCCAGGAGTGAATTAAATCCTCCTGTCCCTTAGCCTTAGTCTGGGGGGGGGCGTGTTTTAGGGAGAATTCTCCAGAATGGCTAATTTCCTTTACCTACTGAGTCCCTCCGCAGCTTTGCTGGATTTCTGGGATTTATTTTTTTCACCTGGTAAGAGTGTGAGCCTTTTTTCCCACTCTTACATGTGTTTTGCTGTGTGTTTTACAGTTATTGGGCCTCATTCCGAGTACGGCGCTAACCAATGGCGCTATTAATGCCTTGGTTGACGCCGTACCCGGACCGGCAGCGCCTTGGTGGATGGCGGAATTACCGCCCCATTCCAAGGTTGGCGGGGCGGTAATTCCCCATTCACCAAGGCTCTTCCCCATTCCCAAATGAGCCCCCATAGGGCTCAATGGGAATGGGGAAGATGCAAATAACGGTGACCGTTCATTACGGTCACCGTTATTGGCTTGGAGGCCCCTTTGCGCCCTCGACTTTAACACCTGCTCAAAGCAGGCGTTAAGGGCGAGGGCGCAAAGGGAACTCGGAGTATGGCGGTAAGGGATTACCGCCACCGGTCTCGTTACCGGTGGCCGCTATCCCTTACCGCCATACTCGGAATGAGGCCCATTGTGTTCATAGACTATGCAGTTTCACCTACTCCATAGGTATCATCTTTTTACTGTGTGTCACACAGCACCTTTAGTGCAGTGACACAGGGTTGTCTTTTTCAGACTTCTCACTCTAAACTCCATTTTCTGGGGTTGAGTACTGTAGTCCAGAACATATAAAGTTGCCATTGACTTTAATAGTCTTTTTAAATTCACAGACCTGGTACACACTATCTTACATAGAGTACTGTAAATGGTTAATAGTTATCGCTTTTTGTCTTTCTCTCATGGAACATTATTACATTTCCCTTTCTTTAAGATTTGGCTGGTGGCAGTGGTATCTACCATTTTTTCCGTACCGCGGTTTATGAAAACAGACTTGGTACTGTTTTAGGCTAAGTTAGTAGACTCGAACTATAATCCGATGGACCCCTTTTATTTTATTTCGGTTCCGGCTGGGTTTATTCGGCATTTCTTTTTGTAAAGGTCTTTCTCGTGTTTTACTCTGTGCGCCAAACCAGGTTTGGTTCCTTTGTTCACCGTCCTTTGGCAGGCTTCTGCACAGAAGCCCTGGTTAGGCACCTGAATGTCTGAGGGGGACTGGATGTGAGGGATGGGGTTGAGCCTCCCTGCACAGGGTCTCCTTGGAGTCAGCCCTGCCAGGTACAGTGGCTCCGGTAGGCATACCAATAGTGTGCTGGTCCGGAAACAATGGTGCCGGATAAGCTTACCGGCACTGTTGCCCCAGACCGGCACACTTGTAAGGAGGCCCAATGTCTTAAATTGTGATGGTGTTGCAGCATCCCTGTACGTATTTCACTTTTTCTTTTACTGGTTCATTGCTGCCTCTGACAAGGTCTGATTCCGTGGCTCAGGGTTCTTCAACCTATAGCTAACCAGATGTTTTGGACTAATCACATGATCCCTTACTATTTACTAAACTGACTAGTCCAGATGGGAGTTTATGGCCAGATATCTGGAGATCTAAAGGTTGCAGAACATTGTCCTAGTTATATGAATTTCATTTGTGTGCAAGGATTCTGGTTGCACCATATACACCTAAAATCCTATGGTGCATATGCTTGTTAGACTACGTCTGAAGAGTCATTCATTTTCCTGGGGGTCGTTTGAGTTCATTTCAGGGACCACAGACAAAGAGTGTCTACTGTTCCTCTTCATGACTAACATGCAGAACAGGTCCACACAATCAGGCATTGTTCCTACAAGTTAATGTGTGGATATGTACAGTCATGAATCGCCTAAGTGGGATTTCCAGAAGACAAGTTGAGTCAAGACCTGTTATGGCAATTGTGTTTGATCGAAGTGCATCCCATACCTGTGGGAAAAGGAATTTCTGCATTGTGTGGCAAGCTCTGTATCTACCAACCAAAGTCTTGTAGATACTGTAGAGTATTTATGTATTTATTTGTAAAGTGCAACCTTCACCAATGGGGGCATCATGGCACTACCTGGGGAGAGCAGAAGCAGCAAAGAGAAAGAAAAAATAACTGCTAGAATAGCAGAGTCTTCAAGGAGCGACAAAACCGGAAAGGATCCTGTGTCACCCGCAAATGCAATGGCAGGGTATTCCATAGCTTGGCAACTGTAAACTGTAACTGAAAAGGTGTGGCCACCGGATCTGGAATGACATAAACAGGGAATCTGAATAAGCAGCAAGGATGCAGAATGAAGAGAGCGAGCTGGAACATAGTGAGGAACTATTTCCAACAAGAACTCTGGCCCAGTACTGTAGAAAGCTGGTGCATAATGCAAAGTGCCTTGAAATCTACCAGTTTGGCTATAGGGAGCCAATGGTGTGAGGCTAGAATGGGGGAGGCAGAACACCGAAAGGGAGTCCCCATAGCCAGTCTAGCTGCAGTGTTTTGTAGGACCTGCAGCCGATGGAATAGGAAAGAAGGCTGGGCCAAGTATAAGGCATTGCAGTAGTCCAAAGAGCTTGCCACCATAGAAGATACCACCATTGCATGAACGTGCTCCGGGAGGAAAGGAAGAACTTTGCGTAGGACCTTGAGCTTGAAATAAACAGACTGGAAAACCGTGCCAACCTGGGTCTCAAAGGACAGAGAGGAAGTTAATTTAATGACTAGATTCTTTACAACCTGCAAACGTTTAGGCAACGGACTGAGAGAAGTAGGCCAAAAATCAGTGTTCCACACAACAGAACCGCAGGGTGTCCTCACAACCCGCACCTCGGTTGTCATTCATCCAGGTGTTAATCGCGAGAAGACATACCTGGCAACGTGCCTCCATTTGTAGCTGCACCATGTCCAGACACACCAGAATTTGGGTGTCATCCGCGTATGAGTAGCATCTGAAACTGAAAGAGTGAATAAGAGTGAAAGAGTGAATAAGCTCAACCAAAGGTTTAATGTAAATGTTGAAAAGAAGAGGGGAAAGAGTAGAGCGCTGAGGAACCCCACAGGAGATAGGAGAAGGGAGAAAGCAAGAGAGATTGTGTCCTCCCAGACAGAAAAGAGCAGTAACATGCACGTGATGCCTGCCAAGATGATCCGGTCCAGCAAGATGGAGTGAAAGGCAGCCATCAAGCTACACAGAATCAGCACCCCGACAACACTCACATCCCACATCCACCAGGCGGGCCATATCATCCACGACGGATACCAGCACCGACTCAGTGCCTTACCCAGGCCGAAAACCTGATTGAAAAGGGTCCAAGAAACCAGAGTCTTCCGAGAAGGAGCAAAGTAAAGGAATCACCAGTGACTCAAGCAACTTCATGAAGAAATGAGAAGAGAAATAGGCTGAAAGAAGATTAGGGTATAGATAAGGTTTTCTAAAGAGAGATAGCATGCTTAAGACCAAAAGGGATACAAACATCACCAAAGGGACTATTCACCGCAGATGACACCCAAGGACTTATCAGAGGAATAATCCTCTTCAGGAGGGACATTGGGATAGGATCTGACAGAGAAGCAGATTTGAGGGCATTAGTAGTCTTCACAATAGCTTCATCTTTGAAACTTGGAAAACATACCGAAGAATGAGAAGGGGGAGAAGGAAGGGCTACAGAGGTCGGAAATGGAGTGCGAGCAGGATCCTGAGTCAGCTCTATTCTGACAGATAGTCACTATCTTGTCAGAGAAAAATGTAAAAAGGGAATCATAGAGAACTTGAGAGTGGACAATCGGATTGGCCGAGGCAGAGGATGACGGAGACTGGACAAGCCAAAAAAGCTCTCTAGGCTTATTAACAGCAGATATCATGTACAAAGAGAAAAAGAGCATTCGGCCTTAAAGACAGCTGATTGGAACACAGCAGTTGCTCTGCAAAATGCCAGGTGACTAGCCTGACTGTAGGGGGTGTGCCATTTGTGCTCTGCCTGCCTGCGTAAAAGGTATAGACGCGCCAGCTCAGGTGAAAAACAGGCCTCAGAAATAAGCCTACGTTATTTGGCATTTGTCAAAGGAGGCATTACCTTGTTGAGGTAGGTTTGCTGCCTCTTCTTCCTCGTTTTCTTCTCTTCTTCACATGTTCTAAGAAGGTGCTCATGAGGTGGATGAGGGTCTTCCCTTCCAGTACTGGGGTATTGATATGATATGATAGATTATTTATAACACGCTTAATACTCAGAGGTTTCTAAGTGTGGACCCAGTGATCGAACCTGTGTTGCTCCGTGTCGTCTTGCTTCCAAGGCGAGCATGTTGCCCCTGAGCTATCATCCCGAGACAACCATATTCTCCATACACTTTTTAAAAGACAACATATCTGCGACAGCATTGGCAGATCCATGGATATAGGAAGCAAACAAATATATCCAGTGATAGGTTGTTGTAACATTTGAAATGTTGCAAAACCTGTAGGTTCGGATGATCCAACCGTATCTCCACTGGGTTTTGTGCCCCTAACAAGTACTGCCTCCATTCTGTGTAGGCACATTTTATCACCAACAGGTCCTTTCCAACGACAGAATGATGTCTTTTAGACTCTGCGAATTTCCAGGAGTATAAAGCTGCGCAGTGTTCAAGATCATCTTCTTGCTTCTGTTTTAGCACGGTGCCCAGTGCAAAGTTAGACACACTTCCTCTACGAGGAAGTGTTCACAGCAATCCAGTTGCCGAAGAATAGGAGCCCAGAAAAAGGAAGATTCCAAGTTTGAGAATGTCTGCACTGCATTCCAGGTCCATTGAAAGATGTTCCTTTGTTTAAAGAGATTGCTGCTTAACGTTAATACGATTCTAGAGAAGTGTTGCATGAATTTCTTGTAGAAGCTTGCAATGCGATGAATGGCTGTACCTCCTTCACCAAGGACTGTTCAGGACATTAAGAACAGCGTCTGCTTAATGCTGATCCACAGAAATACCATATTTGGGCAGGTTCTATCCCAGATACAAAAAAAATAGGTGATGGCTGGAAGGTTTTGAATTAATCATGACCATGGGCACAGCTCTGCTTAACTCTTCAGACCATCGTTCTTCAGCCTGCCTAGCCCTTATGCAAGGGAAAAGACCATATGCAAATCAGGCTTGATCCCACCCCAAGAGGGGCAGTCCAGCCCAAACTGCTAAAGTGCAAAATGGATGTGACCTAGCAGTTCGGGCTGGCCTGCCCCTTTCGCGGTGGGACAAAGCCTTATTTGCATATGGCCTTTCCCCTTTTGTAATGCTTGGCAGCCAAAGAACAATGCCCTGGAGGGTTGCCTAGAGCAATCCCAGAGGTTAAGATTAATTCTAAACCTTCCAGCCATCACTTCTTTTGTTTTGCTGTAGTCACTTCGAGTGGGACGGGTATTCTCAGAAGTGTGTCCTGTTCCTGCTGGGCCTATAGACCCAAGCTACTCCTCACTGATGAGGCTCGAAGAGGCCGAAACATGTCTGGGGATGCTTGTGGTCTCGTGGAGAAGGTATGTGACCTAGCAGTTCGAGTTGGCCTGTCCCTTTTCGGGTTGGACCAAGCTTGATTTGCCTATGGTCTTTACCCTTTTGTAATGGCTTGGCAGGCAAATAACAATGGTCTGGAGGGTTTCCCAGAGCAATGCCAGAAGTTAAGATTAATTCTAAACCTTCCAGCCATCTCCTCTTTTATTTTCCGGTATCCCAGATACAACACAGATGGTACATCAAGCTCATATTTCCCCGGTTTCATGAATAGTTGGTTGTTCTGCAGACTTCTGAACATTTCTTTTACATAGTCTGTAAGTAACAAAGGATCTTTGGAAAGACCAATATATCATCTACATAGACAATGGTGGTTTAACAATCAGATCTGTGAATATGTAGTCCACTGTGAGGGGGGGAGCCTTTCCTTGTGAGGTGAGGGTGGTGAACCTGCTATGCAACACTACCCCAAGTGGTGGTGGAAAGTGGGACCTCACAGGGAGAGAATCCCCTTGTGGGGACAAGGACTCCCAGTCCATGATGGAACTCCCTAACCCTCTTGCCCTGAGTCTATGAAATCCATTGAGTCTGCTGAGAAACAATCAGAAAGCAATAGGGTATGCTATTGTAATGCTCCTTCCTCTCTTCCTGTAAATATTGATATTACCAAGATCAGGAAGACTAAAATAGACATACAGCCTGCTCTCAAGCCATTTCCAGGATTACTGTGAAGAAGAAGAAGATTGATGGAGTTACACAAACTACTGCTTTGACAGAAGCAAATGGGAAGAGGTGGCCTCAAGGAGGCATGAAAAATAGCCAATGGACATAAACAAAAGACTGCAACACAATGCTGGGGAGAAGCTAGCTGCAGGAAATACAAATAGAGAAAGGACCCAATGAGAAGGGAGGCAGTCGTGAAGCCTGGCAGACCCAGGAAGTTCAAACCTGAGAGTAAGAAGTTACGTCGGAGAAGTGAACCTCCAGTCGGAAGGACATCGACAGCAGATTGCAGGAGTCTTTTTCAGGCTAACCCAGAGCAGGCTTGACTGGAAGCTGCAAACCGATCAACAAAGGTCTGACATTCAGGCTAGAGAGTGCCATAAGAGCAATCTCCTTTTTCAGAGTGTTAGAAGAGATCAAGGACACTTCGGGACCAGTTCCCCTTGTTTTCATGAACAAAATGAGGGGGCAGGAAGAAGAGAAATAATAGTGTGTTGGAAACAACAGGAGATTTGGACTTTTAAACAAGCCCTAAGAGAAGCCTGGAGAGCAGTGCAAAGGTTTATAGAAACTGTTGAGGGAAACTATCCAAAGTTAGCCAACTGCTAAGTCATTCTCCTGGTATTCTTTACAAGTGCAGAACTTGAACTATTATCAGAGACTAATAGAAATATGCCCCAATAGCTGAAACCGTTGCAGCAGGAGAAGGTAGTCATTCTCGTGGAGCCATTTATGTTCATCTCTTTTGTTAGTGGTAGGTTTAGAGTGGGTTAGTTTTGACAGAGGACGGACATTTTGAGTTTGACAACCACCCTGACGGTGAGCACCCAAGTTAAGTAAGTAGGGAAGGAAAACCTTTTAGAGATAGGGGAAGATAGGCCTTTTTTGTTATTATTTAAATAAAGATTGCTGTAAACATGCCACACTTTTGTCAGACTCCTTACTCTAGCACACCACACCCCAAATCTCTGAAAGAATTCGGGTCCGTTGGCAAGGTCAACGGCATTACCCTGTATTCGTAGTGTCGATAGGGTGTCCTAAAAGCGGTTTTCACACTGGCTTTTGCAAAGTGAGGAGAGAAGGAGAGAGAGGAGTCGAGGATGACGCCAAGGTTTTTAGCCTCACAGGAGCGTCAGGGGAGGGGACCCATGGAGGGCGGCTAGAGAGTGGGACGGAGGGAGAAGGGTTCCCAATGAAAAGGATCTCAGTCTTACTGGCATTAAGTCAGAGATCATTAGCAATGTAGCAGTCAGACAGTCAGGAATGAGAGAGGAAGAAGAGGAAGCAGTGGAGGGAAGCTTGAAGTAGAGCTGCGTGCTGTCACTGGAAGTGAGGAGAGAGGTTGTAGATGAAGTGGGCCAGAGGGGCAAGGTAAATGTTGAAGACCACGGCGAGAGGATAGAGATCTGAGGAATGCCACAGGTGTAGAGTGTGGAAGAGGAGAGGAAAGGGCCCAGTTGTTCCTGGGAAGAATGGCCAGATAGGTAGGAGGTCAACATGTCCATTGCCAGGTCTGTGATGCCAAGAAAATCACAGAGCCAATTTATAAGGCTGGCTTTTAAGAATTCTCAAGAGAAACAGGAAAATGTACTCCAACAAGGAAGGAAGGGAGCAAATGTTTCAGGCAATGGAAGGGCTGGATGGTGAGCAAGGCAGCAGGTTTCAGGAGGAAAGGCAGACACGGGTGGCAGGAAGGCATGATGAAGGTAAATGGGTCTCCGAAGGAGGAATAAAAGATAGGCTAGGAGCAAGGAGCACAGAAGAGGCAACCAGCTTAGTAGATGTGAGGCATTCAACACGCCCATTGCTTCAACTAATTCTGCAATTATTTCTGTGTACCCATACTGGCATACTTGTCAGCCATCTTGGAATGGAACATGTACAGTCCAGCCCAGGTAGACCTTCCAGTGGCCTACTGGGAAAATGGCATCAGTGTGAACAGAAGTGAAAGCACTAAGGTCACCTTAGAACACCTGGGACTTTTAGGGGAGCTGCAACCACTCAAACAGACTGTGCTCCAGAACGGTAACCACACCTTGGTCCGCTAACATGAACTTGAACTCGGCAGCTCATGCCAACATTCCTGCAACACGATGGCCTTGCATGGGGAAAATGACTGGGGCTTTACTATTTGGAAATCTTCTGTAACTAATCCCTCCTGAGCCAGGAAGACAGGGCCACAGAACCAATCAGTGGATAATGAGTGGGGCTAAGAGAGACAACAGGAAACAGTTGTGGGTTGTTCCGGTGAGGTCACAGGAGGAGGAGGTGGCAGGTGAAGAGAACAGAGGAGGAAGGACGGTCCAATTCAGCGTGGAGTCGAATTTTGGAAGTAGTAGTGTGGAGGAGGGACTAGTAGTGTGGAGGAGGGAGTAGTAACACCAATGGGTGGAGGCAGTCATAGAAGGAGCGTGAGACCTCAGAGAGACAGAGAAGGAAGACGCATGTAATAGAAGGATTGAAGGAGGGTTGACAATGGTCACGCCTAAGTGGGTATTGCTGATATCCACCTTCTCAGAACCTTTCCAATGGAATGCAGAAACTTGTTAAAAATGACCTTTGTGCATTAATTATAATTGTACATTAGCTTTATGATTCTCTTCTGTACACACTCATTTCCTTTTCTCAAAGCAAGGGTGAGAATGCATACAAAAACCCATGCAGATAATGTCACAATTGTTAGAAATGTCACATGCGGAATTTCTGCATTGAACCCCTGTGGATTTTCTTGTAATAGTGCGCATTGCCACAGTCACTACTTGCAGTAAGGATAATTACTGCAAGCAGTAAATCCTGGAGATCACTCTGCTGAACTCATAATGAGGACCATAGTCTATTGTAAAAGGGAAGACGTCAGAATACAAGCTGAGATCAAAATGGGGATCAATGAAAGGGAACATTATGGGAATCATCACGTTACTCTAATCTCACAATAATTGCAATCAGAAAACGAGTCCATGCAACATAGAGAAGTGGTGTGACGAGGCAGGATACATGGTAAGTGTTAGGCCTGATACAGAGGGCCAAGGTTAAACACAGACATTACAACTTAAACATTCATGCGTGCGGTAACTTCAACCACTGGTGTTTAAGTAGGCGACAGAATGCGCGGTGAAAAAGAAACAACACAGGACAAGTATTATATCGGTTTGGATACATTTAAACTTCAGCGGAAGTCAGTGGCGCCTAGTAGCTTGATAATTGTCTGCAGCAATTTTCTGAAATTGCTGTACATTTTCTTTTCATGAAATCGGAATCACCCATGACAATTTCCACGTTTTCCAACAGTGGCAATGTTTTTTTTTTGTCTTTTCTTTTGAAAGCCAAAACTCAAATCTGGAATAGGAATCAATTGCGATAAAATTACCCAATGTCACTGTATCCCACTGCATAATGTATAGATGTAGAAGAGACAGGGTTCCTGGTTATAGCGACAGACAATAAAATGATTGAAAAATAAAGCATATGTCCACGAATACTCCTCAAACCTTTTTGGAAAAGTTATTCTCAAAATGAAATGTGCTAGATCCGTTGCAGCTCCCAGAATCCATGTGTACATATGGCATGCTGGCATGCTGACATGAGACCCGTAGACAAGACATGCTCCCTACATGCATGCATAAGCCAGAGATTAGTGGGCCATTTCACAAAGACGAATTATGATTGAGGGTTTATTGTTGGGTTGTAATATTAATTCTGACGGTGTCCAGCAATCAGACTCGTTTTGGCCTGTAGGGCAATTGGGCAATGCCGCCTCAAACTCAGACCCAACATACTAGTGCGGGACCGTTTTATTTCGTTAAAAGTAGGCCAGTTGATGAGTTACTTCACTGTGCAGCTGATTGTTTTGACTAGTGTTACTGGACAAACACTCTTTAAAATGCAGTTTTACTGGACCCCAAAACATCCCAAATAGGGAACTACTCAGACAGTCTCTCACAAAAGGAACACATTGCCATTTGGGACTTTGCTACACTTTGGCGTCCGAGCCAATTTGATGCCACAGTCCAACCCTTGCAGCAATACTGCTTGTAAATAGTAATCCCTTGAATAAGTACCTGCATGAGGCTTGCATCTAGAACATGAATACTACCTCCGCAGCACAGCGCTTACACGGGCCATCCCCTGAACATGACTACAAAAGGCCACAGGATCTGGAATAAAACCAGAAGTAACCATGCTGTGTCTCATAGTGCTGACCAAACACCATGAGTCAAGTCCTAAAAAGGAAAGTGGGGGGACTCAACAAACGTAGTGAGATGTGACGTCACCAGAAATTAGCACATCAAGGTCAAATATGCACATTTCAATACAATGGCTTTGCATAACAACTCAAATTGTACAGGACGAATGGCATTTGCTTTTCATAAAATCAACACACAGACACAAAACCAAGGGAGGATATTTTCTTCTAATAGTGTTTTTTTGAAAACGATAACCTGTGTGCATGTTTTAAACTCCAAGAACCAATGCACATGGTCTCCCTGTTACTTGCAGTACCGAAATGGGACATTTTGACTTTTGTTGTTTGTAATTTTTCATCAGATTATATAGTGCAGTGGTGAATTGTCCTGCCTGCAAACCTGATGACTGTGGTTCGAGGCCAGCCTTAATTCATAATTTCAAAGAGGAAATTCAATGTTTCTCATTTTAGCTGGAGGGACCTCCCTCTGAAAAAAATGGGTTAACTGAGTCCACCCGCGTGTACCCCCGACTTGTGCCCCGCCAAACACGTGGGCTTAACCTGTGTTTTGGAGGAGTCAGCCAGCAGAAGAAATTGCACAAAAGAATACACTCCCCACTCAGAAGGCACAGAGGGCAGGATGACGTCCCCTGCCAACGCTCCCCCATAAACTACCTCTGACCATCCATCAATCAGGACCATGATAGAATTATGCAATCATTACAGTATATATGAGCTTGGACTGCTTACTTGGATAAACACATACTACCATTTTTCTACACAACTACAATTCTTGGGGGTCATTCTGAGTATGGCGGTAGGGGGTTAACGGCACCGGTAAGGATGCCGGTGCCGTTAATCCCCTACCGGCGCATTCCGAGGTCCCTTAGCGCGTCCCACTAGAGCTGGCTGGTTTTACCAGCCACCCTTAGCGGGACCCGTTAAGGGAACATGGAGCTAATAACGGGCCTGCCATTTGCGGGCCCGTTATTAGCTCCTTCCCCATTCCCATTGAGCCCTATGGGGGCTCGGATAGGAATGGGGAATGGTTTTCGAAATGGGGATTTAACGCGTCCACATAGGTCAGAATGTCCCGGTAAATCCCCATTCCGACATCACGGACCCGGGCACGGGTTTGGAGGCAGCCATGGTGCTATTTGCACCATGGCTGCCTCCAAACTCGTAATGACCCCCTATTTCTCTGGCATATTGTGTTCCCTGTGTGCATAAACCCCCTTTTACCTGGTCAACCCATGACATCCCCACCTTTACTCTCTGCCAATCAACACCTAAAGTCCCCCAATCATTTTCCCACCACTAGGGTGACCAGATGTCCCCTTGTCACAAGGGTTATGGGAAGTGATCTTACATTTGCTACTCACTAAACTTCTGGGGGGTGTGGAATGGTCCCACTTCAAATAAATACAACTGATTGAACTAAATGTTGCATGCATTCAAACGCTTATTACTGCCGTTGGTCGTACCTAATGAGAGGAGGCCTCTGCAGACTACAACCAACAACTCTCTGGTTCTTAAAGCTATGTCATGTCTCGGTCTGCTTGTAGCCTCATGCAGAAGTGATGTGACCTAACTGTTCGGGCTGGACTGCCCCTTCAGGGTGTGACCAAGCCTTATTTGAGCATCTTCCCCCCTTTTGTAATGGCATGGCAGGTTAATTAATAATAGTATGCAGGGTTACCCAGTGATTTAATACCAGTGAATATGATGAATCCAACACTCTACAGTCATCAACCCTGTTGGGGGAGGGAGGGCTCCCAACCTCAGACAGCAGGCTTACTAGTATGGAAGACAGAGCCAGTGCTGTCCCAGATCTGTATTGTGGGAGTAGGGAGGGGGGGGCAGTGCCTTAGACCTCATCAAGAAATTTGAATATAAATGTGGCTACCACTCTTTGTCACATGATGCCACCTAGTACTTTTTATGTCCACAGTTCTGTTTTACGGTAGAACAACTCCCAGAGTGCACCCGGCGCAATCAAAAGAACCCAGTCCAGAACACAGGCAATGGAATCAAAAACTAAAATGGCTTGGTCTGGGATTTTTCCTGCCAGAGATTAGACACTCAACACTTGACATCCTTCACCAGGTAGCCCGCCTGGGCGATGGTGGGGCAACACAAATGAACTGAGAGTGAGGAGGGACAGCAGGGCAGACACAGAAACCTTCCCCAAACCATATCAAAATAGCGCTCACCACCATATAAAGCCACATGGAAAACGGGCAGCCTAAGAACCTGGCTGCTACTCTGCAAACAGAAACTTAAAAGGTCTACGAGAGGTGTTTAAAGCATTTCTGCTGTGTATCTGGGCCCCTGGGGAAAGAACAGCTTTAAATTGCACAACACAGTCAGGTGAGCAGTGAAGCCAATAGAGAGAGGTGGGTCCGAATCAGAACTAGGAAAAAAGCACTATAAATTGAGAATACATTAAGTTATTATTGTGAGTTTCAGAGATGAGGTCAGGAGGTGTCAAGGTGGACCAAAATATGGGTCTGAGTACAGAAGGCGAGCTGAGGCATTGATTATGATAAAGAGTGTTACCAGTTGTATGCATGTAGTGTGTATGGGAGGACTGGTCCAGGAGACCCCCCTCCCATGCCTCTTCTCCCCCGGTGAGGTTCATGGCTCCTCAGTTGTCCTTCCTGCCACCAGGGCCCAGGTGGTGGGTGGAGTACTGGCTGAAGACATTGACCAAACCTGCTCAATTTAGTTAGGCCCTGGAAACCATTTTGTCTAATAAAAATGGCTTGAGCCCTGTGCACCGCAGCGCAGCCCCCACCCTTGGAGAGTGTCACTTCTCCCTGTGGCCGCAGTTCTCTGGCAGATCCGCTGAGAGCCCGTTCCCACGAACAGACGGACATGAGCTAGTGTCAGATACCAACACTGTAACATTTCACCTTCCACAGTGTATCGCTGTTCCTAGTATGACCCGGGCAGCAGGGCCGGGGTGGGAAAGAACTGTAAAATGGCCCCCTGACAAAAGCAGAGTCCCCAAATACTAATGAGTAAACCACCTGTGTTGAAACTTTTCTCTCCACGGCCGTTCTGACTAAAAACCTGTAAATTCCATACAGATGGCCGAATGTGTGTGTGTGTGTGTGTGCATGACATTCGGGATGAAGTGCCCACATCCCCGCAGCTATGCGCAAATAGTAAAAGGTGTCCCGGGGGGCTTTTTGTGTTACGTGTTTAATCAAGAAGACTGTACCCCACGGCCCCCACCAGAAATGAACTAATGCTGCTAGAGTGCAAAGGAAGACAAATGTAACCATAATGAGAGTTCACGCAAGGGGTGCACGAAAAATGCACCATATGTATGTCCAAGCTCACTATGTGCCACTGCCGCCAGTCTGATTGGCGGGCTGTTCCTGCGTGCTCCACCAACCTTTCTAGTACCTCACTTACCGCGCATGTACAGGCATATAACAAAATGTTGTAATGTTAGAAACTTAGTGTATACGTAATATGCTCGAATTGGCCATATGGATGGTACAAGCAACGTCAAAAACGTGAACTTCGAAAAGACTCAATGAGTATTGTATCTTATATGAATGTTTATGTCTCTTCCACCTAAAATATGCAACACACGAGGCAAATACCTTTGCGAGCACATGCAAGGCCATTTCCCGCCCCCCCCCCCCAGTAAAGCCTGCCAGACAGAAAAAGCAGAGGCCTGTGCTGCCCTGCACCACCTCCCCCAAGTCGGCTGGAGCCACTTCAAGCATTCACATTCCCCCGCAGCACCCAAGGCCACGGCTTGCCACCTGAATTATTTACAACTCAGCAGTAAACCCCGGCCCTAAAACACAGATCCAAAGGCGCCCTTTCTTAGGCTCCACGACCCACCGGCTCACCTTAGATTAATGGCCCCTGTAAAATTAGGACACCCAATATTATGGCAACACTACAGGAACACATCCATAATGACTTCTAACAAGACATGCTAGAGCAGACCACTCGTCCCATGCCCTGGGACCCAACCCCGCGACCTATGATACCCGGTCAACAGGACAAAGGTAACCATGTATTGATGTATCGCCACACGACCCCCCCTCTAGGTGCATTCCTCCTGTGTTGTGTTAACCTGTAGAATAACCTATTGGAAGATTTACCAGGGAAGATAATAATGCAATGTTGAATGACTGCAGTGTGCGTGGCCCTAGGGCAGAAGGTCAGGATAGACATTCATCTCTGACACTGATCACGGTTGGCACAACAACACCGCCCGGATGAGCCCAGCTAACCTGCCAGGCCCAGCCCAACCCACGAGGGTAACCAGTGACGTCCTCCAGCCGCGGCAAACCACATCGCAGCAGCACCTATAGCTAGTCGTCGCCACCCAATCCCCACGAACTTGTGCCCCCTATAGCATGTAGGTCCTTATGACGTTTTTTGTAAATATATACGCCTGTCTTTGCTATTGTCAGAAAGAGCGCTCTCGGAGTTTGCAGAGTTCTTTGCATGCCCTATTTTGATTGATAAACTCCCATTTAAGCTCACCCGCACTTTGTCCTGGCCTTATTCCCATCCTGGGAGAGTCCATTATTGTCTCTCATTGTGGGGAGGATCGTGCTATCTGGGGACGCTTGCTTTCAAGTGTGAGGCGAAGAGGAGCGTGTAAAAGGTGAGTGTGGAAGTAAAGTTAAGATAGAGAGTTAAGAGGAGGATAGAACGTGTAGGAGGAATTAGAGTAAGAGTGATACAGTGTATGGTAGGAGGGGTGGAGAGAGTAGAAGGTGATAATTGTGTTGTGGTGAAGGCAGAATGAAATGGGGGAACATAGTTACACGTTAAGGGGAGAGAGTGTGGTAAGAGTATAGCATAGAGGCATAGTTAGGTCATTTGGTGGGGTGTAGAGTGTGTAGAGAGGTAAGGTATACAGTGTGTAGAGAGGTAAGGAAAAGGTGAAAAGAGGGGGAGTAGAGAGATGAAGAGAGAGTAATATAGAGGAGAGATATGGGGAACGAGTGCAGACATCAGAGGGACAGAGAAGGCAAGAAAAGAGAGGAGGAAGACAAGGGCAAGAGAGAGAGTAGAGCAGTATAGGGTGAGGCAGAGTAGCAATGAAATAAGGGAAAAGACATAGCAGGAGTGTGTGCCGGAAAGAACCGTCCAGGGTGTCTGTTACCCACAAAAGGAAACATAACTTTCTGCTGAGAAACCTGAGGAGTGGTAGGGAAGGTCACCCTTGGAAGAACCCCCGTGGAAGCCTGATAGATAAGGCTTTACACTTTTGGCCACCACCAAAAGCCATCCTTCGACAGCAGGTCTTACAGATCGCATCCTGGGAAATTTGATGGTAAGAGGCTGCTGGGTTAGGGTAATGAGAAGACCATAAGGTGACGAGAGATAAAAGCCCATCAGTCTACCCCGCCAGCACCCTGACCAGAGGAAACCCGTTGATAATAAAAACCCTTGAACCACCTTTTGGAGTGTGGATGTTCTTAAGGTCATTTGTGACACAAACCAACAAGGATGGATAAGCGCAGAGTGGACACCGAGCCAAGTAGCATTTAGTAACCCAAACTACACATCAAACGAGATTGTCATGTTTAACTTTGTCATTAGGTCTCGTCCCAATATATTTACTGGGGTCTGCCTTCAATATAGGAGTGGCACATTCACAATAAACATTGAACAATACGGCTGAAACATGTCTGGAGTTGCTTGTTGTATCATGTGGATGATTTGTGAAATAGCAGTTGGATTGACACTTATACGATCCTTCTACATTTCTAAAGCATGGCATACTTAAAGAAATGATTGGAGGGTTGCCTAGATCAATTACAGTGGGTATCATTAAATCAAAACCATTGATCCTTTGTGCTAGGCTACCGTATCAAGAGTGTATTAAAGTTTCATGCAGCGGCATAGCAGACACTGTAAATGCAGCATTACATGCGGACAAGTACAGTAGCACATGTGTTTCCACCCGGTGAACTGAATTATCCCATGTCCCATTTAGGTGGCTCAGAATACTCAATACATCCCTGCCGAATCAATACCATTCTGGACACCCACAGGCAGCAGGAATGTAAGCAAATCGAGATCCATATCAGGATGTGTAGACCCGTTGGATGGGCATTGATCCATTGAAGGCAACATCCACAAGCTCTCCCAAGGGATGGAAAGACAGGTGTGCTGTACAATACATGTATCAGGGGCAGCAAAGGATCACACATCCTTACTGTCAATTATTTTCATTTGGCCAGGGTGTAGAGGCATCTTTAAACCATCTTATTCTCAGAAGTGGGTAGTAAGACTAACACCTGGTTACCAATTGAAAAGGATCTGGCAACCGCCTGGAGGTCATAATTCTCCATCTGGTGCTTGTGAGCCTTGGGCAGATGGGGGTTAACAATCTCCTTCAGTGCTTTCATGTGAGACTTCAGTTTGGCAGCAGCCTGAGTTATGGGTAAAGGAACATCCTCTCTGTCTTCACAAATTTCTCAAAGCAGATTAAGCACATCCAGGGGTTTCCTACCATATAGTAACTCAAAGGAATAGTATCCCAAAGAGGACTGATGAGTTTTTGTCACTGCAAATATGGCACACGTTGCATCAGGTCCCAGTTCTTTCCATCAGACTCCACCAGCTTCCTAAGTATATGCTTAGAGTATCATTAAAACACTCCAATAAGCTGTACATTTGTGAATCATACATGGAGGTCCAAAGTGAAGCATTTTCTTCACTTTCTGCATGAGGTGGCAAATTAAAGTTGTGCCCTGATTAGTCAGCATTTCCTTAGGAAACCCTGCCCTCGATAGGAAATAAATTAGGCATTTCAGGGATGTGCTGGGCACTGTTATTTATCATGGGAAAAGTGTTAGGCTATTGAGTTGCGTAATCTAGGAACACTATGATGTGCTTGTGCTTGTTAGCTAATTTGGAGGGTTCCAGCAGTCCCACAATGCACATTGCTATTTGGAAAAAAGGATTTCAATAACTAGGAGAGACTGTAAGGGGGCTCTGGGCACCAGTCTGGTTGAGGTCTTTTGGCAGATTTTGCCAGATGCAATATATGATTTGACGTCAGCATTAACACCAGCCCAGTAAAGCTTTCCAAGGATCTGATTCTGAGTTTTCCATATCCCTTGATCTCCAACTGTTAAGTAGGAATGGTTCAGTTCCATTACAACCTTTCAGTGATTTTGAGGAATTACCAGTTGGCTCTTAGGATCCAACGCCCTCTAAATACCTTCGACATTAGTCTGCTTTCCTGGGCTTGGATCTATAACTCTTATTAGTTTAAGATGTTCAAGTCAATAGATTATGGGGTAGCTATTTTAAGGAGTCTACCTCTGGTGTCTAATTATTTTACTAACATGTGGGTCAACTCTGTATTAGGTTGTGCGCATCCCACTTCTGACACCACTGGTGATAGGTCAGAATTAGGAGACACTATGGGGCTTCTCGCTTCAATCTCTGCTCTGGGACTTGTTTCTTTCTCTCTCCCCACTCTTGGTTTTTCACTTGGTCCAATCTATTTGCCCTGAGTACTGTGTACCTACCAAAAGGTGAAATGGCCCTTAAATGCTTATGTAATTCAAAATAGTGCAATGTGTTCTATAAAGAAAATGTTTTAGAGTACAGACTGAGTGTCATAAACACATTCACAGCAATAATGATTCAAAGGTTTAATGCAAGGAAACATAAAAAGCACGAAAGAAACAATAGACAAGACCAATGCATTTTGGACAAAGTCCATCGTCAGGGCCAAATCTATATGCACAGATAAAAAGATTTAAGAAAGAGGACATTAGAGATTTATAAGTCATCCAAATATAAAGGATCAATCAAATTAAACATATCAACTATCACTGCCTGTATAGAATCATCAAATGTATTTGTAAAACAGGGAAAAACCTGTATGTGCAAAAAAGGGAAGGATGGTAAACAACGAAAAATGAAAAGATGTTGATACAGATGTTGATACTAACAACACAAATCAAAATCAAAAGAAAAAATGACTAAAAGAAATAATAAAAATATAATTATAATAAAAAAATAAAACAAGACAAATGCTGTTAATACAGTACTGTACCTGGACCACTAGTGTGGTTCTGTATGATGCATAGGAGGATCTGAAAACCAAACAAGAAAAAATTAAAATACAAAAGAAAATATTCATAGGACATTCCTAAATGCAAGGGAGGAAAGTGCGAAAGTATAACAAATGGAGTGCAAGGCTCCATCTTTACCTGCTAAGGAGTCCAACTCTCCAGGTAACAAGTAACGTCCTCATGTGGCAAATTAATTGCCAATAATGTAGCACAACAAATTTTAATCACAGAAATTGCACGCAGACGTGCATATACATCACGTGTGGGTACGTCACAGGACACCATTACGTCATTGCGTTTTGTGGTGCATGACGTCAGAGTGTCCTATGAAATTTCCAACCAATTAAAAACAGATACAGCACTACCCGCCCCAAGCCTCAGGTGTAACAACAGTAAACACGTGAAAAACTGAAAGGGTCTGCAAGGATATGCAAAAGTAGATACACAAATATCTGTGTCACAGAGTTCATGGACCAGAATCCAAAATTGAATCAAAATTCCCAAATAAATCAAATAAAAAGAGCAGAACTTCAAAATGTAATTCAAATAAAAAATCAAAATCAAAAAATCAAAAAGAAATACGTGAAAGATATCAATGAAATCAAACAAGTTGAACAATAAGGTGGGGTGTAGAAAAAAGGGGGAGACATGTGAGTACAAGTCAGTGAAGATTGATACAGTGAATAACAGCGGAAACCATAAAAACTATGAATACAATACAAACCAAAAAATAAAAATATATAAAAACAATAGTAATAATGAAAATATTGAAAATAGTAATAAGTGAGGGAAATGGTCAAACAATTATGAATAGGGCCCTAAAGAGATGATGGATAGTAACACATGGATGATGGATAACTGTAGCTAAAACGGTATCATCAAAGAAGAATGAAAAGGCTACATGAACTCTAAAACTGCAAAATAAACACAAGAAAAGGTGTGGCTCAATCTGTAATTCAGATATCTTGGATGCTTGCAATCAAGGTCATGTGTTAGAGGAAAAAAGAACAATTACAGTCTTAATTATTCCCTCGTGGAGTTAGTGCATTCAATTTATCAATACACAAGACATCTCTGCGGTACAGGATGTTGTGTAGATCACCATGTGGTCTGGTAGATACCACTTTGACAATCTGAATGTGGATTTTTGGACTTTTGATGGTGAAAATCTTGGAAATGGCGAGCCACTGCTGAGCTCCGATTCTTCGTGCAAATGTTCGATCTGTGTTCATTCCATTGATTATTTTTACAGCTCAACTTGATTTCCCTACATAATACCAGCCATAAGAGTATTTTATATCTGTAGTATCACAAGTAGCAAAATCATTCAGCATTATTTTTGCCCCAGTTCATGAATGATGAATAATATTACCTTTTTTTGACATAACTACAATTGGAACAGTGTAAACATGGGAAAGTGCCTGTTCATTTTTTTTGGGGGGTGGGGAGTTAGAGTCTGTTTTCAGTAGACTGATCTCTCAAAATGGGAGCACACATATGAGAATGGAAGGGTATCCTCAAAAATGTCTTTGATTCAGTTATCACACCTCAGAATTTCCCAAAGTTTTAATAATCATTTTTTAATCCTGTAACTCTTTGTGTAAAATGTAGAGACATAGACTAAGGGATTGTTTCTGCGTGAAGACGTGGCACTGGCACCTGTTTCTAATTATGGTTTAAGTGCATTATCAATTGCTGATTTGACCTGCTCATCATGATACCCTTGCGCTACATTAATGCACCATTTTCTTAATTTCCTTACGGCATATTTCAGTGTCACTGACAACTCTTAGTAGTTGACTATATGGAAGGTTCTTGATCAAGCTGGGAGGGTGGAAACTTGGATGGTGGAGTAAATTGTTCCCATCAGTGGGCTTCCTAAAGTGTCAATACCTTGTTCATTTTGAGTGATTTTAACATCCAAAAAATGAAAAATAGGGCTACCTGTCTCTGCTGGGAATTGAATACTATTAACTATGGTGTTGAAGTATGTGAGGAAACTCTCACTGTCAACTTTCTGATCCTTCCGGATGCTGAAGATATCATCAATGTATCTCCCCCAGTAGGTCAGATATTTCTGCCAGAATGGGTGGTTGAGTATGTGTTCGGTTACACATTTTCACATAAAGCAGTTGTGGCTTCCATCATTGTGCCTGATGTTTGGAGTTAAAATGGATTTCCATATCTTAATTATGTATTTTGGCAGATGAAAGTAAGAAGGGTCATCATGAAGTCCTTGGACACTCTAATTTGGGCTTCATGTAGTAAAACCCATTCCATTGCCTCTAATCCTAAATCATGTGGGATTGTAGTGTATAGACTCTTGACATCAATGGTGATTAAGGTCTAACTGTGATCTATCTTGTATGTCTGTAAGATGTGCAAGAATTGTGTGGTGTCTTTGATATGTGTGCAAGATATCTGTATTCGAGGTTGCAGTAGGAAGTCATTATATAGCGCTAATGGTTACAGATCAATCTCAGTTGCTGACACTATGGGTCTGCCTGGTGGATTTATGAGTGCTTTGGTGTTTTGGGAAAAAAGTAAAAACATAGGTACCTTGGGGGAAGGAAAGATCTAGTGTTGCCATTAATCCTGTCCAGGTGTTCAGCCACCTGTAGTAGGTCTTTCAATGTATGGACAATGTCATTAGTAGGATCTGCAGCGAGTTTGATATATGTTGTAGAAACTAACAGCTGTCTATGACATTCAACAACATAGTTCTTAGTCTTAAGCAATTCAAGGACTCCACTTTTTGTCAGCTGGCCTGATAGTAATATCCTCATTGCTATAAAGCAATTTAAGAACCCCTAAATCATGTTGTTTGATATTCTGGCTATTAGGTTTCTTAAATGACATATTTGAAAGGACAGTGAGGAAAGTTTAATGGAAGATATATATGAATGGTTCCTTGATAAGTGGTATAAAATAGCATTTGGGTTTAAACTCTACATATTCCTGGTCACCCTCAGTGTTCTGATGTTGACTATTATTCTCTAGTTCAGAAAAAAAGCAAGGTTTAAGTTTGCGTGTGAAATTAAAGAGGTCAATCTTGGTATTCGAAAGGCTAGAACCACATGTTGGAACAACATTCAAGCCCTTCTGTAAGACTGCCAACTCTGCCCAGGTCAGATGTCTATTGGATAGTATGATAAGTAGGTTTTCTTGTGTTGGAGTCTCACCTTGACCCTGTTGTGTACCTGTTTTCTTCTCCCTCTCTGTGTTCTCTTTCTTTTCTTCATTGGTCTAAAAACGAAACCAATGTTGTTGCTCTGGTACTGTCAGGAGTCACTCTTCCCTTGTTCACTATCTCTGTGTGATCTCTCTGTTCAGATGGACCACCTGAGTTAATAGTAGAAAGGTTTCACAAGCTAATATGTGTCTCTTCTTGTTGTCCCGAGGAGGTGTTTCAAAATGTATCCATCCATGCATAGACCTCAATGTTAAGATATTCAAAGATGTCTCTCTTAAACTTCCTTATCTTCTTATGTTCTAATTCTGTCCTATATGATTACAGTGTATCATTAATAGATGAAAGTGTTGCTTCTAGTTCATCTTTTCCGATCAAACCTTAAGATGTGGTTATATACCTTTCACCTCTTTTCACGTCTTTCCACACTTCATGGCTTCTCTCTTTCTTTGTCCCAACTCTCGAGTTTCATGGCTCGCTCCCCACTTCAGGACTTGTTTTTTTCTCTCTTCCCACTCTGGGGATTCTTGGTTTGTTCTCCGCTCTGGAGCGTCTCTCTTTCTCTGTCCCCACTTTGGGGCTTCTTTCTATCTCTTTACCCACTCTCGAGCTTCTTTCTCTTTCTCCCACACTGGGGCTTGTCACTGTCTTTTTCCCCACTGTGAATCTTCTGGTTCTACCTCCCACACTGGGGCTTGTCCCTCTCGTGTTGCTGCCTGCCTCCTGTGTCTCTGGAGCCACAGCATACCTGTATCTGCTAAGGGGTGCTACCTGGGAGGGCTATGTAGGACAACTGCCTCTCGCCTCACAACAGAGTCATTTATGCAACTCCTCAACTCGATTCTGCGGTGTTGGGCATCACTTTCTGTTTCCCGCTGGCTCAGTGCAGGAGCTTGTGCACGGTTCATCTTTCACTCTCTACCTCGGCCCACTGAGGTACTCTGCCCTTGCTTGGCTTGCCACACCATGCAGCTCTGGCTTGTTGCCTTCCAGGCCGCATTGCTCTCTCCTAGTGTGGATATCCAGTTGCGTCGCCACCTTTGGTATTTTGTCTCTCAGATGTCTCTCCACTAAACGTGCGCTGTGGCGTAATTAAAGTTCACAGGCTGTGTGGATATTCCTTGCTGATAGGTTTCTTGACTCATTTGACTTCAGGATTCTGGTTTTTCCATCATTCTGCTGTTTTCAGTAATAAGGATTAAATGAAGTTTGGGTCAGAAGCCGATGCAACCATTGTCAAAGAGTTCTCATACATCTTAGTTCCTGCATTATCCATTAAGGGGTTCATTTCAGGGGACAAGGGGTGGAGCCTTAGGTCTCTCTCTGGGGTGTCCCTGTCCCCAAGTGGAGTGTCCTCCGGAGGGATCCCACATAACCTGTCCGCTACGGGGTGTTAAGCATGGCATGCTCACCTCTGTAGTGCCAAAGGCGGTGGCTCCCCTTGGGGAGAGGTCACAAACTCCCTGGATTTGTCATACCACCTATACATCCCTTACAACTCTCTCTAGCCTTGCACACAATACCAATAAACATAGTAAAAATAAGTACACCACCATAACGAGAGTTCATTTTTACTAAATCTATTACTAATGTTAGGTGTTTTCAAAAATAACTTGTAGATCATTTTGGGACATTTAGTGCAATTACTGGGCACATACGGCGCATATTTTTCAGCATTCATGCTTATAAATGTAAAATAAAGTGCACAAATGCAAATGCCATTGCTATTGACTTTGCGAATGCTTACTGTTTTCCGAAAAGCAATGGTGAAGCGTGTTTACTTGAATTTGCCCACCAGTCACATGTTAAGGTGGAATCTGAAACAAGAAATAGCAGTACTAATGTTATTATCTTTTTGCCAACTTTACACCTGTGTTTTACCATCTACAAAACACCTGACACACCAACGAAAACAATGCACCCCATTACGACCATGCCGGTCCGGAAAGAACAGTGGCGGTAAAAACGCTGCCACTGTTCTTTCCCGACCGGCTGATTCAGGCTCCTGCAGGCAGGAGATGTCATTCCCGCCAAGTCTGACCTGGCGGGAGTAATGCCACCCGCCTGCAGGTGCAAATGGAAACACCAGCTCCGTCAGAGACGGAACCAGTGTTTCCATTGTCCCCATCCACATGGAGTCCTATGGAACTCCATGGGAATGGGGACTTACAGAATTCTGCCTCTGGAATTCCCAGGTCACCGGGGTCGTAATGCCCCAGTGATTCCGGGAATCACAGAGGCAGAATGGTAATACGGGACTCGTAATGAGGCCTAATGATATTAAAATTTTAGTGTGAGGATTGCCATCTGGGAAAGGCATAAAATCCCTAATTTATGTGATTTTTATTAATAATAACATGATGTGAGTAACACATCTCAGAAAAGGGGATCTGTTAACCAGTCACACCTTTCAGTAAACTCCAGGCAAAAACATGTAAGCATCTGTGCAATGAGGCCTCAGTAGCTTGAGGTGCAGCCCGTGTTCTCAAGTGGAAAAGAGCAGGTTCAGAGGTTAGAGGTGCCCTGTTTCGTATATTCTATAACAGCCAAGTCACTGCAGCACAAAGATTACATTTAAGTCTAAACCTCTGATCCAAATTCAATACTGATAAACTACACACCTGGTGGCAGGGTAATCTGAAAACCTATGCCATACCTCTTTCCGTGTGGTGGTGGGGAGATCACATAATTATTTGAGCCACATTTGATTTGTTGCATACCAGTGTCTTCCCTGTCAGCTTAAACAAATATCAGAGGCTATGTGGATTTCAGGCATCTGCCTGTCTGAATTCCAGTGAATTAAACACAAAGGGTAACATTCCTCTATTGAATCTTAGGGAGGGAAGGTAATGCCCTCCTTGGCAGATCAGAGTTGAGAAAGCCAGGGAACACACTTTGTTTGGAAGACGTGCTGTATTGCTTCATTGTACTTTTCTGTACACTTTTCTCTCCTTCCCTGTCATTTCTTGCTAAACAAGGCATCCTGGGTATGGCACTAGAAGGGAAGGGACACTTGTCACAAGGACATGGATTGGACCATTAAAAGTAGGCTTGGTTTCCTCCATTCCCATGTGGCAGTTTGCCTATGAAAGATGGGATCTCTCACTCCTTCTTTGATTCACTTTTGGGCCATCCAGGACATAAGGAAGAATTAATTTGTACCTTTTTTTGGGAGAGTAGATGTTTTCAAAGCCCACAGCCATGGAGGTGAAGAATAAGTGCAATAAGGAAGGCACAGGCTCTTATCCATACACATTCCCAAGGCACATTTTGGGGTGACTCCTAATGAGAAATTAGGCATTGGGTCTCACATCCTCCTGACAGCAAGAACAGCCAGGATCCCTGTTTCATGGCATCAAGCCAATCAAACCACATTCTAATCATGTTCACCCCATTCAAACCAAAGGGAATTGCTGCTGCTGCTGCTTTTGACAGTCATTTGAACTTCAAACCACCACTGTTTTTCATCCATCAAACTGGCTTGCAACTGCAATGGGTGAAACAGAGCATGTCATTTGTGCAGCTCAAACAACCTGCTTGCCCCTAAAGTCACTGATTCAAACAGTTTGTTGGCCTATAAGGATCACAGCTTCAAACTTTTGGACTAGGACTCAAGCTGCTGGAGCAAGACATCACTCATTTACCCAAACCAGGGGTTACCGACGTCTTGAACAGACTCAACCTTTGAACCGACCCTGGTGAGCCATCCACACTGCATTGCTAGAATGATGCATCTGAAACACACTAATCGCTTGCTTTGTACCGACTCAATGGCAGCACCTCACTTGAACCAGTATGACTTGCTGCAAACCTGGTTCGACCCGCATCTACTGCATCTTAAATACTGATTTGATAATGTTGAACTGACTACCTTGGGTGTCAGGTACTTTCAAGTGACCTTGTTGCCCTGGTCCATGTTTTGTGGCCCTAGAGCTAAGTTAAGTCCCTTTTGCACTTTTTCCATTAAGCAATGTCCTTTTTTAACACATTGCTGCATTTTATGCCTGTTTTCCTCCATGACTAAGTATACAGAGAGTTTATACATTTCTTTTCTGCATTTTCTGTCTTCCTTTACATAGGTAGGTTTTTCAAAGTGTTTTTAATAGTTAATTGTACGATTGATTTGTTTAGTAAAAGCCTGTATTTTTATAGCACCTTGCTTGGTCATTGCTTTATTTTGGAGCCGTTCTGTTATTTTTGTTTGGGTTGCTACTGGCTCACACTCCTTCTAAGATTACAGCCTCACCATGGCTAATGTTACCACAAAAAGGGATGGAGGTATATCTTCCAGCTCTGCCTGTGTTACCTGTATGATTGGCATCACTGTTAGTTTGTAGAAGTGTGGGAACCGAATGTGCAGTTTAGCCACTACTCATCCTTGTACACCTGCAGAGCAGAAGCCTTTTAATCAGATTGAGTTTTTTTCATGGAGCATTAAATGGTTCCTTCAGAAATCGGTGTGCAAATTGCAGACACAGTTTTGAATCCCAGTAGCTCTCACTCAGCCTTTCATCCTTCCCTGATTGATTAATTAAGTGCCATTGCATTGAGTGGTACTAATAAGTGCTCACAAGCAATAGGAACCTGGAAATTATGCTAAATATAAAAGCTATATTAGTACATTCAAAATGCCTCTGCATTCCATTTACATGTACTAAATCGCAAAATTAAACCCGCACATTGTGATTTCACTTTAAAAGTCAAGGCATTATGAGAGCTGATCCACTCCTATCCTGCACACTTCCATTATAAAAGTGCTGACCTACCTGTGGTAGACTGCTGTGTCACTGCCCACCTGCATGTCCACTGACAATGAAAGGTTACAATCACAGAGTGCCGTTCATGCAGGGCCTCCTAGAATAGGAAGGAGCCCCCATGCATTTCTCCTGTTGGAGGTCTTGCCTCGCAGGCTAGTCCTTCTGCCACTGTCACACACAGTTGTGACATGTGTACTAGTAAACCAACACTTTACAGCACAATTCTTGCAACAAAAGAGGTCGCTGTCATCTTCTCTTTCAATAACAGCACGACAAGAGATGACATGCAAAACTGACATCCTAATTTTCCTGATGACAGATTATCCATCGGAATGAGCATCATCACTTCTGCTTTCACAGAGTGGGCTCATTCGGACAAGTGGCATTTACTGCTTAATGTTGTGATGTGGTGCAGGTTTTTCTCGGGCTCCCATACCTTAAGGGAGCATGCAGTGAATGAGCAGTTAACATCGCCATATGCACACACACGCATAGATGTGGTAGGCAATGTAGGCTGCCAGTGGAAAGCAACATTGCACAGGACCCACTATAGAATCCACCAGCTCTTGCCTAACGCAAAACAGCATGCAGATTCTGCAATGATACACACCCTCTCCACCTGCATCAAAATACAATGTAGTGGGGATACTGGTGGATTCCCTGCATATCAAGGGGCTGAAGGGCAAACAAAGTGGATATCCCTTTCTGTTCCTGCTTCACGAAGGGGCTCCAATTAAAAATGCGATAGATGAAGAATACATGCAGCAAGATCCAGCAGTGACTCATCCATAATGGGCGTGTGGATGCCGATTTACCAGTACCCTATCCCATCATGGAGGAGCTGCACCAGCCCAGTTGAATCACTAGGCACTCCCACAGCTGATTTAGCAGCTGGGGAAGCACCCCTTGACCGGCTTAAACTGTCAAAGGGAAACATGGTTTGAAAGTTCAGTTCCCCCGTGCTCAGCTCCAATGGACTATACAAGGTCAAGGAAATGTACAAATGTGTAAGGGGGCGTTCCTGTGCCCATCTGCACTTTCATACAGACTGGGGCACTGTCAATAAATCACTAAGGCTCCTGTGTGCATGTGTAGGAATGAGAAAGCACCTATTGCTTCCTTGTTCCTGTTCATGCTTTGTGGAAGCCAGAGGGTTTTCTGGACGCAACGGTGGATTGGGGCAGAATCTGGACCGGGGCTGCGGGTAAGAAGATTTTTTTAATTCATTATACATATATAATGTGTGTGTGGCTGACTGAGTGCATGATGTATGGGTGCATGTGTGAATGAGTGAGTGTTGTGAGTGAATGAGCAAATGAAGGTTGTGTGAATGTGTGTGCAGGTGTGTTTGTGCTGGAATGGTGAATGAGCTGATTTTTGCAGACAGGGGTTGCTGTTCTTGTTTGAAACAAAAATGGCATTTTCCTATCCTGGATGCCCAGTAAAAATGCTATTGGTAAAGCAAGGATGCAAGTCTAGCCATTTTGTACTGGGCATCTGTGATAAACCAGGCATGATGTGTTATTACGTAGCTAGAGTAGTTTTTTGATGCAGCCAGTCCAGCCATTCTTTGTTGTGGCATGCCATTGTTTTATGATAAAGCAGGCATAATAAGTGTTATTACGTGACTAGACTGGCATTTTGGTCTAGTCAGTCTGGCCATTTTATACTGTGGCATGCCAATTTTTCTGGACATATATATAAAAGCAAGCATGATACGTGTTATTATATGGCTAAACAGCCATTTTAGTGCATCCAGCCTACTAATTTCATACTGTGACATGGCATTTTTACTGGGCATCTATGGTAAAGCAAGCATGGCACATGCTCTTACTAAGCTAGATTGCCAATATGGTGCAGTCCATCTACACATGTCTTACAGGTCATTGTTGATAAAACAAATCATGGTAAATGCTATTACGTGGCTAGAATGGCATTTTGGTGCAGGCAGTCTAGCCATTTCTTAAGGTGGCATGACATTTTTTTTTCTGGGCATTTATAATAAAGCAAGCATGATATGTGTGACTACGGGGCTAGACTGGCATCTTTGTGCAGCTAGTGTAGCTATTTCTTACTCCAGCATTGTGTTTTTTACTGGGCATCAAGTGTAACTCTAACATGCTAATTGTTGCTACATGTCTAGACTGGCCTAGATTGTGCAGCCCGTTTGGGCATATTTTCTTATTGTGGCATGTCATTTTTAAAGGCAAAGCCAAAAGGAGTAGGTTATTGCATGAGGATACTGCCATATATTGGCAGAACCAGCATGGATATGCTTTCTTAAAGTATAATTGCTGGTATTATGCACAAAGCAGGAATGTTCTTATATGGGAAAACTAGTATATATTTATATTTATTTGTTTATTTATGTTTATTTACAGGGAAGAACAATGGTGCAGCCAGCATTAACATTTATGACATTGGCCAGTGTGAACGTTTTTATAATGGTTCATAATGTGGATTGTGGGTAAAGTTATCATGAAAATATGTTGGCAACTGCTCCTGCACACTGTTGGTGTCTTGCATTTATTGGACTTTTTGGATTGGAACTAATCTATGAAGACCAACTGTAAACTGTTTTGTATGTTACACATTTTTTCATTAAAGTGTGCTTTATAATGCTTCATTTTAACCCATTATTCCAAAAATGTTTTTAGGGGGAAATGGAGGAGCTCATAAACACCCTTGGTTGATTTGGGCACCTTTGTAATGCTTGGTTTCTCTGCCATATTTGTGGGCAATATTTACATCCCTCCACTTAAAAAATTCACCAGCTGCCAATGGCAAGTTTGTCGCTACTTGTTTTTCCTCATCATGCCATTTGTTACTGTGATGACAAGGGGGTGACATCCCCTTTTTTATGTGTATTAATTAATAAAATGAAGTGGGCAATTTCATCCATGAAAGGGTAATCTGGTAAACAGATTCCCCTTTCATAAGATCTATTCCAAAAGAGAGTGTGTAGTTGTGCCTTGCTGCATCAGTATCCTGGTTTGCAGCACCTGGTCTACAAGAGGCACAGAGCAGGCGTAGAGGCCACAGCTGTCCATTTTACAGCTGCAGTGAAAGCCAAGTCTCTGCAGCACAGATAAAATATGAAACCCTGTACCAAAACTATGACAATCACAACTTGCCCATCCTGGTGGCAGGGTACATTCTAAAATAAGCCATACCCGAGTAAAGTGGTGGTGCACAACTCTACTTATAATCATTGCAGCCGCATCCAATTTGTTTGCACACACTTGTCAGCTGCTGTGAGCCAACTCAGCTGTGGAAAGTGATGTGTATGTTGGCACGACGGGTGGATCCTTCTCTTTGATCTCTTTATGAGGGTAGGTAACACTCTTCTTCAGAGACAGCCACACAAGAGACAGCTGTCCTGGGCCCAGGCATCAAAAGTACATAACCATTCAAAGGGAGTCACCTCACACCAGGGCACTGAATTTCTAAATGCCTTTGATCTTAGTGAGAAGGGAAGGGCCAAGGTTAGTGTAGACAGGAGAGCTCTGTATAGTTGGGAAACACTCCCACAATCTTGTTTCTTTCTGATTTTCTCTCTCTCTTTTTTGTCCCCTCTACTTCCTCTCGGGTAATGCACTTTGGGTATGATGTCAGTAGGGCAAAGTAAACTTCTTTTAGGAACAGGGATTGGATCAGTAAGTCAAGCTAGCTTTAGTCCAATCACCTCTGTGCTTTTACCTTTAAAAGAAGGTGTCTCATACCACTTCTTTGAATCATCATTTGGACTCCAACCCTTGAATAAGATTTTGTATGGACCCTGCTGGGAGAATTGTCCTTTCCGGAGTTAAGGAACCAGTTCCACTTTGCCAACAGGATTGTCCAACCAGCAAGCCAGTCACTCATCAACCATGGGCAGCCAAGAATTAATTTAGCCTTGAGAAAGACCCTGATGTGTCAGAAAACGTGTATTTGCTGAGCTACTTAAATCACAGAATACATTATGTATATGAAAAACTAGAAAAACACCATCTTCCTTATTAGCAGTTGTTTCACCAAATCTTGGCTCAGTTGGTCCAGTCTAACAAGGCGACATATTAGTTCAGATATGTATTATGCTTCAAACTTGGTTCTGAAAAGTTTATTACTTTCTCTCTCCCACGGTGACATCTACCTGGGTCTGTGGTTTAGCCAAGAGAAGACCACATATAAACATCAATGGTAAAGGAGAGACCCAGGATGAGACCGCGCCCAATGTTTCAAAAAGTGTTTTAATATTTAGAAATGCCCCTTCGGATGACACGTGTTTCGGTCCCCTTACAGACCTTTCTCAAATCAGGGCTGTTTAAAGTATAGCACTAGACAAAGTGAATAATTTCAAAATCAACACAAACCATTATGTTAAATCACATATGTTACATAGGAGATGTAAATAATTAAATGACAACAGTTATTACAAGAACAAAAAGTAAAAACACAAATAATATAAAAGCCAGACAAAAACAGGGTGGGTCAAAGGGAGGGACAAAAGAGGATCAATAAATATTTGAAGATACCTTGATTAATGAGTACTTTTATGAGGGGTCCCATTCTCAATTCAAAGATATGTAGTAAAGGATTCTGTTTTACCTTGAATTTCACTATTGCCCCATGTTAGGTTTAGCAGAAAAGATATCCGCTCTTCCAATAACGAGTTAGATCCCTTAAAAGAAAGTAAATGAATGGATAATTTAGCATTTGTACTGTTACTTTTATAGACCTAATAATCATTAATATAGGTGGATCCCTAACCTCAGCCATGAGTCTATGTTGTCAAAATATATTATTAGTTATGAACCTCATTTTGCACGTTTTGGCACTCAGATTTTAGACCATATTGCTCAGTTGTTCTATCAATCGAATAATGCTCTTTATTGTTTATATAGATAGGTGCAAATATCCTTGTTAACATATACATTGTTCCTGTGTAACCATATTGCCCTATTAGTTGCATATGTTTAAAGGTCATGCCAGCTTAACCAAAGATTAATGCTTGTACAATTTTCCGTCGTGGACACAGACTTGCGGCATAGTATTAGAATACAGATCTAACCGCTGCACTTCTGAGACGGTCTCTTACCCTACAGAGGTTGTCTCGCGTTCGATCGCGTGTAGCAAATAGTCTGGAGGGGGCGTCTGTATGCATCCCCTTCCGTATTATTCTGAATCTTAGGTGCCATGACGATGGACCCGATCGTAAATCCGTTCTTCATGGAGATGGCTCAGATTTGCCTGTTTCGCATGGCAGCCATCTTAAAATGATAAATTCTAACGTGTGAGAGCTGGCAAACATGTACGGATCCCAATATTCTTAAATTTAAATCATAATAGAATTTGTGCGTTTGAATTATAGTTTCAATCCGTGCAATAATGCAAGTACAGAACAAATATAGAGTCTTATTTATGTTGTTGATCCGCCTACTCGAAACAGTATGCATATTGTTGCCAAACATGTACAGATCCCAATTCTCTTATATTTAGATCGTGAATAGAGAGTGTAAATTAAATTATAGTTTCAATCCGTGCACTAATGCAAATACAGAAGAAATCTAAAGTCATATTTATGTTGTTAATCCACCTACTCGAATGAGTATGTATGATAACGTTATAGATAGTCCATAATGTCATGGGATTAGTATATCACCCGGCTGGGTCAGTGGTTGTATATGTAGAGGGGCGTGCCAATAGTGTGCCCATCTAGTGGCCCTCATTGCTAGAATAATATGCACATAGGTCAATTTGATCACAATTATTAGTATTAGAGTCCTGAAACCTGTATCAGACTTAGATTTAGCGTGTTCTCTTGAGAGATAGAAAAGAGAAAAAGTACTTAATTAATGTAGTCATATGGTGCGCTATAATATAGTACCAAATCTGAAAAAGTCCCTTCAGAGAAAAGACACCATTTCATTGTCAGTGTTCAAGCCGAGGACTGTAGAGTTGAGTTCAGTTTCATTTCCTTATTGTCTCCTCTTTTTATTATTATTATTATCAGCACAAGCATTAAAGGGTCCAAACCCTCCATAGAACGGGGCTGCAGCACACTCAATAACAATTTGAACACTTTTCCACATGCAGTCGATTTCTATAACAATGGCTTTTGCCTCCTGTGCCTAAACATACCACCCATACAAGCCTCAACAAACGCTAAGAACTCTTGTTTCACAGATACTCTCCACAACAAAAACAGGACAATATATATCATTTCCTTTTCTATTGTAAATAAGGGTACTGCACTATATGTTAACTCTATATTACATGACATGGTTATACATCTGCATGTGTGGCATATATTTTATTAACCATGAAAAAATAGATCCTAAAAGTTCAGAAGATGAATTAATCTTTAGTGTGTGTTTTTACATTTTTTAGTTTTGATATTAGGTGGTGCTGAAAGCGCTACCTTTAAAGCCGAAACTATTGTCATTAAAATGAGATCTTTAACATAAGAGTTTGAAATAGGGACTTTTAATGTAGCTTTCTAATGCTTTACAATACAGATGACATATGCCGATGGATTTGTGTAGTTTTATGTAGTTTGGCTATGTGCCCCACCCTTTTTAACACCCATCTCTAAGTGAAATCTATTACATTTTCCTCCCTTTCCCACCCATTTTCTTCCAACCACACCCCTTTTTGAAGTCTTAATTTGTCAGCTATTTTGTTACTTCCTACAGAGCCGCCATTTTGAAATGAAGTTGTTTACAGTTGTATGTTGGTATATCACATTCAAACTTAGAATGTTAAGTTTTAATAAAAGTAACTTAGACAATTGCACCATCATTTTGATTTCATTGTATAAAGCAATCCATTACACATATTTTAATAAAAAGGATATATACAGGGTAATTCATAGAATGTGGCGCACGCGGCTGGCACAAAGTGTACGCGTGCGAATGTCTGCGCCAGCCGCGTGCGCTAAAATCGATTTCCGCGCACAGCGTATTCATGGATTTTAGCCTCCAAAACCAGCCGTGGCGCAGAGTGGCTCAGCGACCCTGCAGCAGCGCCAGTTACGCCCCCAAGAACGCCCTCGCGCAAGGAAAAGCCATCAAAATTCCCAATTCAGCGTAAAGGGCTGCGCTAACCCTGGACCAGTTTACAGGGCTGCCAAACAGCAAACGCCAAGCGGGGAATGTGTATTACTGGGGTTCGCGTGAAGTTTCACATGCGAAAGGGCCTGTGCGAGTGGGGTACCTGTATAACCGGGGTTCGCGGGAAGTTTCACACGCAATTTCAGCAGGGTACTTGTATTTCGGGGATTCGCGTGAAGTTTCACACGTGAAAGGGCCTGTGCGAGTGGGGTACATGTATAACTGGGGTTCGCGTGAAGTTTCACACGTGAAAGGGCCTGTGCGATTGGGGTAAGTGTATAACTGGGGTTCGCGTGAAGTTTCACACGCGATTTCAGCAGGGTACGTGTATTTCGGTGGTTCGCAGGAAGTTTCACAAGCGAAAGGGCCTGTGTGAAAGGGGTACGTGTATAACTGGGGTTTGCATGAAGTTTCACGCGCGAAAGGGCCTGTGCGAGTGGGGTATGTGTATAACTAGGGTTCGCGCGAAGTTTCACACGCGATTGGAGCAGGGTACGTGTATTACGGGGGTTCGCGGGAAGTTTCACATGCGAAAGGGCCTGTGCGAGTGGGGTATGTGTATAACTGGGGTTTGCGGAAAGTTTCACACGCGATTTCAGCAGGGTACGTGTATTACGGGGGTTCGCGGGAAGCTTCACACGCGAAAGGGCCTGTGCGAGTGGGGTACATGTATAACTGGGGTTCATGGCAAGTTTCACACACGATTTCCGTGTATTACGGGCGTTCGCGGGAAGTTTCACACGCGAAAGGGCCTGTGCGAGTGGGGTATGTGTATAACTGGGGTTCGCGGAAAGTTTCATACGCGATTTCAGCAGGGTACGTGTATTACGGGGGTTCGAGGGAAGTTTCACACGCGAAAGGGCCTGTGCGAGTGGGGTACGTGTATAAATGGGGTTTGCGGGAAGTTTCACACGCGAGTTCAGCAGGGTACGTGTATTTTGGGGGTTCGCGTGAAGTTTCACACGCGAAAGGGCCTGTGCGAGAGGTGTACATGTATAACTGGGGTTCGCGTGAAGTTTCACACGCGAAAGGGCCTGTGCGAGTGGGGTACGTGTATAACTGGGGTTCGCGTGAAGTTTCACATGCGAAAGGGCCTGTGCGAGTGGGGTACCTGTATAACTGGGGTTCGCGGGAAGTTTCACACGCGAAAGGGCCTGTGCGGGTGGGGTACGTGTATAACTGGGATTCGCAGGAAGTTTCATACACGAAAGGGCCTGTGTGAGTGGGGTACGTGTATAACTGGGGTTCGCGGGAAGTTTCACACGCGATTTCAGTAGGGTTTGCGTGAAGTTTCACACGCAAAAGGGCCTGTGCGAGTGGGGTACGTGTATAACTGGGGTTCGCGTGAAGTTTCACACGCGAAAGGGCCTGTGCGAGTGGGGTACGTGTATAACTGGGGTTCGCGGGAAGTTTCACACGCGATTGGAGCAGGGTACGTGTATTTCTGGGGTTCGCGGGAAGTTCACACGCTATTTTTCTGTCAGAGCGGGGTACGTGAATTTCAGGGGTGCGCGGTGAGTCCTACACCTGAATTGGCAGTGTGGGTCCTCCCAGGTGTTCCCTCTACACCCCCCACGGCACCTGCAGGCAGCCCACACCTCAGGGGACTACCCCCCACCCCTGGTCATGTCCCGCAGGCAGCCCATCCACCATGGGCATGACCCCCAGCCAAGCCACATGTCAGCTTGCACCCCCACCCCCCAGCAGTCAGGGGCACCTGCCAGCAGGCCCCCACACATGTCCCCCTGCACCCCCCCCAGCAGTCAGGGGCACCTGCCAGCAGGCCCCCACTCATGTCCCACACATGTCCCCCTGCACCCCCACCCCCCAGCAGTCAGGGGCACCTGCCAGCAGGCCCCCCACATGTCCCCCTGCACCCCCACCCCCCAGCAGTCAGGGGCACCTGCCAGCAGGCCCCCACTCATGTCACACACATGTCCCCCTGCACCCCCACCCCCCAGCAGTCAGGGGCACCTGCCAGCAGGCCCCCACACATGTCCCCCTGCACCCCAACCCCCAGCAGTCACGGGCACCTGCCAGCACTCCCCCACACATGTCCCCCTGCACCCCCACCCCCCACCACCCCCACCCCCCACCCCCCAGCAGCCAGCAGGCCCCACTCATGTCCCACACATGTCCCCCTGCAGCCCCACCCCCCAGCAGTCAGGGGCACCTGCCAGCAGGCCCCCACACATGTCCCACACATGTCCCCCTGCACCCCCAACCCCCAGCAGTCAGGGGCACCTGCCAGCAGGCCCCCACACATGTCCCCCCCCGACAGGTCATCACACTCCAGACCCATGACCCTCATGGCCACCCAAATCCCACCCCAGTCCAAACACCCCACATTGAATTCCCAAAGTCATGATAGAAAATACATAACCAGCATGGCCATGAATCAATGTCCCTCAGACCCACGCAATGGTGACACATGACTGTGAAAAGATCAACATTGTGACATGCACAAAACAAATGATATAAGACCACATGAGTAAAGTATATAATAAATGTGTATTCAATAATTAACCAAATTAATAAAACAAAATCACACAATAATGGAAATAATGAAGAAAAAGCTGCATGTCCAAAATATTAAAAAAAAAAATGTGTGAAAGCAGAATCCAAATCAATCCAAAAGCAAATGGGTCCAAAGAGTCTGTCCGTCCAACCAAATCCAAAGTGTAAAAATAAGACACATCCATTGATCCATGGTAAAAAAGAAACTTAAATGAAGTGAAATCCAGTGTTGAACTATATACAAAGTACAAATCCAGGGTCCATGAGCCCAACCATTGAAAGGAAACCTACAAAAACCTACCTAATGAACAACTCTATACAAAAAGGAGGGGCATTGTCCAAGCGCCCCAAATGAAATGAAAACCAAAATGAAACCTAACACTAATTAACTATATACAATGGCAGCGGGCTAGTCCGACGGCTCACTTCCTGATTTCCCGGGCCAGGGCATCATCGAACTCCTGCTCGATGTCCCAGAGGCGGTCCTCTTCCATGGCCCCGAGGGTTTGCAGGGACAATGACATCCGGACCTCCAGGTCCCTGCGAATTGCCTCGAGGCACTCGGCCCGCCTCAGAGCCCTTTGCATGGAGTTCTCTGCCCTGACCATCATGAGCCGTGCCTCTTCCGCCCGCTGCCGCTCCGCATCTATAGCATGGCCTAACCGCTGTCACATGGAAGACACTTCCCGTCCTGGGTCCTCCTGCCCTCCGGCCGATGCCTGCCCCTCCGATGTCGAAGGCCCGGAGCCATCATGGCTCCCACCTTGTTGCTGCTGCTGCTGTGCCTGTGCCCGTGCCCTGGCTCCTGCTGCCTGCACATCCTCCTCCGGCTGGGGTGCAGTTGTTGAGGTGGCCACCCCTGCTGGACGTCCGACTCCCGACTGTGGCAGGGATGTGTCCTCCACCAGCCTGGCCACACGGTCAGAGGCAACTCCACAGGGTACCCAGGTGATACATGGGTGGGAAGATGGCACGGATGACGACTGGCGCATAGACGGTTCAGGGGAGGAGGGGGTCGAAACAAGGTTCAGTAAACGGAGGAATCCGGCCTGTGCAGTCTCCCCATGAAAAGACTGCAGGTCACCTTGCATGGCCCGTTGACGCAACGCCACCCCACCCAGGACAGGCTCAACCCGGTCCCAGATTGCCACGTCCCCAGGGAGAGGAAGGCTAGTTGTTGTGCGCTCATCCCCTCCCTGAAAACGGGTCTGGACGTAGGCATCCCTGCTGGTGCGGGATGATGCAGTCACAGGATCGGGGGACAGGATTACACACAGGCACCTCCGCGGCGGCCTGTGCTGCCTCCTGTCCCTGACCCTGCACTGCACCACTGGCACCAGTGGAATCCCCACCTCCAGACCCCATCTCTGTCCCTTGCGCAGCCTCCTCCTCCACCAAACCCCCCACCAACCTGGATGACTCCGTGCCATCTTCCTTCGTCGGACTCTGTGGGTTCTCAGCTGCCCTTTCTGCTGCCGAGGAGTCCAACTCCGACCTCCGCCTCTTGGACCTACCCTCGGCAGCTGCGGCCTGGGATGCGGGCCAAGACTCCTCACTCCCTGACGAGATCACAACCTGGGAGGGGAGCCGGGCCTTGCGTCTCCGGCTGGTGGTGTGATCCCCGCCGCTGTGCTCCACAGCACCCTCTCCGCCCTCTTCATCAGTTGACGCTGCAGACAGGGAGAGATAGGAGACAGGCATCAGGACACTGTACAATGGACTGATACACACATGCCAGTTGCACATGAGTGGCAGTGTCAAACTTCAGACATGGCATCACAATCCCCAACACACATGGCATGTCAACTCACACACCTGAGCAATTCCACAGCCATATGGCAACAGCCAGCACCATCCATACACATACAGCAGCATGAGCAGCCAAAGGTGAGCCAGACATCACATGAAACACAGGGAGTGCACTAGACATGCACACACGCCACCACACTTACATGCATGTGTACACCTCCACCAACTTTCTCAGTGATGAGATCGGCATCCATGTCACATCTGGCAATCAGTCTTCCACATATCAGTGTCCCAAGCATCCATGTTGCATCACTGTTGCACTCTTGTGAAATACACACACATGCACATGTACACGGTGCAGATACATGCAGCTGGAACCGACATCCATGTGTGACACCACAACCATGCCAACTTACATACACCGTCATTCAAGTATGTGTGCTCACACCTCTGCATTTGGCATGCAAGCTTACACACACATGCACCATCCATGTGTCTCACACATGAGAGGACTCGCATGTGTTAGCCTCACGGCCCTGTACATACACATCCATACATGGCCCTACAAAACCACATGCGCAACCTGCACACTACTGGCACACCACCACACGCACAGCATACAGTCAGTATGCATGTACACTTACCGCTCGACTCCAGACGGGTCTGCCTCTCAAGGACCTGGACGTTGAGCGCTGGGGATATGCGTTCCAGGACCCTCATTTGATGTTCCGATAGGTGGCCCCGGCGCCTCTTAGCATCCGCTGCCTTCAAGAGGCGCCGGGCCTTGTTGAGGGTCCTGGAGCTGAAGTCCTCCCAGCGCTTCTTGACATGTTTGAATTTGCAGACTGCCACCCCCTCCGCGTTGATGGCAGTCACGATGTCCGTCCAGATCCTGGCCCGTCCTTCCTTGTCGGCGCTCAAACTTCTGAAGAGGGCATCATACTGCCCCAGGACTTGCTCCACCAGGACACCAACTTCGGTGGCAGTGAAGCTAGTGGCCCTCTGCCTCTCTGGCTGGGGGTTGCCAGTGGTGCCAGATGGTGGTGTGCCCAACATGGCAACCCCAGAGGCAGGTGTGGGTGGGCAACTGGGTCCTGGGGCTGGGCTATGGAGCCATGGTATCCCAGTCGGGAGTCTTCAGTTCCAGCAGGGGTGGTCACAGCAACAGCACCCCTGGCTGATGTGCAGGCAGCAAATAGCAGGGCACGTGGGCAGCAGGCAGGCAGGCAGCAGCAGATGGCAGGTGGGAGCGTGCTCGGGGCTCTTGGGGGCAGGGAAATGGCCTTCAGGGCAGGAGCGTGGTCTTCCGTGTGTTTTCACGTGGCCAGCTTGATACGGAGTGATTTGTCACGTGAAAAAATTGCACGTCAGTGTGTAATTCGAGGAAAGGCCCTTAGCGCGTAAGCGCATCAGCACACACACGCGATTCCATTGGACCCAAGGCCCTTAGCACGTAAGCGCGTCTGTGACGTATCGCGCACAGGCGTTGCCCTGGCAGGGCTTGAAGATCCCATGTGGATTTCCATTGCTCTGTACGTGATTTTCGTTGGGGTGCGGTGCGTGTGTTTTCCAGGTGTTGGGGTTCACACGCTATTACTTCACAGCGGGTGGGTGTTGTCTACGCGTTCTTCTACGCGCAAGGCAAACGGTGAGTGGAAGCCCGCTCGCCCAGGCCCAATCGCGTGTAAAACTTCCCGCGCACCCCAGAAATACACGTTCCCCGCTCGCCCAAGGCCTATCGCGTTTGAACCGACAAGAAGTACAGATTTCACCCACTCACTCTCCACGAAAAGCACGTACAAGAAAATGGCGTCCTACACGTACCTTTTAAACCGGCCCACACGTATACTTCACTTACGCGTGTACACGCCCTTTCATCCAATTACACGCGATGCCACTCGGACGTGCAGTTTTTCCACGTGTGCTCTGTCATCACGCATTATGTAACTTACGCGCTTACGCGCTAAGGGCCTTTGGTCCAATGGAATCGCGTGCGTGTGCTGACACACTTACGTGCTAAGGCCCTTTCCTCAAATTACACGCTGACGTGCAAGATTTTCACGTGCCAAAACAGTCCGTATCAAGCTGGCCACGCGAAAACACATGGAAGACCACGCTCCTGCCCTGAAGGCCATTTTCCTGCCCCCCAGAGCCCCGAGCACGCTCCCACCTGCCATCTGCTGCTGCCTAGCTGCCTGCTGCCCACATGCCCTGCTATTTGGTGTCTGCACAACAGCCATCTGCAGGGGTCCAGTTGCTGTGTCCACCGCTGCTGGAACAGAACACTCCCGACTGGGATACCATCGCTCACCAGCCCAGCCCCAGGACACAGTTGCCCACCCACGCCTGCCTCATGGGTCGCCATGTTGGGGCAAACACCATCTGAGACCACTGGCGACCCCCAGCTAGAGGGGCAGAGGGCCACCAGCTTCAGTCAGAAGGAAGTTGGTGTCCTGGTGGAGCATGTCCTGGGGCATTATGATGCCCTCTTCGGAACATCACGCGCCAACAAGGAAGGACGGGATAGGATCTGGGACGACTTTGTGGTTGCCATCAACGCGGAGGGGGTGGCAACCTGCAACATCAAGCAAGTCAAGAAGCTCTGGGAGGACTTGAGGTCCAGGACCCTCATAAAGGCCCAGCGCCTTGTGGAGGGGGGCCGGGGCAGCATGAGTACCATCCAGATGAGGGTCCTGGAACGCGTAGGCCCAACGCTCTACGCCCAGATCCTTCAGAGGCAGACCCGTGTGGAGTTGAGCGGTAAGTGGCCAAGCATTGCTGTGTGAGACAGGGCATGTTGCGGGGTGCTGGTTGTCTGATACTTGCCTGTATGTGTGACATAGGCCATGTACGTATGTGTGTGTGCAGGGACATCATGGTCATGCATGTGAGACCAGTAATGTGTTAAACACATGGTTGGTGCATGTGTTACAATGCAACATGCGGAGAAGCATGCAGAATGCACACATTAATGCATGCCTGTCTCTGTTATTGGACATGGATGGGGTGTGAGAGATGGGTGCTGCTGTCATGGACATGTCTGGTGTCCATGTCTGTGTGTTTGACTTGCGTGTCTGTGACTTGTAAATGCCATGGATGCATGACACATGTCTGTGACAATGTTCAGATTCACTGATGCAGCCTACTCATCCTTGTATCCACTGTGTCTGGGGTGTACGAGGCCAGATGGATGAAACTACGGTGAAGTGTGTGCATGTGATAGGCATGACCCATGATGCATGTGAGTTTCAAACCGGCATTGTATGTTTCAAGAGTCCCTTGGACATGTATGCTAATGTTCATAGCATGCACCATGCCTGTTACTGCATGTGTTTTGCCTGCACTGACCCATGTGTTGTGGAGGGACATGATGGAAGTGATGTTTGACAGTGCCACTCATCTGCTATTGCTTCCTGTCTAGGGGACCATTGTACAGTACCCTGATGCTTGTGTTCTATGTCTCCCTCTACACAGTGGCAAGTGATGAAGAGGGCGGAGACAGCGCTGTGGAGCAAAGCGGCGGGGATGCCCCCACTGGCCGGCAACGCAAGGCCCAGTCACCCTCCCAGAAATTACCATCGTCCGGGAGTGAGGGGACTAAAACTGCATCTGCCACTACGGCTGCAGCGGAAGGGGTGGGTGAGCGCCCACAGGGGCTTGCAACGGCGGAAGATGGTGTGGAGCCATCCAGGTTGGTAGTTTCCACAGAGGAGGAGGAGGCCGCTACTGCGCCGCACATGGGGCCTAGTGGGGGTGGTACCACTGGTGCAAGTGGTGCAGTCCAGGGGCAGGGACAGGAGGCAGCACAGGTCACCGTGGAGGGGCCTGTGCATGTCACTGTCCCTGACACTATGACTGCACCACCATGCACCAGCAGGGATGCCCCATCCCAGGCCCGTCCACAGGTAGGGGGGATGTCCATGTCATCTGACACTCCTCTACCTGCGGACGAGGGGACCCCAGCCATATGGAGAAGGTCCTGATTGGTGTCACGTTGTGCACGTGTGACATTCGTGATGACGTGCGTGCTCCCCCGGGAAGCACGCACGTCATCATGAAGAGCAGCGTGCCAACGTGGCCCAGTTGGAAGTGTCCATGGTCGGGTATTTTGTACATGTGTCGGCCACTCTGGCGGCCCTCTCCTCCTCTGTGGAGACTATGCGCCAGTCGTTCTCCATGCCGTCTTCTGGCCAGATGCCACCAGGGCCCCCTGTGGGCCTGCCCCGACCAACGCAGCCAGCTCAGTGGGGATCACATCCCTGCCACAGTCGGGAGTCGGAGGTCCAGTAGGGGTGGACACCCAAGCAACTGGACCCCAGCAGATGGAGGATGTGCCGGTATCATCGGGCAGGGCACGTACACGACGGCGTCGGTGGATTCCATCAACCTGGATGCCGTCGTGCTGGCAGAGGCAGTTGCGTTGGAGGCAGCGGCAGGCTCAACGTGGGAGGCATCATGGCTCAGGGCCATCTACATCAGAGGGGCAGGCATCGGCCGGAGGGCAGGAGGACCCTGGAATGGGAGTGTCTTCCGTGTGGCAGCGGTTGGGCCAGCAGCGGAGCGGCTGCGGGCGGAGGAGGCACGGCTCACAATGGTCAGGGCGGAGAACTCCATGCGCAGGGCGCTGAAGCGGGCTTAGTGCCTCGAGGGAATTTGCAGGGAGATGGAGGTGGACATGGGGTTATCCCTGCGAGACCTCGGGGCCAGAGAACAGGCCCGCATCCAAGACATTAAACAGGAGTTCGATGATGCCATGGCCCATGACATCAACAAGTGAGCCGTTGGAATTGCCCGCTGCCAGTGTATATAGTTCATTAGTGTTAAGTTTCATTTCTTTTTTCTTTCATTTGGGGCGCATGGACTATGCCCCACATTTTTGTATATAGTTAGTAATTAGGTAGGTTTCATTGTAGGTTTCATTTATGTCGTTGGGCTCATGAACCCTGGATTTGCTATTTGTATTTTTTTTCACCATGAAGCAATGGATATTACGCTTTTCTTTCCCTTTGGATTTTCTTTGTTGGACGGTGACTTTGGACACATTTTCATTTGGATTAAATTGGATTAATTTGGATTCTCATTTTCTTTATTTATCATTTTTTGGGACATGCTGCATTTTGATTATTATTGGCATTATTGTGTGTTTTGATTTCATTCCCTTCATTTTGACTTGAATACATTTTTGTTTCTTACTTCAATGTGTGGTCTTCTCTCATTGGTTTCATGCATGTCACAATGTGGGTTTTCTCAGTCATGTGTTGCCATTGTGTGGGTCTGACAGACTTGTACTCATGCGCATACTGCTTATTTGTGATCTATCATGTAATGGGGATTTCAATTTGGAGTGGATGTAAAGCTTGGTTGGATGTTTGGACTGGGGTGGCGTGGGGTGGGATTTGGGTGGCCATAAGAGCCAGGGATCTGGATTGTGATGACGTGTCGGCTGGGGGACATGTGTCGGGGCCTGCTGGCAGGTGCCCTGCACTGCTGGGGGGTGGGGGTGCTGGGGGACATGAGTGGGGGCCTGCTGGCAGGTGCCCTGCACTGCTGGGGGGTGGGGGTACTGGGGGACATGTGTGGGGGCCTGCTGGCAGGTGCCCTGCACTGCTGGGGAGTGGGGGGTCTGGGGGACATGAGTGGGGGCCTGCTGGCAGGTGCCCCTGACTGCTGGGGGGTGGGGGTGCTGGGGGACATGAGTGGGACATGAGTGGGGGCCTTCTGGCAGGTGCCCCTGACTGCTAGGGGGTGGGGGTGCTGGGGGACATGAGTGGGACATGAGTGGGGGCCTGCTGGCAGGTGCCCTGCACTGCTGGGGGCTGGGGGTGCTGGGGTACATGTGTCGGGGCCTGCTGGCAGGTGCCTGTCAATGCTGGGGGGATGGGGGGGCTGGGGGACATGAGTGGGGGCCTGCTGGCAGGTGCCCCTCACTGCTGGGGGGTAGGGGTGCTGGGGGACATGTGTGGGGGCCTGCTGGCAGGAGCCCCTGACTGCTGGGTGGGTGGGGGTACTGGGGGACATGTGTTGGGGCCTGCTGGCAGGTGCCTGTCAATGCTGGGGGGTGGGGGACTGGGGACATGAGTGGGGGCCTGCTGGCAGATGCCCCTCACTGCTGGGGGGAGGGGGGGCTGGGGGACATGAGTGGAACATGTGTGGGGGCCTGCTGGCAGGTTACCTGCACTGCTGGGGGGTGGGGTGCTGGGGTACATGTGTCGGGGCCTGCTGGCAGGTGCCTGTCAATGCTGGGGGAGTGGGGGGGCTGGGGGACATGAGTGGGGGCCTGCTGGCAGGTGCCCCTGACTGCTGGGGGGTGGGGGTGCTGGGGGACATGTGTGGGGGCCTGCTGGCAGGTGCCTGTCAATGCTGGGGGTGTGGGGGGGCTGGGGGACATGAGTGGGACATGAGTGGGGGCCTGCTGGCAGGTGCCCTGCACTGCTGGGGGGTGTGGGTGATGGGGGACATGTGTGGGGGCCTGCTGGCAGGTGCCCTGCACTGCTGGGGGGTGGGGGTGCAGGGGACATGAGTGGGGGCCTGCTGGCAGGTGCCCTGCACTGCTGGGGGGTGGGGGGTCTGGGGGACATGAGTGGGGGCCTGCTGGCAGGTGCCCCTGACTGCTGGGGGGTGGGGGTGCTGGGGGACATGAGTGGGACATGAGTGGGGGCCTTCTGGCAGGTGCCCCTGACTGCTAGGGGTGGGGGTGCTGGGGGACATGAGTGGGACATGAGTGGGGGCCTGCTGGCAGGTGCCCTGCACTGCTGGGGGGTGGGGGTGCTGGGGTACATGTGTCGGGGCCTGCTGGCAGGTGCCTGTCAATGCTGGGGGATGGGGGGGCTGGGGGACATGAGTGGGGGCCTGCTGGCAGGTGCCCCTCACTGCTGGGGGGTGGGGGTGCTGGGGGACATGTGTGGGGGCCTGCTGGCAGGAGCCCCTGACTGCTGGGTGGTGGGGGTACTGGGGGACATGTGTCGGGGCCTGCTGGCAGGTGCCTGTCAATGCTGGGGGTTGGGGGGTTGGGGGTCTGGGGGACATGAGTGGGGGCCTGCTGGCAGATGCCCCTTACTGCTGGGGGGTGGGGGTGCTGGGGGACCTGATTGGGACATGTGTGGGGACCTGCTGGCAGGTTCCCTGCACTGCTGGGGGGTGGGGGTGCTGGGGTACATGTGTCAGGGCCTGCTGGCAGGTGCCTGTCAATGCTGGGGGAGTGGGGGGGCTGGGGGACATGTGTGGGGGCCTGCTGGCAGGTGCCTGTCAATGCTGGGAGGGTGGGGGGGCTGGGGGAGATGAGTGGGACATGAGTGGGGGCCTGCTGGCAGGTGCCCTGCACTGCTGGGGGGTGGGGGTGATGGGGGCATGTGTGGGGGCCTTCTGGCAGGTGCCCTGCACTGCTGGGGGGTGGGGGTGCAGGGGACATGAGTGGGCCATGAATGGGGGCCTACTGGCAGGTGCCCTGCACTGCTGGGGGTGGGGGTGCTGGGGGACATGTGTGGGGGCCTGTTGGCACGTGCCCTGCACTGCTGGGGGGTGGGGGTGCTGGGGGACATGTGTGGGGCCTGCTGGCAGTTGCCCTGCACTGCTGGGGGGTGGGGGTGCTGGGGGACATGTGTGGGGGCCTGCTGGCAGTTGCCCCTGACTGCTGGGGCATGAGGGGGGCTGGGGGACATGAGTGGGGGCCTGCTGGCAGGTGCCCCTGAATGCTGGGGGGTGGGGGTGCTGGGGGACATGAGTGGGACATGAGTGGGGGCCTGCTGGCAGGGACCCTGCACTGCTGGGGCGTGGGGGTGCTGGGGTACATGTGTCGGGGCCTGCTGGCAGGTGCCTGTCATTGCTGGGGGGTGGGGGGGCTGGGGGACATGAGTGGGGGCCTGCTGGCAGGTGCCCCTCACTGCTGGGGGGTGGGGGTGCTGTGCTGGGGGACATGTGTGGGGCGTGCTGGCGCCCCTGACTGCTGGGGGGTGGGGGTACTGGGGGAAATGTGTCGGGGCCTGCTGGCAGGTGCCCTGCACTGCTGTGGGGTGGGGGTGCTGGGGGACATGAGTGGGGCATGTGTGGGGGTCTGCTGGCAGGTTCCCTGCACTGCTGGGGGGTGGGGGTGCTGGGGTACATGTGTCAGGGCCTGCTGGCAGGTGCCCTGCACTGCTGGGGGGTGGGGGTGCTGGGGGACATGTGTGGGGGCCTGCTGGCAGGTGCCATGCACTGCTGGGGGGTGGGGGTGCAGGGGGTCATGCGTTGGTGATCAGTAGTGCAAGGTGACATGTGGCTTGGCTGGGGGGCATGCCCGTGGTGGATGGGCTGTCTGCGGGACATGACCAGGGGTGCAGGGTAGTCCCCTGTGGTGTGGGCTGCCTGCAGGGGCCGTGGAGGGTGTAGAGGGAACACCTGGGAGGACCCACACTGCCAATTCACATGTGGGACTCCCCGGCACCCCTGAAATACATGTAACCTGCTGAAATCGCGTGTGAGACTTCCCGCGAACCCCAGGAATACACTTACCCCACTCGCACAGGGCCAATCGCATATGAAACTACACGCGAACCCCAGTTATACACTTACCCCATTCGCACAGGCCTATCACGTGTGAAACTCCACGCGTACCCCAGAAATACACGTACCCCACTCGCACAGGCCCTTTCGCGTGTGAAACTTCCCGCGCACCCCAGAAATACACGTACCCGGATCCAATTGCGTGTGAGACTTCACGCGAAACCCAGTTATACAAGTACCCCATTCGCCCAAGGCCAATCGCATGTGAAACTTCACGTGAACCCCAGAAATACACGTTCCCCACTCGCACAGGGCCAATCGCGTGTGAAACTTCACGCGAGCCACAGAAATACACGTACCCGGATCCAATTGCATGTGAGACTTCACGCGAACCCCAGTTATACAAGTACCCCGCTCGCCCAAGGCCTATCGCATGTGAAACTTCCCGCGCACCCCCGAAATACACGCACACACTATTTTTCACACAGCGGGTGTCCGTCTTTGTCGCGTACCCCTTTGCACGTCATTTGTCCTAGAAGGACACAGTATGGGACATTCATCATAGCTGTATGTACGTGCTTTTTGTTAGCCCACATTTTTTTCATGCGCAGGGACGCTACCGCCTGCCTTCGTGTGGCGGACGTGTTTAGGCCTGTGAGCGTCTTTGCCCGTGCGCTGGTTTGCCCAATTCGATTCCATGAATACGTGTTGTAGGCGAGCGTGTGGGCGTTCCGCGCACTTGCCTCCTGTACTTCCCCGTGACACCCACATTTTCACGCGTTGTTCCCCATTCCGCGTGTCACGCCCCGTGTTATGCCTACTTTTGTTGTGTGCGCCGCGCTTTGTGCGCTTTCGCTGTGCGCTTAGCGCACGTTGTCTGAAGGCGTGTTCGCCAGCGTGCGCCGAACAGGATTTCAGCGCACATCCATGGATTACAAGGCGCACGGACTTCCATGAATCGCTGTGCGCGGGTTTCGCTGCGATTTTCGCACTGGCAATGTGATTCGCACGCTTTTGCACGCTTGCGCTGAAAATTTCAGCGCACAGTAATTCCATGAATCGGCCTCATAGTTTTTTAATTCATCAAGCCTTGCAAGCACCAAACATTTCTGGCATTGTTACACTAGGTGGAATTGTTAGTCACATGGTTAAAGGCCAGGCACTGCTTACAATGTTTGTCTTCAACTGGCAGGCACGGCACGTTGCTTGCAATGTTTGCCTGCAGCTCGCATGGAGCAGCGTTCGTTGAGGTCAGGTAGCAGTACTCTGTGATGTGTGAAATGGCACCACAATCTTCATTTTTCCCTTCTCCGGAGGTGCTTGCGTTACTTTCCAATGCCTTGGACCCAATGATGGCGTGGTCCGTAGGCTAAACTACTAGTAATGGAGTTCTTCTCAATAAACCAGAATGGGGGCTACATCCATTTCCGTGTACCCGGGACTTGTGCCCTGCTTTCATTGCTGTTGCTTGAGATCCGACTCTCCTTGAGAAACAGGAGACGAACAAATCCAACTGGTGGCCAACAAGGAAACAATATCATTCAAGGCATATCATTCCTGTCGGACTGTCCGAGTCCTAGACTTGCCAGAGAACTAATAGGAATTCTGGGTGCTACATTTGGTGGGGCAACAGACATAATGGATGGGCCTGACCCTCCAATCCCCGCTTTTGGTGAACCTATGTAAGACTGACAACTTGCAAAGCATCATAGCACACGTGCAGCCCTGCCCTACAACAGGCCTGGCTCTAGCCAGGCCCCCCACGGTCATCCCCTGGCCCCTCTTAGAATGGAGGCATTGCAAGTGGGACCTGAGGGAGTGGAGGCATTGGGGGTCTGTAGGGGGGTGGGGGCGGCATTTCACTCTAAACATGCAGCAATGCAGAGAGATTAGCATTCTAATGGGCTGCACTGAAGGAGGCCTGGCCAGGATTTGTTTGCTTGTCCTGGGCAATGATCTATACCCTATAGCCATGAAAGCACAAATGACCAGGTTAATGAAGGGCTATCCACACCTCTAAGTGAGGTAGCAATTACTCGAGAAGTCTGCATACAACTATTTTCTCAAGCATAAGGCGCAAAGTTGTTTTTTGTAATTCAAAGTATGTTTTATTTTTTGTGGGAAAATAGCATTTTTTCACATCATACTTAATAAAATGGTTAACTATGTCAAACAATAAATGACAGGTGATGTTGATTGCACACAGATTTCTGCAGAAGGTGCATCAACTGACTGGGGACCCTTACAAATATATTCTTCGGCATTAACTACATGTGTTTAAGCAAAAACATAAGTTTGGTAGTAACAAAAATGTAATTCTGGAGGGGAGAGCAGTATAATGAAAAAGTGATGGATGCAAGGCTTTGAATTAAACATTACCACTATCATTTCTTTGCACAACATTTCATACTATAATTCTTTAGTATGTCCTGCCATTACAAAAGGGGACAAGCCATTAGCAAATTACTCTTGGTCCTATCACCAAAAGGTGCAGATTAGTCTCAATTGTTAGGCCATGTACCCTCTGCACTGGAACACAAGCAACCACAGCCTTGTGCAGTTTAGGCAGGGCTGCTCACATTAATGGCAGGGTCAAGGCTGATTTGCAGCCACTGTTATGGAAGGCTGACCAGAGCAATGGCGGTGGTTATGATTGATTCAGAGACAAACATACATCCTTTTTTAGTTTTGCCTACGAGGTGTAAGTCAGAACTCTTGCAATTGAATGCAGGCAGGGTGGAGACAGGATGTGAGGAGAGGCACACATCCTATGGGCGCGTTTGGTCATTTACCCACCCAATGACTAGCAATGGCAATGTGAATGCCTATGGCATAACTACCAACTACCCTCCCCTCACTGCCAAAATGTACCCTTTGGGAACTCTGTGCAAGTTCTAACATACACTAACACCAATCTTTGTGCTTTAGAGGACCTGCCAGTGTTATATCTAACATTCTTTTGAGTGTTTAATTACTTAGTTGCCTCTGTAAATGAACTCCTGGTGTGATAAAAATCTCTTAATGTGTGTCTTGAGCCAGTTGATTTTTATAAGCAACTAACAAATGGTGCCCGTACTTCGCACGGGTTCTGTAGACAGACATGATAACACTGTCATCAATTGTTGACAATCGCGGAGCAGACGTGGAGGGGGGCAGAATAATGGGACCTTCTCTGTGCTCTTCCGACCTGTCGCTTCACCCTGGTGCGGTGCAGTATGTTGCAATGCATTGTGGTGCAGATATTACAGAAACGGAGAGTCCTAGAACCTTGAAACATGGTTTTTGAGCCAGAACAAAATCTTGTTCCTGGCCTCGAGATGGCTAAAATGAGCTTTTTTCCGGTCTTTCTATGACCACATTGATGTTTTGCACATTGCGGTATGTATATCTCGGAAACAGAACATACTAGGGCCTAGAAACGTGGTAGACTTTTAACTTCTGTTCCTCACATACAGACACTTGAAATTAGCTCTGCCTAGACCTTTTACGACCACCTTGATGTTTCACTGCTTCCAACCAAGAGTCTCACGTGTCCAGAGGCTTAAATCCAGGGAATGGCATGAGGTGTCCACATGTAATGTAGCCAGTGACATCAGGAGAATCCTAACGGGTAACTGTGCAAAGTATGGTGCAGATTGGCTCAAAGTGTGGAATTGTATGAGGAACAAAAAAAAGATTTTCCATTTTACATGTATATAGAGATATCTTTGTCAATGCCTCTGTCCCTTGCACTGGAGTCCTGTCTAAAACAAGCATTTGCAAAGCCAACAGTTTTGGCTTGCATATAGGTATTAGACAGACATTTGCCAGGCAATAACATCATATGCCCAGGTGCTCACAATGTTTCCCAGCTGTTCCCATATTATGGCCAGGGTTTACCCTTATGGTAGTGACTGGCAAATACCTATCCATGCCTAATTAAAACCCCAAGCTGTTGGCTTTGCCAATGCGTTTTGGTTTCAGTTTGTCTCTCTAAGTAAAAGTGTGTATGCCCGGATGTGGGTGTCTTGTTTGCTATTCCCAGGGAAACAAGCTGCAACTCACTGAGGTGATCCAACAAGGCCCTACCTGAAAATGACAAGAACAGGATGGCAAGTATGGACTACATTCAGATCTTCTCAAGCGTGCTTACCAGTGGGGTTTCGACCTATGTAGAATGCATATTTTTCTGTGTGGAGGAGTTGCCTGAACTGCCAGGACTTTCCGTGATTCAAACTGATAAGTACCGAATTGATAACCTCCTATTGTTTGAATAACTTAACAGTGTTTGTATGCGAACAAAAATATATCATGTGTATTGTGGGTCTTGTTTGGAAAGTATAATGAAAATCCTGCGTGCTGGGTGTTTAGGCAGTGCCGGAAATAGAAACTGTTTCCTTTGGGACTCCATCAGTGATTGTGGTAGGGGGATGGGAGGATTGCTCCCATCCCCACTAAACCTTTTTCCTCCCAGAAAATGAATCATGAACACTTGGAAAATAACACAAGAGCGAGGGAGTTTCCTATAATGTTGCTCCCAAAATGTAAAATATCTACACTTTTCCAGGCATGTAGTAGAAAAGTGAAGATCAAAGGCGATATTTGCCAGTGTTTTATTCTTTACTTTTCCAGTATTTGGTGGAAACACTTAAAATTGTATGGAGGGGCCCTTTTGCAAAAATCTTCAAACACAAGTGGTCCCCTCTGTGCAATATAAGGTTCAAAACAAAACTCCCTTACTGTTTTTCATCAACACATTTCCGCAATGACACATACATTGTCAGGTTGGTTTATCATGTGACTTTTTAAAGTAATCTGTATAAAATCGATTATTATTTTATGTATTCACAACCAAACTTCAAGACATATTTGTACCAACTTGAGCTTAGAAGATGTGTTGTCAAGTATCAAAATTTCAGGATAGGCTCAAATTCTGGCTTTACCACTTAACCAAAGTGTGTGATCCTGCGGCAAATCATTTAATCACACTCTGCCTTTCCTGCCAACATTAGGTGTCCCTAGAATTGATTCAGTTTACAGTATAAGCTATTTAAGAAAAGTCTCACTCATGGTTTAAGAGATGGGCAGCGCATGTGTCAGGACCTGCCAAGAACTCACATATATTTCTTAGAAAATATCAGGCCACATTTATTGAACAAAATTCTTAAATTCAATAGCAGATCAATGTAAACACATCAAACAAAAAACCCTATTGGACAATTGCATATAATGACCAGTAGGTAAACAGTTTGTAGCAGACAATGACATATATGGACGTTGCAGGGGCGCAAGAGCCCTTACTCCCTGCCAATCCCCTCCCCCCCGGAGCGATACCAAGAAGACAGAAAACCCTCAACCTGCACCATCGGCCTCTTGACTCCACGTCTCCCACCCTGGCTATCTTCCCTGCATGCTAGCACTCTCTTGCACACTCAACTGAATTAAAATGTTTTTGCAAAAATGCAACAAAAAAAGAAATTGTGCTTCAAAATTTAATTTTGTAAGAAACAAAATGTCCTATGCCTTGCTTCAGTATACTGGAGGGATGGGGGGCTGTCTTTGACAACAAGGTGCCGGAACCACAAGCACCTCCTCCAAGGCCTACTGGTAGTAGCCACAATGTTCAGGGAGGCATTGTTGAGAGCACACCATCTGAGATTGAACAAACACTGGTGTCTTGCTCCTCTGCCCTCACAGAGGAGGAAGCATCGCCCTTGATTCTCCCCTGCAAGGCCAAGAAAGAATGGTGAGGGTTTTTGGGGGTAGTTGGGAGTGGAGATAAATGGGATTGGTGGTCAGGGCGAGATGATGGAAGGCGACTGGGGAGTGAAAGGAGAGGAGAAATGGATATAATAGAAAGGGGGAACAGATGGTAAGGGAATATAGGTAGATTGATGTTGCAAGACTTTTTACTTGATTCTCTTTTGCTTTGTACTGTATTTTATAGAGCTGTGCAAATGCATTTTTCTGGATCTGGGAAGACATTTTTTGCTGAATCACGGATCTGGGAAATCTGGATTAATGTCAGCACTTTGTTTAGGGTACTCCTACACCCAATGGAAATTGGGCTCCATGATCAAAAACCTGGCCCACCCAGATGCAAATTCCTGGAGCTGGGCCTGCCCTACAGATGTCTACTGTAGCACAAGTCGATATCTCATATGGAAACCGTGGAACTACAAGTCCCAGCATGGCTGAAAAGCAAGGACTGGACAAATGATGGCCTTCAAGACATGGCACCAGTTATTGCATATCAGATGAGACGAGGACATGACAAAGAGAATTCAGCACAAAACAGAACACTGCTCCATCGATGCACCCCTGAAGCTAGTGAGGGGATCTGCAGTTGTGGAAAACCATTTAGCAAAGCAGGATTCTCAATCGTTGTTATGAGGTCTAATATATCCCGTTTTTTTCCATGTGTAGCAATTGATATGCTATACTGTAGGACAGTTTTTGAAGGCTTTTTTTTTTTAAAGGTAGTGGCACTAAGGCACAAGGGTGTGATGTAATTTACCCAGGATCACACAATTTGGCTGCACGGCTTAATAATGAATTAGGTATTGGAACTGAGGCACAGGGGTGTGAAGTCATGTTTCGATCATATGCAGCGTGTCTTCATTAATACTAATCGTGTTCATCCTCATGAAAGTACTTTGTTGGCAATGTGTCCAGAATCACACCATTGGGCCAAGTGGTGAAATACTGAATTAGAACATGGGTGGTTTAGCGCACAGCCCCACCCACACAACCTACCTGCACGCTGTCTACCCACACCAACCCCCACTCTCTCGACTCCCACCCGCCCTACCCCAACTCTCTCTACTCCCCCCAACCTTCCTCCACTCTCTCAACCCCCACTCAACCTTACTTCATTCTCTCTACCCACACTCATCCACCCTACCCCCACCCTCTCTACCTCCACCTGCCCGCTCTACCCACACCCGTCAACCATACCACACTCTCTCATCTCGCACCTACTGATTCTAGCCCCAGTCTCTGTACCCCCACGCTCCCTAGCACCAGTGAACCGCCCTAACCCCATTCTAGCTATTCCTACCCACCAAACTCTCTTTACAACTACCCACCTTTCACTCTCAACCTTTCTGGCTCATATTTCTTCTTGCTCATCATCGATGGCACCCTCTCTCAATTTATTTCTCCATTTCTCTATACTCTCCTCCTTGCAAGTATTGGGATTTAAACCAATGGAATTGCAAGTCATTACATATGAAGAGAATATGTGAATGTGACTATCTGTGACGTAGAACGAAATTCTGATGTGTACGTTATTACAGAGATGAAAGCTATGCTCAAGGTAAACGTGGTCTTTACTATTGAATAAACTGGTTTCTTACTTATGAATGTATATATGTATGATTTATTAATTGAAAATATATAGTAGAAAAGTAACGAAGTATATTATTTCCTTGACTCACATGAAATTGAATGATACAATTGATTTGATTGAATTTTTTTTGCAAAAATGTCATTTTGCTGAATGCTGTTCCTCAGTTTGTTGTTCGTTTTTATGACGGTGAGCCATCGAGTTTAGCATTACTTCTGGCTTTTCCCTGTCCAACGGCTGCTTGCTGGCTTGATCGGCACAGGATTACCGTGTACACAATTACGGCATCCATGTTTGACAGAGCCTTGAATTTCAATGTCTCTCCTTTCCGGAATGCATCTCGATCAGTGCTGCACACGAGCGAAGGAGCCTTCATTCATCATTCCAGCCTCCTTATAAAGGGGATTGCGTTCACACCTATCGCGATACCACCTCACGCCAGTACCATTCCAATTATCATCACAGAGTTTAGTTGTTAATGCACCAGAAATTGCTGTGCTAAATCGTATTATGTGTGAAAAAGAAACGTTATTAAGCCAAGCAATCAAGAGATAATCTGACCTGACGTGGTGGTAAAAAGCGTTATTCAGAACCTTTGTCCTGCTGCTGCACACAATATCGTGATTTATGATGGAAAGTGGTGCTTTTTTTATGGCACAGAAGCAAGTGTTGAGCACGCAATTGTCTCCATAATTTAAACAGGGGCAATACAATAAAATGATTTCAACCTGCAGGAATCCCTGTAATGGTTCAATCTAATAATGGTCCCCATTCTGCAGTCATTTGGAACCAACACATGCTGAGAAAGCAAGACTTGTCCCTTTTTCCAATGCTTAAACACTTCAGAATCCATCTCCTTCCATAGGAATTTACCCCAATAAAGGAGGCATCCCCACTTCTTGAGACATAAACCAATAAACGCATCTAGCGAAGGAGGAGGAGGAGAGAGCCAGAGGAGGAGGAGAAGAAGGCGAAGGAGGAGGAGCAGCTCGATAAGGTTGTCAAAAGACTATATAGAGAGACACCTGCTTGGCTGAGGTGGCCACCAGCACACTGTCTGAGAGTGGTGAATTAGACTTCCATTCTCGGAAGCGAGCCAGACAAAATGTATTATATGTCAGAGGTAGTATGACGCCCAGTCCAGAATACATAATGCCCGCCCAATTCTGTGCAGGCTACAGTAGTTCTGTTACAAACTTCATAGAGTGCCTATACAACCCAAAATGCCGTATGCACAACTGATACTTGTTTTGTATTTCCAAGTGTCGAATTAAGAGCATGATTCTCTAGTTTTATTTTCTGCAGTTTTTGTTTGGTCTTGTATAAGGAAGACATATGAGGAAAGTATCACTTTTAAATGCACCAGCATGTGTCCCGAAGAAGCAGACTCCCAAATATGATTTTATCAAAACTGGGTTATTTATCATTTTCAGTATGGCAGTACATTCTAAATTTAGTATTCATTTCCATTTTCAGTATGTCATTTATGTGGAATTCGGTGTTAATTTACAATATCTTCTGATAATTGTCTGCATTAGAAACATGAAAATGCGTCTTGTCAACTCCATTATACAGAGAACTCTGTCATGTTTGCATTATATTGCAAAGATATTTAGTGAACAAAATGTTGTCTTGCTTTTTAGAATTTTACCATTTTTGTTTGGGAACAGGTACCTCCAACTAATTTGCTTTGGGAGTACACACCATTTGTAGAGCTAGTATTTCAAAGAATCAACTTATTTTTGCTTGTGAACACATTGGTCTTAATCTTAATATAAATATACACATTGTGATGGTGGAAATTGATGAATAAATCAAGAAAACCAAAATGGAGCAATTGGTATTCTTGGAATACCGCTGGCAGTTTTCCAGGGATACCACTACCTCAGCAGTGGGCCTTATGCTAACTCGTAAATGGGTAGACGTTAAAATATACCACAGGCACATGTAGTCCTTTCCTCTGCCAGTACTTCTATGGAAGAATCTGCCCAACTCGTCACACACCAAGGGCACACCCGTCTCTTTTTCCCAGTCAAAGTGCTTTTGCTGCAAAGAACATTTCCCTTCGTCCTTCGTCTTATAATGGTACAGTTAATACTGTGCCAATATGCCAAACAGGATATTTCCCAGTACCCAAGCTGTCTGTTTGAACCATGAATACCTTTATTCCAAAGGTGAGCCTCGAATCTCCTTCATATTAGGGGAGCATTTGTGCGTTTCTGTCAGTTTAAGAGAGGATCAAGTGATACTGGTATTTTGTCATTGGAAAGTACCCTAACAATAATGGTTTCCATGGTTTCACTGGTTTCCATGGTTTCACTGGTTTCCATGGTGTCGAAGATCAATGATTTAGTATATTTGGCCATCAAGGAAGTTTATCAAATCGTCAATATACTCGTTATTTTTGAATGTATTTAATTTTATAAGGTTAATGGTGTCTCAAAAAATTTCCATATTCATGTTATGAAATCATATTTGTAGATTTAGTTAGGTAATCCACAAGAAATAAAACCTATCAATGTAAAATTTGAGCAATTGCTCCTTTTAAATACCCAGTAAATAAATACAATAATAAATATCTTAACTTGTGAAAAAATGACTATATACCAATCTCACATGACAGCAACATCAGAAACTACAGGGAAGAGCATGGCTTCCAAGCCTACTCCGTGTAACAGGGGCCTCGAATCTCCTTCATATTAGGGGAGCATTTGTACGTTTCTGTCAGTTTAAGAGAGGATCAAGTGATACTGGTATTTTGTCATCGGAAAGTACCCTAACAATAATGGTTTCCATGGTTTCACTGGTTTCCATGGTTTCACTGGTTTCCATGGTGTGGAAGATCAATGATTTAGTATAGTTGGCCATCAAGGAAGTTTATCAAATCGTCAACATACTCGTTATCACAAGAAATAAAACCTATCAATGTAAAATGTGAGCAATTGCTCCTTTTAAATACCCAGTAAATAAATATAATAATAAATATCTTAACTTGTGAAAAAATGACTATATACCAATCTCACGTGACAGCAACATCAGAAACTACAGGGAAGAGCATGGGTTCCAAGCCAAGGGGCGTTTTCAAATGTTTCTGGTGGTGATATTTGACTGCAGCCTGAGTTACAGGGGTAGGCTATTCCAAAAACTGGTCTCCTGGACTTTAGAGGTCGGCCACCTAGTTTAGCTTTTATCCATTGTGGCACACTTGTTAGTATATGTGACTGTGATTGTAAGGGTTCACTAGGGATATAAGAACAACTTTACATTTTTATTTAGGCTGTTGATATCCCATGTATGGAGGGAATTTTTCAACGAGGCATATTGGGATACATTTTCATTTTTAAATAGGTTGTTGCTTTCCCATATATGGATGTATGTTTGAATTAAAATACCTACTTCATACTGCAGATGGGATTGAATAGACAGTCAAAGTACTCTTAACGCAATAATGTAAGATTTTTTTCCTTGGGCACCCGTATCACATTTTGAGCCACCGGATGATGCATCAGAAATCCTTTCCCCAGAGCGTTAGAATAATCCAGACGAGAGTTAGCAAATGCCCTCACCAAATGGGCTCTATCATTTCTGGCAGAAAGGCTAGTACAGATTAAAATGTGTGCTGGGGGAGAGAGCTGCTTTCACTGTATCCTCTACCTGGCTGGGCAGCTAAATCCATACTTGTATCAAAAATCATGCCTGGATGTTTTACCTTAGTATTGATGGACATTTAATCATGGAAAAAATCGGGTAAACTCAAACATGGGGGTGTTGTTTAAGAACTGCAGGTTCACCAATGAAGGTCCGTTCTGTCCCATTGATAGTAAACTTTAACCAGTCTTTTTCCATCCACACACTCACTGACTCAAAACAATTTAACAAGACTCCATACTGCCAGAACTACCATTAAAGGGGTATTTCGGTCAGAGGTTGTAATGCTCCAATCGACGGGGCATGTATTTCAGAGCATACATCGATTGTTCTTAAAAAAAATTCCAATGCAACTTATCGAGATTTTCTCACTTTATCATATACAAAAACATCAGATCGGGTACTGCCATCTTGTGCTAATCTTATCCTTTGATCCATCGCCCTAAGTTCAAGTGCCCATGCAGCACTAATTCAGATCACCTGCCCCTCAAGCTGACATCACTAGACGCTCACCAAGAGCTCCACCTATTTTAATGACGTTAGTGAGCAGCGTAGCCAAATGTACCCTGTCATCAACAAAGTCATAATGTTATCTAACGCAGAACGAGGAACATAAACAAGCATATCGACAAACAGATGCAAAACATTTGTTCCTTTTCACAAAAATGATAAAAAACTGTTTATTTTGGAGAAAACAGAAAAAGTCGGGAGCGGAATAAGTACTATTAATTTTGTCATAACGCTGAAAAGAGGTAATAAAGTCCACAAAAACCTGGGTACATTTTCCCTTTAGAGGTTATAGCTAGCGAACATTGCATGGTTCTACAGTGATATTAGAATGCTGATTCCATTCATCGATCGATTAATCCCAGTCTTTGCATTCTTCCCAGAAAGTTATTATTTTCCATCAGCGATTTCTGATCAATGCACATGGCGTTCCATTACAGAGAAGAAATTAGTGGTTTCAATTTCAAATGCAACGCTTTCACATCCGTACGTTTTCAGAACCTATGGGCTGCCATGTTGCTCCTTATAACTGCAACCACAAAAGGACAGATTGTTGTCTGGCGATCGTCCCAGATAATGGTTATCACAGATGTGTTGTTGGTGATTTTTTGCCCAATTGCAGTTGAAGAAGCCGTCGACCAGTAAATTGTACCCATGACAGGCGCACATCGATATAATAATCGAGAATGCAAAGATATTTTTCAGTACCCAATTTATAATTGTATATACACAATACATATTTATGTTAAATATCAACTTAAGTTACAATTAACATGTAAAATGACTATTATTTGCGTCAAATTGAACATTCATCCATCACAACACAATGTAAATCATGTAGCATACAGCACACTTCCCATCCTCACTTGCATAAATATTATTTAAAAGTTTGCTTACATTGTGTCTTGTGTTTCCATCTCCCCATGTGACGGATGACCAACCACTTCGAAAGACAGATCTCAGTAATAGAAACTTAACATTCCTACGTAAGCTTTCAATAAAGTGAATCACTTCTTTGTGGATATTCGACACATTTTGGCCTTCAAACTGTTAGTGCAGTGGATTCAAGAACACATTATAATGCGGCCCTTCATCCAGCATTAAAAGCGTGTCGGAGGGAGTTTCGTTTTAGGAACACATGCCACAAAATTGAACAATATTAATTGCAAACTGTGCAGTGAAAAACAACAAAATATTTCAAGTATCTCACATATGAAAATATTAACTTCCATTAGAACAGTATTAATGTGCATGGTCTCAGCATTTACGTATTCTTTCAATGATGACCCTAGCTGAAGTGCAGATAGGCTCGGATTTCCCTATACTTCAATAGGGCAATGACCAAAAAAGCTACATTTGGCCTCAGTACGAGTTAGCCAGTCTGGATTTTACTGTTCCGGTAAAACTGTACCGGCTCCATTTTCTGGACCGGGCTAACTCCGAATTATGTGGCCGTGTGGTGTTACACCCGCCAGGTCTGACATGGCGGGCGTTAAGCCACCAGGCTCACATGGACGTGGAAACACAGGCACCATTACTGCATGGTGCCGATGTTTCGAATGGGGAGTAATGGAATGCCGTCTTCGGAATTACTGGACCACCGGGGCTGTAATGCCCCAGTGATTCTGGCAAGTCAGGAGCCGGTAAATCCCCACAAGTCTGGCGGCAGCCTGTCAGTTTTACCAGCACAGCTACCGCCGGACTCGTAATGAGGCCCATTAATGGTGTGGGGCAGTTTTTGTTGGCCAAAGTGGGACATTTATTTTCTGAATTAAACAGCATTCAAATACCAAAGTGGTGGGTTAATATATAGAGACGGCACGGATGGACCGGACGGGAGAGGGGGGGCAATTTAGCACCAGACTGGGTGGACTGTTGCAGCCAGGGCAGCACATGCAATGAGCAAAAATAGAACAAATATTTTGGTCACAAACACTACAATTCCGACATGCCTCGAATGAGTGCAGTTTTGAAGGGCTTACTGGCTTCTGTCTACACCTATTCCAGCAATCATATTGATTTCTGCATAGATGCATGCAAGCATGGTTGTCCTCCCCATGTGGACCTCCACAGTTAGATGCAAATGTGCAAAGACCACAGGCGCATGCTCATAGTGCACATTGGTAAAACATATTCCTTTGCTCATTATTTCAATGTTGGCTAACAATGTGGCACATTCACCTTTGGTCTATTGCTATCTGCAGCCACTTACCATGATTCCTACTTTCCAGAAACGTTAGACCTGAAGCCCTGAGGCGGAAAGGGCTGAGGACGCTGTTTGGCTGTGGCAAGTGGAGAAGGAAGCAGGAAGCAGACTCAACTCAACTCTACCTCATTTACTTCCATAGAACCCGGACAGGCCCAGAGAAAAGGGTAGAGGTGGGTGTGCCTTTAACAAGTGCTGGTCAAAGTATATCATGTCACGAAGGAAACTTGTGTAATAAAATATCAATGGAAATATTCCTCAAAAACTGAAAACTGTTAATTATGTTACCTGTTCACAGACTATTTCAATAAAAAGTCATTTATATGACGTGTGATACAGGTACATTTTGAAAATGGTAAAATACATTTAAACATTCAGTGTCCACTACTCACCTGAGTCAGCATGTGCTGAAATTCAGTTGGAACTGCATTGGGAAGTAATTTGCAAAGCATTGCGGAGCAATGTTTTTTAGTGTACTGTGATGGTACGCACATATCTTCTGAGAAGTGTATGCTGCAATCGCGGAATCAATTGCCTCTCACGTGTTACAAGACATCCTTGGCTCTGCTTTCAATTTCGGACACTGGAAATCCACAGCTCAAGGGTCATCTTTTTTATTGAATTTAAATCCTTTGGACATATGTACAGGACTGTACTCTGACTTTTAGCATGGCTGTTATTAGTGCAACCAAAAACGATACAAGAAGGCATTGTTGGATTGTCCCTATGATCTGTTAAAGAAATATAAATACATTTTTAAAAAGTATGACAGTGAGTAAATCAAACATCATATTCCTTTAATAATAAAATAATTACGTCATAAAAAATGTCACCTAAAGCAAACATGCATTGAAAAGACACACTATGAAAGATTACATTTGGAAAAAATAGTCTGTAATGTTATATACTAATTACAAAGATAACAATGCATAGGACGTTGATAATGGTGTAGATCTTTGAATAAAATAAAATGAGAATAGGGTGTACATTGAGTATAAAGCAATAGAAAGTGACCTAGCAGAGAACATTGACACTACAGAAAACAATAGTAAAAGTTGACTAGCCATTTCTTATAAAACCAGATGAGCCTACTCGACAAGGTAATAAATGGAGAGCTGGCGATATCTGTTGTCGATCTCACAGATGTTGTCGATCTCAATCTCACAGATGTTTAATTGTTAACTCCCACAGTGTTAATAAGGGATTACAGAAGTGTGTGTGTATGTGAATGTCTGACATGTTTGTTCATACTCACCAGGTCTATATTACAATGTTTGACCTCCTCAATCCAGCCAGTGCAGCCCCCTTGTGAGCACACACCCACAGGTGTTTACCGTCATTGGTAGCGGGGAGGATAGATGAGGCAAGCACAATAGGCCCGGATACAGTCAAAGGACACAGACATATGTTGATTGCAGGGACAGGGTCTTCAATGGGGAGTCTGTAGACACCAAGTCTGGGGTGGCCATGTGGATATGGATACCCATGCAAAAGAACCCTTTGTGGTGTACATGGTATTCAGCACCTTGAGTGTTCCCATCCTCCCAGCCCCCTTATGAGCACACGCCCACAGGTGCGAACAGCCATTGATAGTGGAGGGGGGTGGATGTGGATGAGGCGTGCGCAATAGGCCTGGAACAGTGTCAAAGGACACAGACATATGTTGATTGCAGGGATGAGATGTTCAAAGGGGAGTCTTGAGACACCGGGTCTTTGGGTGGGCATGTGCATAAAATCCCCCAATGCGAAAGAACCCTTTGTAGTATACATGGTATTGGACACCTTGAGCGTTTCCATGCTCCCTGCCCACTTGTGAGCACACACCCACATGTGCGAACAGCCATTGATAGCGGAGGGGGGATGGTTGTGGATGAGACGAGCAGAATACGCCCGGAACACATCAAAGGACACAGACATATGTTGATTGCAGGGACAGGGTCTTCAAAGGGGAGTCTAGAGACACTGGATCTGGGGTGGGCATGTGGATAAGGATCTCATTGCGAAAGCACCCTTTGTGGTGTACATGGTATTCACCACCTTGAGCGTTCACATCCTCCCAGTCCCCTTGCGAGTGCACTCCCACAGGTGCAATTTCTCATTGATAGCGGCGGGGTGATGAATGTGGATGAAGGGAGCACGATAGACCAGTAAACCTGTTAATGCACACCAATGTGTTACGATAATCTTAGATGTTTGGACGTGCTGTGGACTTACAAAAAAATTCTAACAAGTGTTCAGATTAACTAATCATTTTTTAAAAAATGTGGTTTGGTAAAGTGGATGTTAATAACACAACAAATTATATTGCTGCGGTTGAGGTACTGTATGTATAAATCCACGCTATTGTCTGTGGTCACTGGGTAATTCATCACAAATGGCTTAAACAACACAGTCATGTATCACTCATCGAACACAAAATCCCAATCTTCCATGAATCCACCATGTAAAGGCACATTAGGACGGAAGTCTGTACCACCTGTATAAGAGATACAGAAATAGTTTAGTTGAATGGACCAAATAATTATTTTTTTTGTTTGCACTACCTTGTAAAATGTAAGGCATTGTTTTGCTTTACAAAGTAACTTTTTGTGCAACGTACTGACAGTACTTGTGATTTCAAGTAGGGATCAATTAGAAATGTGAAAGCACACTCCAGCAAAAATAGTTTGGAAGATACTTTCAAGTGAAAGAAACCTAATTGTTTGGACTATAAATCTAAAGATGAACAGGCTTAAGAATAGAATGAGTAATTTATTCAATTTACAGAAAATCTCTTTCGTCAGTGATCCTTCAAAGTTATATTGATGTAGGTGATCAAAATATAATGCTAGACATCTCATTCCTCAAACACATAACATATATAGAGTGACCTTACTCGTTACCTAGATTACGAGGGTGAACTTTAGCTCAAAGTTTGTGGATTAGGACCATCATCATTCACAACACAGATCTTGTAAGGCAGGCGGCCCTGAAGTCATGCAGCTCGGTAACACATAGCGGTGGTGTGTCTTCTTAGGCAGTGTAGTCCAAGCAGCCAGTATTTTCTCTGCAACAACAGTTCTGTTCTTCACCAGAGCAGGCATACACTCACAATGATGGCAGGTACACCAGGTGGAAACGTGTTACATGCGACTGGGTTCAGGCTCCAGTGATTGATCCTCATGACTTTCATCTGATTCCACAACGTCTCAACTTTTTTCTCTTTCAAGGCTTTCCTCTTCTGAATATTCGGGCTCATAGAGGTAGGTCTGAATTGTTGCCATAGTTCCTGAATAGTGAAGAAGTACAGAATCAACAGTGAGGTAAATAAAACAACTTTTTTTGTAAACAATAAATAAAAGAGGTTTCCCATTAACATTGAATGTTAAAGAAAAACAAGCCAAGAAACAGTCATTTTACAAAGACACATAGTGAAAAGACAAGATGAATAGGCTCAAACTTTAAAAGCTTGGAAGGGCACATGTTTAAATATGTTTTGTTGAAGACTTTTGTCACTAATATAAGAAATAAAAAGCAAATACTGAGTTAATTCATTGTAGGTAGTATAAGTACCGGTGCTCAGTGTGTCATACATGGCAGATAGCTGAACAGAGCAGAAATCAGCCAGGGAAACTCGGAATTAAATGCATTGACCTGAAGGAAAAAGAAACTCCAACATTGTGTGATCAGAAAGGGGTTGTTTGCACTTGTCGAGGAACGAGACGTTTTGCCATTTCCATGGAAACACATCAATAGATTGCGCACAGAGGACGTTGACATGAGACGTGCATTGGTGTTGTGAAAAGGGGCGTGAGCATCTGTTGATATGAGCTTGAGGGGCAGTTGATCTCAATTAGTGCCGCGAGGGCACTTGAACTTAGGGCGATGGATCATCAGATAAGTTTAGCACAAGATCGTGGTACCCACCCCCCCTATTTCGCATGTGTTATAGTGAGAACAACTCTGGTAAATTGCATTGGACATAGTAGATCGAAAGGAGGAAGCCCCTGGCAAAGAACGTATATGGTTTGTAGGTGAAAAGTGAAAAAAGATTTAATTGCACAGTTTTCAATGACAGTGGGGTCTCACTGTGGAGGAAGTCTACTCATTTTCAGAGAAAGCATCATTTAGAAAGTTGCATTTGTGCCCGCAGATTTGTCTGATTCTCAAGACTACGTTGGCACAGGCGAAATATATGAGTAGGAAGCAAATTATTTTCTTCATGTTTGCGACTCACTGTGCTCATTCTTCATTTGTGTGCCCCTCAATTGCAGATCAGAGTGTGCAATGGGTGACACTCCTCCAGCAATACCCATGCATAAACAAACTGGGGTTGTGTTAATCCAGCCCCTTCCTGCCCACTCAGTAGTTCATACGTGTGTGCACACAGAGTGCACACATAATGTGCACTTTGTGTACACACAGCACAGACATCTGCATGTGCATTTGCCTTTTTAAACCAATTTCAAATGCTTTTGCTTGAAAACTGTGCTTTTATGTAAGCACCATTATGTTTACATCCACAACAGAATTGTGAATAGGGCCCATAGTATGATACACATAGGGAATGGCATTGCTCTCTCTCTAGCCCTCCCACACTTAAGCCTACATCGTTGGTCTCCAACTGTAATGCTTATAAGACACCTGCTTAATGATGGCAGACTGAATTGACAATATCCCTCCCTCCTATCTAAAAGACAGTTTCTCATTAGGCAATTGTGAGAAAACCTACATCTACGCTATTGAGTGCCCCTTTTGCTACCAGTTAGTTTTACAGTATTGCTTTACAGATAATGCCTTAACTGTTTGGGATGGCACAGGGACCTATGCTTAACCTTTTATAGCTAGGCTCAAGACATTAGGCGCCTGATAGAGGATCACGAGGCACACTAACTAACAAGGTCTTGGATATTATGATCTATTTAGATTGAGCAAAACACACAAGGTGATCACTGGATGCTTTAGAACTAATCTGAACCTCTGGCATTGCTCCAGACAGCCTTCCAGACCATCTTTCTTCACCTGCCAAGCCATTACAGAAGGGGAAAGACCATATGAAAATCAGGCTTGGTCCCTCCCAGGAAGGGGCAGTCCAGTCCGAGCTGATAGGTCACATCCCTTCTGCATGAGACCCCAAGCATCCCCAGATGTGTTCCAGCCTTGTTGTGCCTCATTACTGAAGAGTAGCTTGGGTCTCTAGGCACAGCAGGCACAGGACCCACACCTGGGCATACCCATCCCATTTGGGGTGACTATAGCAAAACACAAGAAGTGATGTCTGGAATGTTTACAAATAATCTGAACCCCTACCATTGCTCTGGACATCCCTCCAGGCCATCCTTCTTTGCCGGCCAAGCCATTACAGAAGGGGAAAGACCACATGAAAATCAATCTTGTTCCCACCCAAGAAAGGGCAGTCCAGCTGACTTAAGCTCCATAGAGCTCCAACTGAAACAACTGCAATGTAACTCTGGGGTCTTCCTCCAATCACTGTTCATTACTGCTGTTGGGATTTTCTGTTTGTCAATTGACCAAACTAACAAAATGACTCAATTTAGCCTTACAACCCCTATGGCAACAATGCAAATGAACTAATTGTAATATCAAAGGGGTGCTTCATTGCCTGTCGTCGCAGTCATTATTACATTGGCATGATTATGAGGTCTGAAAATACTTGCAATCTAGACCACTTCAGCTTTATCCACAATAGAAACCTCACAGATCCCCTACCTAATCATTGGCTTGAAGCAGGGCATACTGAAAGTGATTTCAACAAGTCAATTCTGAGCTCATGCCACAACAACAAAAGAAAGCACCACATACTTGTACAGTGCTAAATCTTTAAAAGCAACAGATATGGACAGGTTTATTAGACGGATTTGCGTGGTTAAATTAATGATGCATGAATTTATTAATACTCATAATTGTTACAAGTATGTGTTAGGACATGTGTGTTACTGCAAATGTAATCTGCTTATTAATCATATGTCACAACTGCTGCATGCACAGGTTTGTTGCCCTACCTTTGTTAATAAGTGTATTTGCTCCTCTGTAAATCAAATGTATGTGTAATTTGATAGAATATACGAATATCAGTTTATCTAACTGTTTAATATTCGCTTCCAGTATAAGGTTGTTTACACAGGAACAAACAATGAGCTTCATATATGCACCAGACGTTTTTGTTACGCACAACATGGCTTCTCATCACATAAATGGAGTCTACTCTCTGAAGGAGACATCTCGGGTGTCTTTTTAACTGTTAATATAGCTACTATTTACCAGCTTTCCATCTTCAGATGTGTTATTTACTTTCCCTCAATGTTTGAAGCCCTCACTCTTCTATTCCTGTTCTTTATCACAAACATTTAAACCGATCCTCTTCATGCTTTATCCCAATTATTCACTTGTTTTCTCTAATGTTTAACATCCATCATTACCGTATATTAAGCTTCAGCTCTCACTCGCTAGAAATTGTTCTATGATGACCACTTAGAAGGCATTTCTGGCAATAGGAGAGAAGCCTACATTTGCATATAAAAAAGACAGCTTATTTACAATTGCATGCCCTACCTACAAAGAGGATGAATAGTCTCCAGTATTTTTTGCACACTAGTTTCTTCATTTAAAACTATTTTTTGTAACTAACTCCACATGTAACTTTAGGCCTTTGCTGGCCAGATGTTGAGCACCACAGAGATTATGCTAATTAATAATTATTACAAATTCCTCAATGATGAGGTAAGAGTGTTTTCAAATTTGTGTCAATCTAATTATTAGTAATGTGTTGAGTCTTAGTTTATTTTGCTACAGTTCCCACCCTATCTGTTTCCTGATGAAGGTCCAGACCCACAAAGGGACTGACACATGTTAGGGTTATCACATACTTAATGCTTAGAAGTCATGTGAAGAATACAAAGGAATGCATTGTTCTAATGAATGGCTTTATCTGTGTCTGCATACATTTGTTAATGTCTTTCTTTTTTTCGTATTTTGCTTTCAGTCCAATACAGATATGCATCTATCTATGTAAATGTACACATGTTGCAGAGTAATTGAATCTGGAACGAGGTAGTGGTCTCTTGTATGTCAATCAATATATATTTTATATACCTTTTTCTCATTATAAATACAATGACATGTTACTATTCTTTCATAGTAAGGACTACCTTTTCCAAAAATATTTATTTTTATCTGTGGGCCTAAGGTATTGCCAAATCGTCCGGGTGGATAAACCACTGCCAGAGGGTGAAAATATCTAGGCCATGAAGTGTATCCTAAGCAAACGGGAGAATACATATTTGCTGATTGCATCTTGTCTAGCAGTAAGCCTGGAGCTATGCTCCTGAGCACAGGAACTCCTGCATGGCCAGGTGGTCCTTTAGATGTGCACTTTTACTGATGTGAGTAAAACCAATCCTGACACCTTTAATATAGTTATCCCTCCTTAGTTTTAGGCAACAACCTTAGGCCTGTAGGACATATCTCTATCTAAAATGTTTTCATAATCTGAGAAATGGGAGGTGGGGATATGAGGATAAAGGGCACTTTATGGGAAGAGAAGAGGGAGTAGTTGAAAAAGAGGATTTCTTATTTGCTCAGATCAGATTTGGGAATGTATTATTAGCTGTCATCTGATCTTGTACTGCCTATCGAAAGTTGGTAATAGGTTTGTGAGATCCACTGAATGAACTTGGTCAAGTTGAACGTGATTTGCATGAGGACAGCATAAAACTGAAACGTGGGTGAGAATTGATTAAGATATGCCACAAATGGTTTAGTGTAGCTGTTAAACAGCTGCGTGATGTGTTCATTAAGGGTCCCCTATTTCAAATTAAAATGATTAAATCTAGATTCAACAATTTTAACTAGAATGGTGGACTCTCAGAGGATGTACTCAGTCCACCTAACGGATTACTCTTCAAAGCCCATTCTGAAGTTCAGTCTCTTGATGAGTAGAGTGTGGTCAACTATGCCAAGGGCAAATCACAGGTCCAAGAGAAGAAACAATGGCGTGTTCTTATCAAGGGACTTTTCTTCCAGGGGAGGACTGGCAACCTTTGGCAACCTTCTGGCACATGGTGCTGTGGCCAAAGCCCACAATGCAGTGGCCGAAACTTCTAAAACAACTGAACTCAATGCCAAGTTCTTGCACACATTCTAAAGGATGTATGTTAGACATTATTATTTTTTTTTCTTTAATGCAACATATAGTTCATTTATGAGAGCCAAGAACCCAAGGCAACTATGCACATGTAGGGGGTACAGTAAAGACAAAATGTGGTTTTATTTAGCCATAAAACACACATGTCCAATTGTACAGTTTCTAAAGGGTATCAGGGCTAAATAGTCACATATGACATATTTAACAAAAATAATAATGGAAATTGGAACTTTCTGGAAAAATAGCCAACATGTGTTTTGACCAAACAAAACTTCTTTTTCCTGGAAAGTGTATCGCAAAAGACAAAACAACACTATCAGTGGTTAAATAATGATTGAATGTAATCACATGTGACACATGACAGACATATGCACAGACAATATAATTGATTTGTCAACATAATGTATCCAGCAATGGTAATCATGAGTTATCGACAGTGGTTAAATAATGGATAAATAAGATGACATATAATGCATGAAGGACATTAGCATAAACAATATAATTGATTTGTCAAAGTAATTTATCCAGCAATCTCCCACTACTCCATTTCTCTTCCACCTCATTTCAACAAACAAAACCGATGAGCTAACCATACCACTTCTAACACCGATCCACCTTGCCTCTCTTCCTCTGAGACACAACTTCTCTTCCTTACCACATCAACTGAACATTGCATTCTGGAATACTCTATATGCAACAAAACGGCCTTTGTCACTCATTACTTTCACTCCAGCTCTCCTCCCCTAGACCTTCTTGCTATCACTAAAAAGTGGGATTTCTTCATCCGATTGAAGTGGGAGAATGGGACAAAAAAGTCCCACCAATCCCCTCACACCCCTGGCCTATAGGATCGCGGCCCAGACACCCGCCACGAGAGGTGTTTGCCTATCTACCAGACGACCAAATACCCTGGTACAGGAACATACGGATGTGCACACCAGCCTGCCCTGCCCAAACTGACACCTGCGGCATGGATGAACTCGACTGAACCATTCAACAGTAAATAAACACATCGTTAGAGATGCCATGACGACCTAGCCAACGGTCAGAACACCCGTGCAAACATGCACACTGGACACTCCCACACCAATCCACACGAAGAACATATTCAGTGCTATGACGTAGGTGACGGACACACCCACTGACGCGCATCTTTATTATTTTTCACATACAGTGGTCGAAGTGAGCGGGAGCGGGTGGGAGCGGTGCTCCTCTACTTTTTTAAATTAAGTTTTACTGTTCCTATACTTTTGCTTTAAAAAGAAACCGTTCCGGAACATTTTCATTTTAAAATACCAGTGTAGGAAGAAGTTGCAACGTTCACTTTCAGTGCAAAGCACTGAACGTTCCCTTAACCAGCAGGCAAATGTGTTTGGGGGTTTGTATTGTGTGTGGGAGGGGGCCCAGCGATGGGGTTTGTGGGGAGCGGGTACAGGCCAGCAGGCAACATAGTTCCACTACTTCTTTTCTTACACTTCGACCACTGTTCACATAGGTTTTTCAAAATGCAGAAACGCAAGACGCACAACAAACTCATCTAAAATGCTTGCTGACGCTTCTCCTAACCCATGCATTGCGATGAGAAATATAACTAAGACATGATACTGGGGATAAAGCAATATGATACCGTAACTTAAACCACCGTGCATCAAACATCCCCACCTATGCACCAGGCCCAAGTAGGCCGCAAGCAAGAGCCTCCACGAACATTGAACGAGCAAGAGTACAATTGCTGACCCTGCAGAATGAGCCCGGCGAGAACGGACAGCCAAGGGAACAATGTTGCAAACTCGCATGCCACAAGCCAAAGCCAAGGTCACACCTGCAAACTAAGCCAGACACACAGTGGAAAATGCAACATTAAATGTGCAGAATTCTGCCTCAACCACGGTCTCTCCTCACGTGACCAAGCCGAACCTGACAGGGTGCCAGACCCAGGAGGGAGGAGGCGCCTGGATCCCACGTTTTGAGACACAGGCAGCAACAATGAAGCGACTCAATGGACACCTACGGCGGTGGGAGTAGTCTGCTCTCAAGCATATGAACAAATCCACGCATTGTCTACACAAACACATAGTTACATATTGTTGGAAATGGCAGGTGCACCGCAAGCTGGGAACAACGATGGTCACTCATCACTGACGCCATTAACATTAGCCAATCATCAGGGGTCTTCGTGTAACAATTTTCATGTATCTAATAGAAGGGACAACCCAAGTATACCACCTGACTGACCCTTAACCACTAACAGCGTTCTCTATACATATGCTATACTAACCCTACCACTCGAGGAACCAATCCAGAGTGACGATAGGTTTTTTGCTAACTTTCCCAGGTGACGCGAGTAGCGCGCCATACTGAGGTAAAAAGGGCCTGCGAGCCCCACGAATTTCGAGAGAGTCAGGACAGACACGTACGATCCTTGACCCATCCCTGCCGTTGTTTAATAAACAGCAGAACCACCTTGCTTCTTGCGTGTGCCTCATACTCATTTTTGGTATACGCGGGAGTAGTTGGGGCCTCCCTGCCCGGGGGTCCGCGGACGTCCCAGCAGACCCCGGGAGAATTTCCCCCCGACAAGTTGGAGGCACTGCTGAGATCTGTTTAAGATGTGCTTTTATTTTATTTTTCCGAGTGCTCTTGTTGCGAGGAGGCCCGGCGGCGTGGCCCCCTCTGCCGCTGCCCCCTTTTTGAGGACTACAGGATCATCGCGGAACTGCGAGAAGACCGGACAGCGCAATCCGGATATTGGCCTTCGGGAGCCGGTTGAGAAGTATCCCGCCCGCGGTTGGCGAGTGTCCAGACGTGGTCCAGACGGGGGGAGATGGCGAGCCGCTTGGAGGGGTGCACGCAGTCGAGCGGCCTCGCATCAAGAGAACTTGGTGAGTATGCCACGCCCAACAAGCAATGTGAAATTGTAAGGGAGGGGGAGGGAATAAAATACGGGAGGTGGGAGGTGTTACACAGGTGCGCGGCGAAGGTTTGATAAATTAGTGTTGAGGATGAAGTGAATGGTAGCTGGACAAGTGCGAGAGCAGTCCGCTACGTTACGGAAGAGGAGGGGGCGGAGCACGAAAACATCACGTGCGGCCTCTCGTAGACACTGATTTGCCTAGGTCGCGACCACCTTTAAGGGTGTGTGTGTGTGCGGTTTCCTACGATTTGGTGATTATTGATCAATGAGTAGATGAGGATCCCTATTGATCGAGCAGAAAACACGATAGATAGATGACGTTTCCCTGTAGGCGGTAGCTAACTGGTTGCCTAATACGGAAGATAATTGGCTGGTTAAGCCCTCCTGTCCAGGGGCGTATCACACGCGAGGCGACACAGCGTGCGCAGTCTGATTTTATTGTTGATTACCTTGTTCCAGGCGTGACAAGAGGACAACTGTGGGGCTAACGGGGGTAGATCGCAAGCATATTTCAAACTTTTAAAAACATGTAAAGAACTTACCAGTAGTTTTGGAAGAGATCGGTGACATCACCAGTAGGGCTTTCATAGGATATCTCGAACACAAAGCATTTTTCGGAGAGTGGTGGGGAAGAGAATAATGATAAGGGAGTGGAGACGGAGATAAACGGTAACGAGTAGATCGGGGCAAGGTGAAAAGGGGGACGTGGCCGCGCACGGAGAACGCCGGCCACGACAAGTGAAGAAAGAGGAGGAGGGGTAAAACAAAGTGGGACGGCTGTATAAGAACGTCACACAGGGCACGCAGCCGCAGGGGGCTACGTGCGCCTCGGCCGTAGGGGGCCGTAAAGGTGTTCGGTAAAGGAAGAAAAGAAAGAAAAGAATATACAAATGCAAATGCTATATTTTACTATTTTTCTTTAGCGGACAATCGCAAGTCCCCAAAATTACGGGGCCAGGTAAAGATCTAAGACTGTATAGCGTACACTGTTAGCAAGATAACCGCTACCAAATAGGGGTAGGATAACAAGTGAAGTGCTACTATGTCATACGGGACAGGATCGGGAGGGTGGGGGAGCACCCTGACTACCCCGCTACAGCATATATGTAAAACACTGTCACCCCATAGGGAGAAACTGATCTAATACAGCATAGAATGGACACAGTGGACGGGCAACAAAATGACAACACCATGGCCGCCTAATGGCAATTTCGATCCATATACCCAACATTCACTATTAACCCATCTGCATAACACATACAAGGGGAAGAAGTTGGCACACCACCTGGAGGTGTTTAACTTATGGAGGATGTTCCAAGGGTCCCGACCAGGACCAAACGGAATGTTCACTATGGGGGAAACAACGGAAGCGAAGAAGATTAAGGAGGAAGGAGAGAATGGGGAAAAAGAGGGTGAAGGCACACAGAACACAGGGAATGGACAAGAGGGAGGAGAAAAGATTAACAACTTAAACGAAAAGGAAATAAAAAAGGAACGGAGCGACGATATGCCCCTAGCGAAGGTAGTGAAAAAGGAGGAAGGGGGGTTATATCCTTTAACAGAACTACGAGAAATAGTAAGAGAACAATTAAGGGCGGCTGAGGGGTACTCGAACCCGGCATACAGCCCGCCACCATATACAGCTACAGGTGGCCAAACGGAAGGGGAGCAGACTAGTACGACGGGATCAGCTCATACGAAGATGCCCGCAGGGGAGGGGAGGACTGGCGAAGAACAGATCGCGGCAATAGGACATGATGAGTGGGTAGCTGCGCAGGTATTATTAAAATTACGAGGTTCATTAACAGGAGAAGAGAAGGAGGTAGTAAGGAAAATGGATGAGGATAATACCAGAAAGAGTGAAATGAAAGGGGAAGCGGGGAAAAGAAAGGAGGAAGAGCTGTTACAACAAAAGGAAGAGATTTTGGAGGAACGATTAGCAGAATTAAGGGATGAGCAGAATGCACTGATCAAGCAGCTTGAGAGAGAGGAAAGAGAGAGAGCATGGGAAAGGAAAGGAAGTAAGAATGAGTTGGAAAAAATGAGGGAACGAACTGAGGAGCAAAAGAGAGAAGCCGAAAGGGTAAAGGCAGTAGCAGAAAGGGTATCCAGAGCAGCACTGCATGACAAGAAAAGAGAGGAAGAAGAGAAAGAAAAAGAAATGGAAATATGGAAGAGGAGAATAATATCAGAAACGACAAAGAAATACGAAGAAGGGAGGATGATAGAGAGTATATTAGAGCGGGAAAGAGCGAGATGGGAAAGGAAGAGAGAAGAAGAAAGGATATTGGAAAAGATGAGTAGTGAAGTAATGGAGGAATTAATAAAGAAAAGAGAGGAAATTGGTAGAGAAATAGAGGGAAAAAAAAGAAGGGGAAAGAGAAGATAGGAAAGGGGAGAGTGAAGTAAGGAGGTATGTATGCAGAGACACAGAAGTAGCAACAACATCAGCACAAAGGGGAGCAATTGGTAAAGAAGAAACGGGAGGAACGGATCTAATAGACTTAAAAACAGTAACGATTAGGGGGAAAAAGACAGATTGGGGTTGTCACTCCTGGATGACTTTTGTAGTGAGGAAGAAGAAGGAATGGAGAAAGAAGGAAGAAATAGTGAAAGGGAAAGCCTAGATAAATTATACATCACCCGGACAAATAGAGAATCACCATGGGCCTGCAGGAGAAAGGAAGAACTGGAGGGAAGTGAGGGGGAAGAGCAAGGAATGGCGGAAAGGCAGACACGTGCAGCTACACCCTCATCATCCTGTCCAACATGCTCCACCACCCCACACTCATCCCGTGCAACATGCCCACCTACACCCGCACCCGCCCCTCACAAACTCACACCCTATGCAGGCAGGCTTAGAGATCTCCCTGGACGCAGGCAGGGAGAACGAATACACACACCCACATCAAATAAAGGAAATGATAAAAGAAGGGGAAGAGATGGAGGAGAAACAGTTACGAGCAGGGGAAATATGGACACAATTGACGATGTAGACGACACGGAAGAAGAGGAGGGGTACACGAACTTGACTTGGGGGAACCCAGGGGGTCAAACAGGACACAACTTAATGCCACTTCTGGAGAGGGGAGGGGTTAGAACACAATACGTCACTTGGAAGCATGCAGACAAGGAAAATATAAAGTGCAGGCTCCCATCATTAAGTGGAGGTGCAGGAAAATGGATATATGAAATGGAAAAACACACCGCAGGACAGAAACTGGCAGTGGGGGGTGTAAAGGGCCTTCTAATATCAATATTGGGGGATACAGCAGATGACATCTGGAAGAGAGCAGGCTTCCCCGGGGTCACAATAACAAACACATCACACGATGGGGCACCATTCGCAAACTGCCGACATACATTATCGCAAGCGCTGAGGGTACAGTACCCAGACACATCAGACATACGAGCAATTACATCACGCAAGATGCGTGAGAACGAAGATCCTGTTGATTATATCCAGGAAATTCAAGAGAAGTGGCGTATGGAAACTAGAGAACAATGGGACAAAACACCAGCAATATTCTATCATATACTAATACAAGGGCTCCCAGAAGCAGTTCAGAAACAACTGAAGAAGGTAGTGGGGATGGAAGCAAAAGCATGGCCAGAAATACAACTGACGATAGTACATCATTGTAGGACATGGCAAGAAAAGATGAAACAAAAGGAAGAGGATAGAAAAGCGGAAGAGGCTAAATTGGTACAGAAAAAACTTACTAAATACACGATGGAAGGTGCACTAATAACTACACCTACAACAATGACTCAAAACCCCACACAAGTAGTGGCTGCACAAGATCCCTCCCAAATACAATCATCACAGATTGTAGCACAACAGCTGCCACCACCCCAACCATACACGACTAATATGGGAGGAGGATACTCAACGCCAGGAGCTGGATATTATAATTATAACAGGGGAAGGGGAGGAATGATGAGGGGGAGGGAATACGGCTATAACACACAACAGCAAGGGGGAGGATTCAGAAATTTCTACCCCACCGGGCAACAAGTATACTAGGACAATTCAGGGAGCTTTCCATGGCCGAACAGGGAACCACCGGTATGTTGGATTTGTGGATTACTAGGACACATGTCATGCACATGTAGAATGAGACCCGTCACACCATCATGGGGAGAACAGGGACAACAAGGGCCTACAAGGGTACAGCAGGGCATCCAACAACAGCAGGCACTGCAACCGGGAAATGTGCAGCAACAACTAGTAACACAACAACAGCCACAGACATATGCACTACCACAACAACAGGTAGCGATAACACAACAACGTCAAGTGCAGCAAGTACAGCAACCTGCCCAAATTCAAGACCATAACATAACCTCTACCAATACACAACTACAGCAAACACAACTGGGAAGGGTGACAGTCCTGGGACACAACCCTTACACAGGAAGTGGTCAATCATTATACCCACAATAGGACAGCCCACAGACGGCCTTGGTGTGTCCCATCCTGTCGGTAACACCTAATAGTGCGGAGGAACCACGCATAGAGGTAACGATAGGTGACAAAAAATGTATCATTCCCTGTTGACACCGGGGCGACCCGATCTTGCATAAGGGAAGGTAAATTTAAGATGTCAGGTGAGGCCATGAACACCCAAGGATTCTCTGGGGCTAGGGTTCCCTTTACTGATAGCATTCCCTTATCGATAGGGGATTATGACATGTCCGTCCCGCTTTTATATTCTAGGGACTCACCGGTAAACATACTTGGGAGAGACATAATGAGCAGGTTGAATATGACGATCTCCTTTGCGGAGGACGGCATAATTTGCTCCACTCCTGGAATAAACATGCTCACTGCACGGCAAATTATGCAAGCATACTGTGGACAGACAGTGATTAGGGCTGAGCCAGTAGATGGCGAACTGTTCCAGTATGGAACAGACATGGCATTCGCATGGATGCCAGGAATAGAAGGAAAGATCTGGAGGAGGCCAACAGCCTATTTGTTTAGACCAGAAACACCAGCCAATGAACCAGAAGGAAAGGTGATTTCAGTGAGCATGGAGAGCATTATAGCAACTGCTGATTATATCGCAGTACATGCCCAAGACAGGGAAGGGAGAGCATGAAGGGAAGTGATAGCCCTAGCTGAGGGATGCAGGCTCACCCAGGTGTCAGACGAGGAGCTCTTTTCAGAAGAAAAGGAAGAAGGTGAAATGGTATTTATGATGAGTGTAGACATATGGCTAAGAGTGACATACAAACAAGTGGCACAGAAAATTGCAATGGCACTTGAAGCACCCACATCCACCCCAGTTCCCTTCTTTGAGGAGGATATGGCAAAAGTCCCAACACCATTATGGACTACTAGTCCCTATGACGTGGGGTGCATTAAGAGTATAGGGGGAGTAAGAATAAAATTGAAAAAAGGTGCAATACTCCCTAGAGTGAAGCAATACCCACTATCAAAAGAGGCAGATGAGGGCATATATGAAACAATAACGGCCCTTATAAATAATGGCATATTGGTACCATCAGAATCACCATGTAACACAGCCGTATATCCAGTGCGCAAAGCTAAAGGAGGGTCTTGGCGTTTCATCCAGGACCTCAGGCCCTTGAACAACATAGTGGAAGCAGAATACCCCATAGCAGCAAACCCGGCCACAATATTGTGTGGCATTCCAGCAGAAGCATCACAATTTACAGTGATTGACCTCAAAAATGCCTTTTTCTCAATACCCCTGCATCCAGACTCACAAGATCTAACAAGCTTCACGTACAGAAACACAAAATGGAAACACACCAGATTGCCACAAGGGTACTGCGAGTCACCCTCAATTTTCAACAGAGTAATACAGATGGACTTGTGAAACATTGAATTGGAAAGCACAGTGTTGCAGTATGTTGACGATATAATAATTTGCAGCACAAGCGAAAAAAAATGCAGAGAGGACTCATTGAAGATGCTGACAATATTGGCTGAAAAGGGTTACAAGGTAGACAAAGAAAAGTAACAGTACTGTCAGGAACAGGTACTATACATTGGTCAGCTCATATCCCAATACGGAAGAAAGATTGCACCACAAAGAGCACAGGCCATATCAAAAACGCTGTTGCCACAAACAGTGAGGGAACTGCAGCAGTTCCTGGGATTGTGCAACTACTGTAGAGCATGGGTATTTGATTACAGCTCATACATAGGACCCCTACTTGAGGCAATAAGAGAAGCTAAGAAAGGGGAGAAAAAATTGGGGTGGACAATGGAAATGAAAGAGGCCTTTGATGAACTGAAAGATGCAATATTAACTGCTCCGGTACTGGCCACCCCAGATTATGAACGACAATTCTTTATATTTTCACATTGCGACTCAGCAGTAATGAAAGCAGTGTTGGCTCAAAAAACAAGCATGGGTTGCAAAGCAGTAGCATTTTACAGCGGTCACTTGGATCCTGTAATGTTAGGACATTTCCCTTGCGAACAAGGTCTCGCCGCAGCTGCCTTCGCGGTAGAGAAAGCATCATCAATTACAATGGGGTGCCCAACCACACTATTTGTGGAACATGCACTATTTGCAATATTGAACAAGCCTAAGTCCACACTAACCACGCAAAGGGCGTCAGGTTATGAGATCATCTTATCTAGACCAGAATTATCAATTGTTAGATGCAGCACAGTTAATCCTGCAAGGTTTATAGCGGAAGTCATTGAGGAAGGCGACTATGCACATGATTGTACGCAGACTACCGAAATGTACTCATGTACTAGAAAAGTTGAAGAGGACGCGTTAAATGGAGGAGAGCTCTTGTCCATTGGTGGGTCATCAACAATAGACCAAAGTGATGGGATAAGGAGAACTGGGGCAGCAGTGGTAAAAATGACAGAGGAATTGGTGTGTGTGGCGGTGAATAGGTACAATTACCACAACATTACTCTGCACAAGCAGCAGAATTGGTTGCACTGATCTTGGCGTTGAAGGAAAGCTTTGACAAAAGAGTGACTATATATTCTGACAGCGCATATGTCATGTCTACTGTCCACTCAGGATTGTCCAAATGGAGGAGAAGAGGGTTTAGGAGAGCTGACGGCACCCCAGTGCAACATGCTCTCTTGTTAGCTGAGTTAATTGAAGTAATAAATGATCCCCAAGAACTAGCTTTGGTCAAATGTCTCGCACACACTAACAGAGAAGATCATATCTCAAAAGGAAATGCAGCAGCAGACGCACATGCGAAGTATGCCGCATATTTTGGTGAGATATGGAACCCCCCAGAGTCAGAGAGAGGGAGAGGGAGGGGGATAGCTAAAGAGATGTTAATGAGAGAAGGGTACACCCATCTCCCAGCCACACAGATAATGGAGTTACAAGCGGCTGCACCAATGGCAGAAAAAGAAATATGGGTAAAAAGAGGATGTACAATGTCGCCAACTGACGCACTATGGTGCCAGGGTAACACTGGAAAGATGGTAATGCCATTAGCACTATTGAACACCGCCCTGAGCCAACTCCACCACCCAGCCCACACAGGCAAGGAAGTTATTGCAGCACGAATTAGGGAAGATTGGTTCTGTCCCGAGTTAAATTCCCATGTGACAAATTTTATCAGAAAGTGTCTCACATGTCAACAGTTTACGGCCGGTCACACGCTGAAAGTGATAAAAGGTACTATACCCCGGCCAGAGGGACCCTTCCTGCACATCCATATTGACTACGTTGATATGATCAACGTATGTCAAGGAAATAGGTATATGATTGTAGTAGTATGCCCATTCTCCAGATGGATTGAGGCAGGACCCTGCTCACATCCAGATGCATTTAGAGCAGCTAAATTTCTAGTGAGGGAGGTTTTCCCCAGGTGGGGAGTGTGCGAGGTACTGCGGTCGGATAACGGCCCGCATTTCGCTAATGAAATGTTCCAGCACATCACATCCTTACTGAACATCAAGCATAAATTTGCATGTGGATATCACCCGCAGGCCAACGGTATATGCGAACGCCTGAATGGCCTACTGAAGGAGGCAATTGCAAAGATACAGCAAACAACAAAGAAGAGTTGGTTGTATTGCCTTCCGCTAGCTCTATTTGAGCTGAGGAATAGACCAGGCTCCGACCACCACCTCACTCCTCATGAGGTGGTGACCGGACGTCAAATGCGCTTTCCTCTAATGCGAACATCAAGGGCATTCACAGACTATGAAAACACTGCAACTGTTCTTGGTGATGAAATGTACCAATATGTGTCTTCTTTGATTACTAGTGTAGTGTTTGTGTCTCAACAGCTCGAGTGCACGCGGGGCGGGTCTAAGAGTTATCAGCAAGAAGACGAGGACCAAGGATCGGAAAAGGAAAAACTGTGCAAAATTGCTAAAGGTGACCATGTGCTACTCCGCAATTTCAATAGAAAGTGGAACAGCCCACGCTTCACTGGTCCCCACCTTGTAGAGGAGGTATCTACGAGAGCAGTAAAGTTGCAGGATAAGCGTGCTTGGAATCACCTACACGACGTAAAGATCTGCAAACTCCAGACCCGCCCTAGCGTCACCGACAGGGCCATTGGAAGAACAGCGACAGCGTCACCCTCGGAGGAAGAGACTTCTACCACAGCTGACGACCTAAGTGTCTCCATACCCTGCCATCCCCCAGATTCCCCAGAGACAACTATTGAAATAGAAACTGGTAATTCCCATACCGCCCACCCCATGGTCACATGATCAAAGAGTAAAGAGACTTCCGCCAGTTGAACCCCAAACCCTGTGCCCATCGACCTCCTACCCACTACAGTAACCAACCAATTGAAGGACATTGTCTTGCACATATACACATGTAAACACTTGAATGTTCTCTTTTTTCTTTCTTGCACATGCAGGTACCGCATATTATTGTATTGCTAAGAAAACAGATAACTAATAAAGTCCATTGCCCAGGAGTAGATGCTACCCTCAGACGATAACTACCCTGAAGCCCTATCACACCAATTTGTCTATCAGATAAAAAGGCCAAAGTACCTAAAAAGAAGGAGGGTACGTGTCTACTACACAGCATTTATCTTGGCCATAGAACAATCAATGCCCCATCTTCAGCAACACTTGCCTGCCCTAAGAGACAGATCGCTTAGATTGGCGTGGGAACAGCTTTTCGCCTGGGCACTGAACGACTACTTGATAGGGAGAGCTTGAAAACAACAACTAACACTAATAACAAGCCTATTGAGAATTTTCAGGCGGGCAACTTTAACGTCGCAAGAATAAGCTGCCGGACTGCAGCAAGGTAAGAGTAAAATGCCGGTGAGACTAGCTTCTGTAATAAAGATGATAGGGATTTTGATGATCACTGGGTTTTTGGCTGCCTCTGTATGGCAGAAAAGTTATGCTATCAATATTTTGGCTGTACCCAAACCTAATGTACCCCCATCCACGGCTGCAACAGGTGTTACGTCAGGTGGTACTAGCAAGCCTCCACATAAGGGAAATAGAGTTAAACGTAGCACATACTCAGATAATAAAGGTATTTATAATTACATAACAGATTCAGCACACGTCTCGCACAACATGTGGTACCAACACATGACCCAAATAGGTAAGCAGACAACAGAAGACAGCTGCTACGTCTGCTCATTGATCCCATACACCATGAGCGCTTCACGAACATTCGTTGCCACGGAAATAGATGAAAAGACAGCACGATGTATAATATACCTGGCACTGTTCCAAACGAGAGGGAGATTTCAAGGGACGGTGGTGAGACTGGTGTGGAAAACGTGAGACACATATCCATACGAAAACAACTTCCTCAAGACTTATTTGAGTTACCACAAAAGCAGTTTACATGCTGAAGCATCCATATACATGACAAGTGGTCCTGAAAAGGGAGAAACAAAGAAAGTAACACTACAATACGTACCATGTGACTGGTACGCCACTGAAGTTCCTGGTACACAAGGATGTTGGGAAAGACCACTGGTAACAATAACAGGGAAGGTGTACATGGACAACAAATGGGACATAGGAGTGATTGGCAGCAACATGGTAACAAGAGAAAATATTACAACTATTGATGAACACAATAACAGATGTTGGACGATTTGGGGCAAGTACGTACCCATGATGACGTGGATGGAGAAGGATGAAGGCCCAATGAGCATACTGCCGCTGTCTGCACCTAAGATATGCTTCCAACATAGAGGAGAAGTGGAAGTGGGATACAACACCAACTGTGCAAGCGTGAGTTACCTGAGGGGGGAGCAGGAACAGCAGTTTTAATGGACCATTACTGGGCCTGCGGAAACAAGGCATACCACACACTGCCCCCTCTGTGGAATGGTATATGCACAATGGTACACATTAATGTACCATCACTAGTGGTGCCCCAGAAACATGTGAACATGGCGAACTTCCCTAAAATGGATGAAGGAAACAAGAGGAAGAAGAGATCTGTAAAACCTCAGAAGGGGTCAGAGAATGAAAACAACAACAACAACAATGTCCTGAATAGAAAGAAGAGACAAGGAGAACCTCTGACAGGAAATTACCTAAGGGGAAGGTCGGAAACAGCACTCACTTCAATCCCACCAGAACACAGACTATTCAGCAGAGCAGCAATGTTCTTCTCGTCAATAATACATCCGGGACTACAAGCTTACGCAAACGCAAAATGGCTCCAGATAACTCGATGGGAGCTAATGATGACAATTAATTCTACAGTAAATGGATTCAACGCAATAAAAGATGAACTGCAAGCAGTGAGGATGGTAGCACTACAGAACAGATATGTATTAGATCTCCTTACAGCAATGGAAGGAGGAGTTTGCGCAAAGAAAGGACAATCATGCTGCACATTTATTCCTGCTAACGATGCTGACAATGGTACACTGACAGAAGCAGTATCACAACTGGCCCAGATGCACTCCAAAATGATGGAAGAAAGTAAAGGAGTGAAGAAGGATGACAGCTGGTTTTCAATGTTATGGTCATGGATGCCATCTTGGCTGTCGGACGGACTGAAGATTATAGTTGGATGCATAATACTGGCTGGAGCTGCACTGATCATAATAAGAGTTTGGAAGGCCTGGAAGGCACACACTACATACAAAATGATCGAAATGGTTGGTATGCACCCCTTGATGCCGACAGATGATGGCCAGCACACAGACACAATAATAAAAGAAAGAGAAAAACTGCGCAAACAGATCATCACCAACCACCTGGACCCACCATCTGTGAAGCTCGAAAACCCAAGAAACCCAAGGAGCTACATAGGGAAATGGGTATACTGCACACCTGGAGGAATCTGTGTATATATGTATTGGTCATTTGAAGACCATGTCAACCACTATGGACACTTGGGAGGAGTAACTAAAATATGGAGAGTAAGAGGAGATAAGGAAAAAGATATGTTTGTGGTCGACAAGTCGACCAGAGGGGGGACTGAAGTGGGAGAATGGGACAAAAGAGTCCCACCAATCCCCTCACGCTTCTGGCCTAGAGGATCGCGGCCCAGACACCCGCCACGAGAGGAGTTTGCCTATCTACCAGACGACCAAATACCCTGGTACAGGAACATACGGATGTGCCCACCAGCCTGCCCTGCCCAAACCGACACCTGCGGCATGGATGAACTCGACTGAGCCATTCAACAGTAAATAAACACATCGTTAGAGATGCCATGACGACCTAGCCAATGGTCAGAACACCGTGCAAACATGCACACTGGACACTCCCACACCAATCCACACGAAGAACATATTCAGTGCTATGATGTAGGTGACGGACACACCCACTGACGCGCATCTTTATTATTTTTCACATAGGTTTTTCAAAATGCAGAAACGCAAGACGCACAACGAACTCATCTAAAATGCTTGCTGACGCTTCTCCTAACCCATGCATTGCAATGAGAAATATAACGAAGACATGATACTGGGGATAAAGCAATATGATACCGTAACTTAAAGCGCCGTGCATCAAACATCCCCACCCATGCACCAGGCCCAAGTAGGCCGCAAGCAAGAGCCTCCACGAACATTGAACGAGTAAGAGTACAATTGCTGACCCTGCAGAATGAGCCCGGCGAGAACGGACAGCCAAGGGAACAATGTTGCAAACTCGCATGCCACAAGCCGAAGCCAAGGTCACACCTGCATACTAAGCCAGACACACAGTGGAAAATGCAACATTAAATGTGCAGAATTCTGCCTCAACCACGGTCTCTCCTCACGTGACCAAGCCAAACCTGACAGGGTGCCAGACCCAGGAGGGAGGAGGCACCTGGATCCCACGTTTTGAGACACAGGCAGCAACAATGAAGCGACTCAATGGACACCTACGGCGGTGGGAGTAGTCTGCTCTCAAGCATATGAACAAATCCACGCATTGTCTACACAAACACATAGTTACATATTGTTGCAAATGGCAGGTGCACCGCGAGCTGCGAACAACGATGGTCCCAGGCTGGGGGGCTTGCGAGTGGACCAATCAGAACATGGGGCACTCATCACTGACGCCATTAACATTAGCCAATCATCAGGGGTCTTCGTGTAACAATTTTCATGTATCTAATAGAAGGGACAACCCAAGTATACCACCTGACTGACCCTTAACCACTAACAGCGTTCTCTATACGTATGCTATACTAACCCTACCACTCGAGGAACCAATCCAGAGTGACGATAGGTTTTTTGCTAACTTTCCCAGGTGACGCGAGTAGCGCGTCATACTGAGGTAAAAAGGGCCTGCGAGCCCCACGAATTTTGAGAGAGTCAGGACGGACGCGTACGATCCTTGACCCATCCCTGCCGTTGTTTAATAAACAGCAGAACCACCTTGCTTCTTGCGTGTGCCTCATACTCATTTTTGGGATACGCGGGAGGAGTTGGGTCCTCCCTGCCCGGGGGTCCGCGGACGGCCCAGCAGACCCCGGGAGAATTTCCCCCTGACACGATGCTGCCACTATGGCAGCCCTACATGACTCCTAACTATACTGTGTTCACTCTCCTTGACTGACTAGCAGAGGTGGAGGCATCGGACACCGGGTATCTTCCCGCCACAATGCCTCACAAATCCCTAATGCTACGTCCTCTCCTTCCTCTTTTGAAATCACCATCTCTACTATTGCTCTGCATCACCTGGTTCACATCCTCTACATCCACCACCCTCCTGTTCCCACGGGACCATTCTTTGATGACATTGGGCAACTCATTGATTCTCTTTCCACTAAACATCACCAAATTCTCGTAGGTGCCTTTAAACTTCCCTCTCCAACCACTTCTCAGAAATCTGAACATCAATCTTTTCTTAGTGACCATGCTTTCCACTCTATCCATTACCTACCTACCCGCATAGGGGGTAACTTTTTGGATCTCTTCTTCATCTCCACCTCTCTCTCAGCCACTTATACTACTGTCACAACATCCATATCTGATCACTCAATTGTTTCCACCACCATCTCCTTTCCATACTCTGACCTTTCCTCACCACTTGCTTAATATATTACTAAAAGGAAATGCAAACTTTCTGCCATTCCCCCTTTGTCTCTGACCTACAGTCCTCACTCTCCTCCTTCACACTTCATACCTCTACCACCAACACTGCCTTCTCCAGCTTCCAATCCTTACTATATTACTCATTCTTCTCTCATTTCCACTGCTTACTTTCACCCCTAAATCTCAGCATCCACAACCATGGGTCACCCCATTCAAAAGCTCTCTCCACACAGACATGCGTTGGCTACTGTGCAAATGGAGGTGCACCCACTCACCTGAGGACGTGCAACTCTACCTCTCTGCACTGAATGCTCTCAAGTCCACTCTTAATAAAGCTAAAAGGGAATTCTACCTAACCCTCATTGATTCTCACTCCAACCATCCTCGCCGGCTACAGGGCACCCAAAATGCACCCTCACTCCTCCTAGGTGTATGACTATCAACTACACTCTCGAAGCTAATGACCTTGCTGAATACTTCACTGGAAAGGTTACCAAAATTAGAGACTCTCCCCTGACCTTCCTCACACTCCGTCCTCCTACATTTTACACTCTGACTACGCTACCATCATCCTCTGCCTTCATCTCCCACTTTAGTCAGACCCTCTTCCTCCTCAGCTAGTCAAGCCTGTTGCCCCTAGAGTGGCTTCTGAAATCTCACTGAACTCTTCAAACTGTCCTTCAACTCTGCTTGCTTTCCTTCTGTTTTCAAAATAGCCATGGTCATTCCTCGCCTAAAAAAGCAAGGGGCTGACCCGAAAATACCAGCTATCTTTGATACTGTGTCTCTCCTTCCACACTACTCTAAAGTGCTTGAAAGGGTTGTGTTCTACCGTATTACCAATTTCTTAGTCATCCACAACCTTCAAAACCCCCTCAAGCAGGTTTTCACTCCTGTCACTCCACGGAAACTCCTCTCATGAATGTGTCCAACTTTATTGACCCTGCTAAGCACTGAAACCTATGCCCTAGCCTAATTATCCTTGACATGTCTTCTGCCTTTGACATTGATGACACTCTTCTCTCTTTACTGCTCTTTTTCTTCCTTTGATTCACAATCAAGCCCTTGTCTGGATTGAATCCAACCTTACACCTCACCAATTCTCTGTCTACTGGGACAACAACACCTCTCAACTCACTCCTCTAACATTTGGTGTTCCACAAGGCTCTGTCTTGGGTACGCTCCTCTTTACACTCTAAACTTCTGATTTTGTGGCACTAGTCTCCTCCTTTTGGTTCTGGTACCAACTCTTCAATAGACGACACCCAAATCTTATTCTCTTTTCCTGAATTCTCCTTTGATCTCTATATCAAAATTTCCAATTGTCTCCCTGCCAGGAAATATTGGATGGATTTGCACTCTCTGATGTTAAATTCTACCGAATCAGAGGTACTCTTCTTTCCTGCCAAAAGCTCTCTCTCATCTCTTCCTATGCCTATCCAGTTCCCACCTGAATCTCTCCTCTACTCTTTTTCACCGAGAAACCTCGGCATCATCTATGACCTTTCAAAAAAATTGACTACTTTGATCTCCAAAACTGGAACAGAAGCTCGCCTCAACCTCCTAAATATTAGGAAAATCAGGCATCTCCTTGCTTTCAAAACCACCAAGCATCTCTTATCCACTTTTATCTTCTCTACACTGGACTACTGTGCCAGTATCCTCTTTGGTCTCCCCATCTATGCTCTCTGTCCGCTCAACAAAATCATTAACTTTGCTACCAGGACTCTCTTTGTACTCCTTCACTTCACAACTACTTCCTCATACCATCACCAGGCTGGATGGGTGATGAAGCAAAACAGGGTCAGATTTAAATATCTTCTCTTGGTTCACAATTCTATCCATGGTAAGGCACTACTCTGTCTATCCTCCTCCATCTAGGTGTATAAGACTTCTTGTAATCTCTGCTCTGCATCCTCAACTACCCTCGTGGCTCCTCGCCCTCCATGTGCTTACGCTCTTTCTCTCTTCTTACTCCACTTGCATGGAATTCTCTTCCCCTGTACATCCAAGAAACAGTCTGCATGGATTTTGCTCAAACCCAAACAAAAAGCATACCCCTCTTAACGTACCTCTCATCTGCCTTCTAGCTAACATTTTTCTCTCGCCTCTAACCTGCCTCTGTCTCTCACTTCCTCTGCCTGGCCGCACTGCCTACCTGTACTTAAAAATGTCCAATGTTCATTGTCCTTAATCTATGTATCTCTCCTTATGGATTGTCCCCGGAGACTGTTCAATTTACCCCCCTCCACAACTAGGTCAGATGGATTTCTGTTTTAGAATTTTTGCTGACATGCTTCTCTGGTAGAAATATTTATTTTTCCTTGTAATAATGTTGTGGTACACTCCGGATTGCATTCTCAAGATGAGAGTGTACTTGTTGGACATGCTTTAAATTACTAGTGAGTTTCTTTTGTGCATCAGGATGATCATCAAACCAATTCTTGGCCCCTTTCGTGGGGGTATAATTATTTCCGTAGTAACTGGAGTCACTATATCTAAGGTATATAATATTTCCTGATTGAAAGCATTCACCAGTTTGCACGGTCACTGATGAGAGTAATATCTAAGTTGTTGGAGTTAAAGGTCTGGAGAGAGTTATGGTTCACTCTATTCATGAGACTGAATAGGCCAGAGCCTCTGGTTGCTAATTAGGTTATGTTTTGGGGGGGGGGTCAGACCAAGGAACTGGCATGTGAGTTGCTTTCGATAAAGGACTGAGGAGAAATAATGCCATGGAGTGGATGGTCATCCATATGTTAGGGAGCATGAATTGCGCTAATAAAATGTATAATTAGCAGAGTCCAGCCAATGATTCATTCTACCTAGAATGAGGGTTCAATTAGATGAGTCAAGACTGCTGGATAACAAATTAGGTCACGTGTGTAGAAAGTGTTGGCAGAGTTATGACATGGAGTGGAGTTTTGTTACCATCAATAGAGAATTTACAAATAAATGCCTCACTTGAGGGTTTTTTGATGGTTGCAAGTGCCAACAACTGATATATTTACATGTTGTTTAAAGCAACTCCTACTCTTGCCTTTTTGGCTCTTAATGGTCTACATCTTATTGTGAGAAAATGTCTTCTGGCAAGGTTGTGGAGGCTCTGGCTTGTTTAATATTCATGAATTAATACAATTATGCATGCAATTCCATCTGAGAAACGGTGGCCTGCTAACTGGACCCTCCACATGTTACCTGCTGCATCAGTCTCCTGATCTGCAGCACCTGCTCTACAGAGGCACAGAATAGGTGAAAAGGTTGCAGGTGCCCTTTTGACAAGGTGATGTGACAGCCAAACCACTTCAGAGCAGATACCACATTTAGAATCTGCATTTATGTCCCAAAACCACAACATATGATATATGGTCATCCTGATGGCAGTTTAATCTTTAAATATAAGACATTGCTTGGTTTGGGGTATGGTGGCTGGTAATTCACATAATTATTAGAAGCTGCATCTGACTTAAATCGTACACATGCCAACACTCTGAACCAGGGCAGTTGTACAAGGCTTGAATGTATTATAGTCAGACAGCCTGTACCTACTCAGCCAACAGGAAAGAGGCCGAAAGACTATGCCTCTCATTTGATCCTTTGTAAAGTCAGGTAACACCTCTCACTAGCAGGACAGCTCCGGGGAACAGGAATCAAAGGATACACCCCACACATAAGGACTAACCTCACACTAGGGAGTTGCATACCAAAGGGATTTTGATGCTATATGTCTGTGAAGGGGGTAGGGTTACTTTAGTCAGAGGGAGATCATCACTGTTGGGGAATGATTGCACCATCTTGATGTTCTGTGTATGTCTCCTGTCTTCTACACTTCCTTTTTCACAAAGCACTTTGAGTATGATGCAAGAAGGGAATGATCACTTGTCACTTGGACAGGGACTGGACCCGTTAAAGCAGGCTTTGTATAATCCGTTGTGGAAATGTATCTGTAAAACCTCTCACCCCCTCTTTAGTTCACTTTTGAACAATCCAGGCCTCAATGAAGGTTCATTTGGACCTCTTTTGACAGTGCCATCCTATCCAAAACCTTTGCTAGTGATGTAAAGACTGTGTTGCAAGGAAGTGGAACGCTCTGCTCCCTGCCCTCTCTCAGGGCACATTGACATTGGCCTGTTGCTAAAGCAAGACCTTCCTCTCTGCCAGCTACACTGGTACCCAGGATATCGCTGGAGGTGAAGGACCCCTGCAGGTGTTTGTCAGCCTCACATGTCTTGGGAGAATGAGAATAAGGACTCATGTTCTCCCTGAGCTCCTGGATTGGGACTCACAGCATCCTGAGAGCCAGGATCCCTGTTTTTCACTGTCATCTGCTTTGAGCCATCTTTGAATCTCATTTGATACTCTTTGAATCAACTAAACCACTGGTGCTGCTTTGGCACTATTCAAACCATTGTGCTCACATCATAGAACTGGATCACTGCTGCATCACCCCAGTAGGGCCCTTCACCTGTCCAGATTTCAAAACACCAGGATTTTGCATCGCAGCTCGACTTGAACTGCTGGGCCATCGCATAAATCATTGCACAGAACCAGCAGTACTCATCCTCTCAAATACACTCTATCATTGAACTGGTGTTCCATTCGACCTACATGGCTCGATGCCTCCTTGAAATACACGGAGCATCTGCTCGAACCTGACTCAACGTTGACTTGCTGCCTCGGATCAACAAGACTCGCTGCCTCCGAATCCAGTTCGTATCGCAAACCCCAAAGCTGGAAGACTGGTTTGATGCTTTCGAACCGCCAAGCAACTTGATTGAGCATTCTTTTGTCTTGGACTGTTGTACTATCGCTGTTTGAGTTGCTACTGGATTACTTTGACACCTTTTCTTAGAGTATAACCTACCCTCGGCCCTCATTACCACGAAAGGTGAAGGAGGTGTATTTATAACCAGTTTGTTTTTCCCAGGAGGGCTGCTAACCATCATCAGGCATTTCAAGAGCTTCTGCATGGGAATGGCATGGTTGGTTATTATTCAGCTGCACAGGCTGTTTGCTTATAAGGCACTGTCTAGCTGTCCAGTGATCATTGGCCACAACATCTGATTTGATGATACACAAACTGCGGGGCAACAAGAGAACAACACTCATTGGCCACATCATCTGATCTGATGGTAAAGAACCAGGGGGGTAAGAGACTTGTTATCAGTACATTGGGGATTGTGAGATCTTGTAAGATTGTCATTGAAAGTGCCCCTAGAAGTGGTTCTATTGGCTGCAAACAATGTATGGTTAGGCACAAATAACTCTAGTGGTGATACGGGAGGATTTCTGCAAACAGTAAGAGATTTACGTGTTTGGCTTTTGAGCATGATGGTTCCAATAGTATAGTCCTTAATAATATTTTGGGATTTGGATCTGTGTATCCAAGTGACGGTTCTGAGACCTGCATTTATAGGTGTGTTTGTTTGGGTTTCAAAATGTGTATTCACTTACAACCCATTTTTTAGGAAAGTGACATTAGAGAAGGATGGTAGTGATTGATTTGAGTTTGAAGACCAATAGCTATCAGTGAAGATGGTATTTTGATTTTCAAGATACACCTGCTATTTAATTGCTTTCTACTATTTTTGGGAAGTATGTTATGTTAGGCTTACTTATGAAGCGCACTATCACCAAAGGTATCTTGGTGTTGAAAAAGCAAATTAGAATCCTGCTAAATTCAGGGGTCAAATCTGATTTGACCCCTGAATTTATACGGGCTAACTAGCTTCAGGTATTGTACTTTTTGTAACTAACATGTCCATTGAATATATAAACATCTTTTTATAATACATAGCAGGATTCTAATTTGGGATACATTACTTTACTTTTAGCTAATCATCCACTGTGGTAACAACACATACCCATTGGAGGGTGAGACAGTTCATTTCTTTTATTTTATATTTCCGCTGTGTATTAATAGATCAATCATGAAAACCATTTCCACTAGTAAGGTGCTTAGCATTAAGGGGTATTCCATTACCATTGCAGGCAACAAATCTTTTGTGAAAATACAATCTGTTCATCATATATTTTGAGTCAAGGTATGTAGCAGCTTCCCACATGCTCATTTTCATCTATACTGTCTAAATGGACTCTTTACAGCAATGATGCCTACGCAGCCCATACTAACCTCAATGATCTTTTTGTCTACTGTTTTATTTTGTACTTGAATATATCAATTTCTGACTACCGTACAGCCTTGAGAACGACCTTAAAGGTCGAAACTCGTGTCAGCTGTATAGTAACCAATAAATTGGGATTTGAAGCCAGATTCACTTGTCCTTTGAACTTTTAACAAGAATTTTGGGGATCTGCGCACTGAACCTATACTTCCATCATCAACTTTATGTTAACATGTCAGATGTGTCACCATATTGAATGTTAAGGCCTAGTATACCATTAACACAGTAGAAGATTCAAGAGCGGTACCCCAGTCACATCATTACTGGGCACCTGGGGTTTGAAGGAGATAAGGGGGAGCCGTGTCTGGAACGTTCTATGATTTGGGATAGGAGGAGCAGAGGTTATGCCAATACATTTAGTGTAAGGTCGGTGGTGCAGCTTGTATGCACCATGGCATCTGCTGTAATGAGAAGGCCTATTGTCTTACAAAAGCAGAGTTGGCCTCGCCAGTTGACTTTGATCGTGCCTGGATCAGAGGGATGCACATCACATGATGGTTACGATTTATTAATGTGTCAGTAACTTTAAACCACCAATTCTGTACCTGCATTTAATCGTGACGATGTAGGAGACCATGTGTTTAGGGGAATGGGCTTAGATGAGGTGTGGCTAATCGGTCCAGGGACTATAGGGGGACATTAACATGTTATATATGTGGTAGCCAATGGGGGTGGTGGGATAACATTGTAACCAATCTATGCAGAGTTTGTAGTTTACCACTATATAACCTGTAACCTCTTGCTAAATGACGAGCACTGTGCCAGTTCGGTTCTATGGGACTGTCTGAGACCTTTATGCATGTAATCAAACTTGTTTTGCCCTGCAAAGAGCTGCAGTGATTATTTGGCTTTTTGGATTATTGTCCCTGCTCGGGTTTTGCATTGCCATTCTCTTTACATCTGCAATGGCTTGTAACTTAATTTGAGATTAACTTCCCAATGCATTTTTAGGAGGCCTTTGTCCACAATAGGGGCCAGTATAAAACCATTGTCATTTCGGTTGTGACCGTACATTTCCACAATGTTCGGTGTTTACAAGGTATGTAAGTTGCAAACAAGGCATTTTTCTGGACACACAATCATTATCACTGGCCAGAACTCCCAGGAATGAGAGAACACTTTACTTGAGTTTTAGGGTTACTTCTCAAGTACTATTTTGAGAGTGGCAATGGGGAAATTTTAAACAATCTTGGACAGGAAGATTTGTCCTAAATAGGAACATACTTAGACCACAGTACGGAGTAGTTTGGCGAACTGTGTTGGCATTTCTATGAAAAATTATGAACAGTGAGTTAATTTAACTGTAATGAATTAGCCATTTTTTTTTATTATGGAGAGTTTAGTATTCATCTGATTACTTGCCCATTATAGCACTAGTAACCATCAGGCATCTGAGCGCTGCTTATTATTACCCACGGTGTGTGGTGCTCATTTATCGACCTAAGAAGTATGAATGGCTGAGTTTGGCCCTGCCGGGATTCGAACCTGCGACAGCAGATTCTGCACCTATGTCAAAGCGAGCACTCTACTCGCTGTGCTATCAGACTGGAGTAGGGATCCTTAATGACACATATGTGTGCGGGAATGAAACACAGATATTTCCTGCAGGAAAATGGCATATGAAAAGCTGGGTATGCGTGCCACCTATTTGTCAATGATCAGCATACCGGCTGCGCAGAGGAACAGAAGATGAGATTTACCTATCAGGACACAGGCATGGGCATGTGGGTTTTTTAATTTACCGACTGAAATATAGTACAATTCCAGTAGTGGCTGGTGAATTTTGTAATCGAGGGGGGCATAAATATTTCCCACAAACATGGCAGAGCGATTAAGCATAGTCAAGGTACCCAATCCAAGCAAGATTTTGGAGGGGAAGGGTTCCCCAATGAAAATATTTTAAATAATGGATTAACTTTGAGCTTTATACAGTCTGTGAAAAATTAGATAAAAATCCACACAGTTTGCAATTGGTTTTCTAGGGTAGCTCCATTCCAAACATCCAATAGATGCAAGTCACCAACAGTCCACCAACGTATTTCCAGGATGCCTTTGCATACAATATTTGCCAGTGTCAAATATGTTCATGCTAGTTGTGCTCATTTTTTCCATAATGGCTGCACCAGTATATGCCAGTATTCATTTGCCTTTAACAATGCAGTACCACAACAAGAACACTGTAGGCCAGTCTGCACATGTAATAGCACTTAACATATTGGCTTTACCCTTGATGCCCAGTAAAAAATGCCTTGCCACAGTAAGAAATAGGTAGACTCACTGCACCACAATGCCACCTTAGCCACGTAATAACACATATCATGCTTACTTTATCATAGATGTGCAGAATATCATGCCATGCTAAAGTACCAAATAGCTAGACTGGTTGCACCAAAATTCCAATGTAGCCACTTAGTAACATGTATCATGCTTACTTTATCCTAGGTGCCCAGAATGAAAAACCATGCCAAAGTAAGAAATAGCTGGTGTGGCTCCACCCAAATGGCAGTAGCAATGTATTTACACATATCATGCTTGGTGTATCATAGATGCCCAGTATAAAATGCCATGGCACAGTGTCAAAACGCTGTGATCTCTGTGGAAACAATGCCAAGGGGTTAAGTAGCTTGCCATTACAGTAGACTGCTTTCACAATCAGTGGTCTAGTCTTTTTCCAAGATGGCACCTGATCTCTCATTCCTTTTTCATTTTGGAGACGGTGCTGGCTCAACAAGTTGGACTCCTCATTCTCCTTTGAGGTAAGAAGCTTTGTACCCTCTTTCGACTTGCCTTTTCCCCTTTAGGCTGCCGCCTTTTGCCTTTTGCTTCTTTGTACAGCTATCCTTGCATGCTGTCTTTGGTATCTGCATCCGTGCTGGTACCCCTCCTATCAACCCTCCTCCTTGCTGCAGCCATTTATCCCCATTCCTAGTTTTTGGAGCCTTAACTGGTATTCTTACTGGAACTCTTACTGATGAAGCTTTTGTGGCCTTTTACCCTGTGAACTCCTGTTCCATCAGGCACCACTGTGGTGGCAGCTAGGGACAGTCCTTACCTGTTCACCGAATGCATAGGAACACAGCTAACGCCAAACAAGAAGAGACTTCTTACAGAGTCTATCAGCAGGTCTCAAGGTGAGAAATCTGAGACACAGGGGGTCATTACGAGTTTGGAAGTAGCCATGGTGCTATTAGTGCTATGGCTGCCTCCAAACCCGGGTCCGGGTCCGTTCTCACTGAATGGGGACTTACCAGACATTCCGACCTATGCGGGCCCGGTAAGTCCCCATTCAGTAAACCATTCCCCATTCCCATTGAGCCCCTATAGGGCTCAATGGGAATGGGGAAGGCGCTAATAATGGGCCCGCAAATTGCGGGCCCGTTATTAGCTCCAAGGTCCCTTAATGGGTCCTGCAAAGAACGGCTGGTCAGACCAGCCGTTCCTGCTGGGACCCGCTAAGGGACCTCAGAATAGGGCGGTAAGGGTTTACCGGCAACGGCATCCTTACCGGTGCTGGTAAACCCTTACTGCCCAGCTCGTAATGACCCCTACAGTAAGAAAGGCTACACTAGCTGCATCAAAATGCCAGTCTAGCCCCATAATAACACTTGTCATGATTGCTTTATCATAAATGCTCAGCAAATAAATGTCATGCACCTTTGTCATAGTACGAAATGGCGAGACTTCCTGCACCAGAATTCCAGTCTTACCATGTAATAACACTTATCATGCTTGATTCATCATAGATGCCCAATACAAAATGTTATACCACAGTAAGAAATGGCTAGACTGGCTGCACCAATCACACGTGCACCCATACATCATAAATTCACTCCTTCTCACACACATTTCATACTAATAATAATTCATTTAATAAAATGCATCTTACCTGTAGCCCGTGTAGGCCTTGGCTCGGCTCCACCACATCCATAAAAGCCCTCTGGCTCCTGCACATGAAGAACCAACACTTAAAGTGAGAAGCAAAATGTCCTGCTACATGCACACTGCCTGGGCTACTTGGGTGTGAAACATGTATTGGCCCTAATGAGGTGGCAACTGAGGAGAACCCTGGGGGCAAAATCTAGAACTGCCTGGCAAGTCCAGAGAAGAACAATGGCACTGCTCCTATGATCAGCAGTACAGCAGTCCATTGTTGAACCTCCATTTACTAGGCCAGCATACCTTGACAACCCTCTATAATCTTTGCACCACTTAAAGCAGAGGCACAAGCTGGAGTAGGTACTCAATATGTTCAGCAACCACTGCAACCAAAAATTCCATAATCCACACATGACAGATAAGTATGCCAAAACTCTGCAATTACACGCACAATTAAGGCAGGATAATATGATGATACATGGTTAATTGGTAAGCAATGGCTCCCTACATTCCACACAAGTCCATATGCACAGATGACTGGACACATCATACAATACCACCATGTTACACTATTCACAGTGATTAGCACCAAGGAGGCTCATACTCAACCCTGTCAGGGACTAAGTGGGCAGGGGCTGGCTTGTTATAGCACTTGTAGCTCATGGCCCCAATTATGCCTGGCTTGCAGGGGTACATGCTTGTCCCCTAAGGGAAATACAGAAATAAAGACACATCCACCCGGGTGTAGAAATAACATACTTTTATTTAGTGTTGATGTCATGTGTAGTGTTTGTGTTTCCCTTAGGAATATAGGACTTTAATAGAAGACTTACATGGAATGAACCATCAAGCCAACCATGGGGCTGGATGGAATGAAAAAAAGAGCAGAGGTCCCTAGCCCAAGAGCAAGGTGCAATGGCCGGTCTTTCCCAGTTCAGGCAGCTCAGGCTTGGAATACCCTGCCCGTAGATCTATGGCAGGAAAGAAGCCTACTGATCTTAAGAAAACACCTGGAAATACTACTATTTGAATTTATAGGGTAGAATTGTAGCCTATTTCATGCATTGGGCCTGTCCTTGATTTGTTTCTGTGTAATTTTGCGCCCTGATGACTGTAGGCTTTTGGCACGTTATAAACAAATAATAATAATAATAATAATAATAATAATAATAATAATAATAATAATAATAATAATAATAGGCTTGGCAAGGGAGAAAGGATTCTTAGAAAAACGTTTGGAGAGACTGTTGAAAAAAAGGGGAGGAAAAACAGAAGGAGGTAGTAGGAGAGACAGCCACTCTCTCTGGAGGGCTGTGGTCTTGAGTGGCCCACTAGGTTCTAATAACTCATCAATACTGTGGGCCAAGGCTGCATGTCTGGAGCAGCCCGGGCTGTTTAGGGGCCATACGAATCTGATGATCAACTAGGGGGCCGCATGCTTGCTGCAATCTGGCTGAAGAAGAGCCAGACGGTCCGAGTTGCATGCATGGAGAGGCCTGGCCGTGCCCCCTGTTGGCCCACCCTGAAGCCAGGTGGGACAAGCCTTGAACATAAGGCCTAATGGTCCGCGTTTTCCAGAGTGGCTCAGGAGTTGAAGAGGGAGCAGGCAGAAGTCCACCTTGCCCTGGGTGGACGGGGCAGTGAAGAGAGGTCCTGGGCTGTCACGTCAGACGGCCTGGCTGAAGAGAGGAGCCGGAGGCAAAGTCTGGCCCATGCTGCAATGATGGTGAAAATCAAGTCCCGGCCGCTCAGTTGTTGTGGATTCAGTGAAGTGTCCTAGGCTGCCAGTGTTATGGCAGCCAGGGTAAAAATGAGGGGTCCGGCACATCAGCCGGAGCTCCGGTAAGTATGTGGCCTACCCACTTCAACACAACAGTGCATGAAGAAAGGGGAGGGGCAGCTGAGCTGTGGGTAGCACACCAGTGGGCCTGGAAGTAATGATGACAGCATCCCCACATCAACAAAGACACTGCCTGAGGAAAAAAATCATGGGGCTACTTAAAAACATGAATGTGTAGCAGCGACACTGGGCAGCCTGCCAGGGCATGGTGGTCACCGAAAATTAGCAAACAAGCTGCGGGACTGCAATGGTTAATAGATAGCCCACCATTGCTGACAGGGCTGCTTAGGAAGGTGAAATCGAGTGGCACCAGATGGTGATGGGGCAACCGAGAAGATCATCAGAAGAAGCAGCATTGCGGGGGGGATAGGCCCCATATTTCATCAAGGAGCAGAACAAGGGAAGTGGCAGCTTGCGAGAGGCTGCCTAGCCGGTAAAGGATAGGGGGATGTTCCATCAATGTCCACCCTAAAGGGTCTCCCTCTGACCCCTCTAAGTATGAATAGCAATGCTGAGGACAAGTTTGCTAAGAAATTGTGTTAATGTTTTTATAAATAGAAATGGGTCCCCGTTGGATCCCTAAACAATACACCTTGGTGTCTGTGCTCCATTGGAGTGGAGTAAGGTAAAGATTCAGGGCGTAGCTCATCTCCTGTTTAACATCAACTGTATTTGCAGGTTGCAGTGTGCTCCTTCCTTTCCAGTTCATCTGGCACGTGGGGGTAGTTTGTTCCCATGAGAACTGCCCTAGGCCTGGGATGCGAGAGGTGCGCACTATTTCCCTGGACCAGGGCCAGAAATCAGGGGCTAGACAATGCACATATACACACCTAAAATCACATATGATATGATATGATATGCTATGTCATTTATAATGCGCTGATACACAATTGTTTCAAGGCACGATGAGGCAAGGGGTGGGGGAACAGAGGGAAGACAGAGACAATGATCTTACTAGGTCAGGTGACATTGAGATCGCGCAAGTGCAGGGTTGGTGGGGAAGGGGGAAAGTGCGAGGGGAAGGGGAGGGGAAGTGCGGTACAGAGGATGAACAGTAAATAAATAAAACAATAAATAAGAAAAATAAATAAGAAGTGCGGTCAGCTGGTGGCAGGGGCATGGGTAAGAGCAGACATGAGGAGTCAAGTGCTGGTAGGGGGCTGTAGGGATACAGAAACAGCCCCAGAGTGCAAGACTTGCCTGGTGGAAAGTTCAGGTGTGCAACTGGCGGGGAGGGGACCTGGGCACGAGAACAGAGGGTAGCCAGGTGACCAGTGCAGTTTCAGTTTCAGCCAGGAATTCAGCAGGGCAGAGGGGGAGAGAAAGCAGAGGCAAAGAGGAAGGTCTTGAGGATCTTCCAGAACCGGAGATGGTTCTCCTCAATTTTCAGAGAGGTAGGGAGGCTGTTCCAGAGGGAGGCCCCAGCTGAAGAAAGAGATCTACAACCAACTAGTTGCTTGGAGAAACGACTGACCCTGAGGGAGTTGGAGGCGGATGAGCGAAGAGCTTGAGAAGGAAGACATTTAGGAAGAGAGAGTTGAAGGTATTGAGGCCCCAAGCCCCATAAGGCCTTGTGGGCAATGCTGAGGGTTTTGAACTTAATCCGTGCAGCCACTGGGAGGCAGTGCAGAGATTTCAGTCCTGGAGAGATACGATCCCTGGTCTTGAGGCCAAGGACAAGTCTGGCAGTTCTGTTTTGGATGAGTTGCAGAGCGCGGAGAGTAGAGGCAGGCATGTGTAGAAAGAGGCTTTTGCAGTAGCCCACCCTAGATAGAACCAGAACTCTAGGTACAGTGAGCCTGTGGGGAAAGGAGAGGACATGAAGAATACATCTGAGGAGGTGCAGCTGGTAGTGTGATTTCTTAGATACATCAGAGATGTGAGGAGAGAAGGAGAGTGTGGAGTCGAAGATGACCCCAAGGTTTTTAGCCTCACAGGTGGGAGCAGGAAGAGGGCCAAGTGAGGCTGGCCAGAGAGTGACAGGAAAGGAGGGAGTGGGTGTGCCAATGAGGAGAATTTCAGTCTTACTGGCATTAAGGCAGAGATCATTGGCGGCATACCACTCCTGGATAGCAGAAAGACAGTAATAGATGAGAGAAGGAGAAGAGGTGGCTGAAGGGAGCCTGAAAATGAGCAGAGTATCATACGCATAGCAATGAAAGGTGGGGAAGAGAGTGGCGAAGAAGGCTCCGAGTAGGACCTGGTAGGGCCGATCGGAGAGGAAAGAGGTCAGCCAAGTCAGGGCCTGATCGGTGATACCCAGGTTATCACGGAAACGGTTGAGCAGGATGGCATGGTTGACAATGTCAAAGGCAGAAGAGAGATCAAGTTGGATGAGGACACAGGGGACAGAGGACACAGGGGGTTTTGGAATCAAGGTTGGAGAGCAGGTCTTCACGGATGTTCAGGAGAGCCGTTTCCGTGCTTCTGGCAGCTCTGAAGAAAGACTGATGATCATGGAAACAACCAACAGATTCAGTGTGAAGATTTACCTGGGAGATGGCCAGCTTTTCCAGAAGTTTGCCCAGTAAAGGAATGATGGAGATTGGGAGATAGTTAGCGGGGCAGGACGGGTCCGCAGAGTATTTCTTAAGAACAGGGTGCCCAAAAGAGTGCTTCAGGGGGGAAGGGAAGACTCCAGTGGTGTTTATGGTCTTTCGATCAAATATTTTGCATCGAGGGACATTTCCATCGAATTATTTGCATTGAAAAAAATGTGCATCAAATGCATTTCTTTTTCTTTTTTAATGGGGGTTCCCCAACCCCCCTTTTTTTTACCCTTTAAAACCCCCAAAAAATAATTAACCCTTTACCCTTTAAGAAATTGCATTCAATGCATATTTTTCGATGCAAATCCCTCAATGCAAATGAATTCAATGGAAAGTCCATTGATGGATTTACTAGATACCCTCCAGTGGTGAAGGAGTGGTTGCAGAAGTCAGCCAGAGCAGGATGGTTTTGCAGGAACAGGGTTGAACCTATTTTCATGAGACTTTCATAGATCGGACTTGTCTAGAAACCTTGTCTGGGTAGAACAGGGGAAAGGCAAAGGAGGGAGGAGAGGTGGCTGAAGAAGGGCTAGGGGAAGAGCAGGGAGTAGAGGGAGGAGGGGGAGAGGAAGAGAGAGGGGACAGGATGTCCTGAGTTTTAGAAATGAAATCAGAAGCCAGAGCCATGCAGATGGCCTGGGAGGGGACAGGCGAGGTAGAGACTGCAGCAGGATTGGCCATTTCCTTGCATATTTTAAAGAGTTTGGCCGAATTATTAGATGCCGCAGAGAAGCGGGCTTGGATGTGAGCTTTCTTCTTGGAGCAGAGAGCCGGTATTGCCTTTGGAGCAGGCGGCAGGCCAGTTTGTCAGAGGATGTACCGGAAGCACGCCATTTCCTCTCAGCTACCCTGCACTTGCGTTTGAGGGTGACGAGGTCTGAGTTGTACCAGGAGTTACACTTGGTTTTGGGCTTCAAGCGTATCCTCATGACAGGGGCAAGAACATTAAGAGTATCAGATATAGCAGAGTGGAGCATGGAAAGGGCTGTGCCAGGGTGTGAGTCAGTGAAAGGGGGAGGGAGGGAGAAAGCATCAACTAACACACCTTCAAGGGTCGGATAGCCGAGAAGGTAGGTGGCAGTGGTGGAGGAGGCTTGGCCTGAGGGGTCGAGAGGGTGAACTCGGAAGAAAACAAAAAGTGATCACTCCAGGAGAGAGGAGTTGTGAGAGGGATAGAAAGGGGAAGGTCTGAAGAGATCAGAACATCCAGACTGTCAACTGCAGAGTGAGTCGGGAAAGATGGGAGGATAGCGAGTGAGAGAGAGTGTTGCAGAGGTCGCGAGAGAGTCCAGAGGAGGGTCAGGAAGCATCCAGGCAGATGTTAAAGTCTCAAAGAAGGAATTGAGTGGTTGAGACCAGGAGGGAAGAGGAGAGGTCCGCCCACTCAGAGAGGAAGGAGGAGTGCTGAACAGGTGGCTGATAGATGGCTGCCACAGTAAGGGAATGGCCAGGCCAGAGAGGGAGCCTGCATACGAGGCAATCGAAAGATGAGTAGGCCTGAGTAGGAATGATAGAGGCAGGGATCCACTCAGGGAAGATCAGGGCTACACCCCCCCTGGAACAGTTGGATGTGGGCGCAGAGAGGGTCTTGTAGCCATCAGGGAGGAGAGTGTCAAAACTTGTGACAGAGCTGGTCATGAACCATGTCTCTGTGAGACCAAGGACATAAAGGTCAAGTTCTTCCAGGAGATGGCAGATGTCAGAGGAGTGGTTTTTTTTTTTAACTTTTGTTTATTGGCAGAAAGTTAAGACAGGCACAGTACAGATTACATAGCAATAATCAAACAATATTGCATCACAAAAGGCAGCACAACATGGCTGGACACAACTTCTCAGGAAGAGGACGACTAGTGTCTTGAAGTGGCACAAACAGGACGAAAGGAAGGAGAGTTACAATGTTCATGGCGTAGTGGGCCGTATTAGTGGAGGGGTAGAACTCCACTCCACTTTGTCTCTATTGGTCAGGTAGCTGCAGAATTCTGACCACACGTTTTTGGGGCGTGATGTGAGTGGCAAGGATCCAATGTATTCCTCTTCGCACATTTGTATCCAGGTGAGGGCTTTGAGCCACATCATAAGGGTGGGGGGGTTGTGGGGCTTCCAACTTTGCAATATACATCTTTTAGCAACAATGGAGCTCACGTTTAAGAATTTAGACATTTTCCTTACATTTTCCCCCTCCCAGATACCAAACAACAGGGCAAGTGGGTCCATATCCACCGGGGAACCTATTATTTCGGAGAGCGCCTCCGTCACAGCCACCCAGAATGTGTTGATTGCAGGGCAGGACCCGAACATGTGTATGTGATCTGCCTCAGAAGATTTGCATTTAGGGCATGTATGTGTCGGGGTACCTGTGAATTTCGCCACTCTATAAGGTTGTGTAGTAGAGCCTGTTGAGGAGCTTGAATTGAATGCAGTGGAATCTGGCGCTAAGGGAGACCATGCGCGTATGTGCAGACATTTTACCCCACAGTTCATCGGTTATTTCCGTTTCAAGCTCCCTAGCCCATGCTTCACGCTGTTTGAGGGACCCAAGCACTGTTTTTTCCAGCTGCATTTTATACAAATTGGATATCACACCCTTGGAGCCTGCGGAGTTTGCTATTTATCGGAGTTCGGGGTATGAGGGCCACATAGCACGAACCGCAGCTCTGAGCCTGTAGTACTGTAACATTTCAAGCAGGGAGTTGGAGTGTTCTGGTCGCCATGTTTGAGGGCTGACAAACATACCATCGGGGAAGAGGTCAGCTAGGGCTCGATAGCCGAGATTCTCCCAGAGTCGTGAGAGGTGTTGGTCGTGTGTGGGGGGGAGTCCGGGAAATTGCCACATGGGAAGCCACTTATAGTACGGGTGTCGCTCATGTTCAGAGTACAGAATAGCATTCCAAGCCCTGATCGTGGTGGCCACCGGGTCTGCCTGGGCGTCTGCTTGGAATGTGCGGTGCAATAATAGGGTCATGATGTTGGTCCCACCCCCCGCCAATTTCTCAAGTTTTACATGCGGAGGCAGATTCTGAAACGCGTACCAATGAGAGGCGTGTTGGGCCTGCGCCGCATTCCAGTACAGACGTAGGTCTGGGGCTGCAAACCCCCCTTTATCATAGGGTAATGTCATGTGCTGCCACTTCTTGCGGACCGACCCCGAGTGCCAGAGAAATTGGGCGCACTCCGAGTGGAGCCTCTTAAAGTATTGCCTCCCGGGCCAGACTGGTACGTTAGTGAAGACGTAGAGGAGCTTGGGGACCACTATCATCTTTATTAGATAGAGTCTGCCCGCCAGGGATAGCGGTAGATTGCGCCACTTGGAAAACTTGGAAATGATGAGCTGAGCCACAGCCTCATAATTGGCCGTTAGTAGGGAGGGAGGGTTTGGTTAGTGACACCTGAACCCCGAGATACCTAACTCCCTTTGGGGACCAGCGTAGGGGGTACTCACATGTTGGTTGTTGAGTTGCTACAGTGAGAGGGAAAATTTCAGATTTAGAATAGTTTATCGTGAAACCGGAGTACGTGCCTATTTTGGTAATGTCAAGGATGATCAGGTCCAGATATGTGGAGGGGTTTCTGATATACAAGAGCATGTCATCCGCGTAAAGTGAGATGATTTCTGGTGTGTCAATTAACCGAATACCTTTATTGATGTGACACCCTCTAACATGGTCAGCCATGGGTTCGATGGCAAGCGCAAAGAGGAGGGGGGAGAATGGGCATCCCTGGCGCGTACCACGATGTAGCGTAAAGAGAGAGGAGGGAACCGAGTTTACAAGGACCCTAGCTACCGGACCCGTATATAAGAGCTTTATATAAGAGACCATATTTGGGCCTACTCCCATTTTCTCCAGAACAGCCCACAAATATTGCCATGAGACCATATCAAAAGCCTTTTGAGCATCTATTATTACTGCCACAGCATCAGCGTTCGGGTCAATTCTGGACATCACATTAAATAGGCGGCGGATCTTGAGTGCCGTGGACTGACCGGGAATGAACCCACTCTGGTCCGCATGGACCATGTGGGACATGAAGGGGAGAAACCTGTTTGCGATTATTTTGGGAAAGATTTTCATGTCAGTGTTAATGAGGGATAGGGGCCTATAGGACCTGCACTCCTCCGGGGGTTTTCCAGGTTTGGGGAGGATTGTTATTAAGGCTTCCCTTAAGGAGGGGGGGGATGTGTAATCAAAGCGCCTCAGCCCAGACCCCGTGTAGCGCTGGTGCCAGTGCGGCCACGTGCTCCTGGTAGAACTCCGAGGTGACCCCATCCGGGCCAGGAGCCTTGTTTTTGGGAAGGTCAGATATCACCTGGACTATCTCCTCCAGGGTGAACGGAGCTTCAAGGCGTTCTCTGGTGTCCTGGGAAATAAGAGCCATAGGGATGTTTTCCAGTAGGTCATCCAAGTCCTGGGCTGAGTGTTCAGGCTGGGGACCATATAAATTGGCATAGAAGCTAGCAAATGTGTCAAGAATGGATTGGTCAGACCAGTGCCTCAGTCCCTGCTCGTTTATAATGCAATCAATTAGGGTCTTACAACCCTCCGCTCGTACCAGCCTGGCCAGGGTTCTACCCGGTCTGTCTCCCTCTCCATATCTACGGGAGGCAACAGAACGAGCATGGTGTGGCACCTCTCTCATGGCACGTGCCTCGAACTGTTCCAGCTCAGCTCTGATCCCTGCTAGGGTCACCGGGGACGGAGTGGCGAGATATTCCCATTCTAGGGCTTTGAGCTTGGTTTCAGAGTTATTCAGGGCTTGCCTTATAGCTTTCAGGACACCTGCTTCCCTAGAGCTGCACATCCCCCTGATGTAAACCTTAAATGCCTCCCATCTGACCCCTTCAAGTGTGTCAGATGCCCTGTTTTTTTCAAAGAATGTGGTAATGTCCGCTAATATCTCAGCTTTGAAGACAATGTCAGACAGGGCGGCAGACTTAAAGCGCCAGGCGGGTCGTGATGGCTTTGTGTTGCCAAGCTGGATCTGTAGCAGCACAGGGGAATGGTCAGATAACGTGCGTGCAAGGATCCTAACATCTGAGACTCTACCCACTAAATTGCCAGACAAAAGGAACAAATCAATTCGTGAGGAACTATCATGTACCGTTGAATAGAAAGTATAGTCCCTTTCATGGGGGTGGAGTGTCCACCATATATCTTGTAAATTTAGAGAGTCCATGTGTATGAGGAGTCGCCTGGCCTCACGCGTTGTGGCTGTGCGAGTGGTTGTTGTTCTGTCTAGGACATTATCGAGTATCAGATTCATGCCCCCCCCATCTGATGGGGATGTCTAGATATCTCATTAGAATGGCTGTCACATTGTCAAAAAACTCGGGGGGGGTCAGTATTGGGTGCGTATAAGTTGACAAGCAAGCATTCTTCATGAGCTAAGGTACAGTGTAGAATCACATATCTGCCTTCCGTGTCAATGTGGGACGTGCAGAGTATGAAGTTTAATGACTTATGGATAAGGGTCAGGACTCCCCTAGCCTGAGTGGAGTATTGAGTATAGTATCTATTGAGACCCCAGGTATGTGCTATGTTAGACGATAAGTGTTTCAGAGCGTGCGTCTCCTGTAATAGGAGGACCTTGACCCCATGCCTTTGTGCATAGGCCGCGGTCCTACGGGACTTCATGAAATTTTTCAGCCCTCGAACATTCCATGACATCATTTTGACCGCCATAATGCCAACCTATGGAACATCTCAAGCAAAGGATCTGCCACTGATTCCCGCCGTGTGTGCTGCAACGGCACAAGAGTGCCACCCTTTAGAACCGGTCTTAATATCTCTACCATTTTGTATATAACCTGCCCCAACTTCTTCTCCCCCCACCCTCACCACCCTGACCCAAACAGCAGTGTGTAGATACCCACCCTTAAATTGAACAACTGCGTGCCTTCCCCAACGCGGCAGCGCTGGGGAAATCGCCCAACCGGGGCCAAAACATAAACATTTAGACTCAGAGGGGATTGCAGCTGCAGTGGGGGCTGCCGCTGCCGTTCTGCCCACATCTACTAGTACCAATCTCGATAATATCATATAGATCAGAAAATCAGCTGATGAACAAACGGTTTCAACGTGAGGATACTAAGAAACTTAGGTTATGAGGCGAGGACACTCATGGTTTGGAGTAGCAAGGTCATAGCTTGCACTGCCTAGGACAGTGTACCACAGTGATGTTCAGCTTTGCGAAGTTTGGGCCCAGTGAGTGGTGTTAAAGTTAGGTGAGCTAAGGGTGCGTCCCCCTCAAGAAGTTATGCGCTCGCTGCAGTGGTACTGGGCCACGGTGGGCCTGCCGCGGGACAGAGAGGGGGGAGCCTTGAGCCCAATAGGGGAGCCAACAGTCGGTTCACCACAGCCACTGGGGTCCACTTCGGGATACCAGGAATCCAGATATTAGTCGTCTTCCATCCGTTCCTCAGGAGGATCTACCAGTGGGATCTGCGCCTCGATGAACTTGACGGCTTCATCCGGGACCGTGAAAAAGTAGTGTTTGTTGCGGTGGGTGAATTTTAGGCGAGCAGGGAAAAGCATCGCATACTCGATTTTCCGTTCTTTCAACATTTTCTTCACCCCGTTGAATTGTCGTCTCTCCGCCTGCACTGCCACTGAAAAATCAGGGAAAATCCTGATGACTTGTGAATCCAGCCTCAGTTCCCCTTTCTCCCTGGCCAATCGGAGTGTATGGTCTCCTGGTTTAGGGCGGGGTGCCAGGGAGCGATGCGCCCTTTCCACAGTGAAGAATGGTGAGAGTGCCGGGTTGTCAAGGAGGTCTCTGATGAGTTGTTCGACCGGAAGTTCTATGCAGCCCTTCAGTGCAGATTCGGGAACCCCCAATATGCAGACATTATTTCTTCGGGACCTCGATTCGAGGTCATCACACTTAGCTTTGACCTGTTTCATGTCACGGACGAGTTCTGAGACTGTGTTTTGTAGGGTATGGACGTTGTCCTCATTGGTCCCTATACTTTGCTCCGCCTCGGTGATCCTGGCCCCATGGTGGTCGATCTTCGCTTTCAAGGAGGATACATTTGCGTTGATGTCGTCTAGCTTTTCGTGGAAAGCAGCGAAATTCTTTGCCATGGATGTCATCATCGCGGATAGGTCTGGTTGATGGGGATCTGGCCTGCATTCGTCCTCCTCCTGTGACGCAGAGGACGATGCCTGGTTCGCTCTAGGCGCTATCTTGGTGAACTTGTCCATGGCGCCTACTTTGCCGTTGGCCCGCGCCTTGCTGGGCATTGCAGTGGTGGGAGGTAGCGCCTACTTAGCTAGGATTGGTGGTGTCTCCAGGATAGTTCCTTAATGATAGGATGGTAGTAGGACTGTGGTTGCGGCACGTGAGCAACTCAAGAGCATTAGGCCTAGTATTGTAAAGCCAGGATGGAGAAGGCTGTTGGTAACGAGGCAGTGATGGCGGGGCCGCAGGTGGGGGTGAGCCAAGGGGGGCCGGCTAGTCTTATGTTATAGGTGTCACTCCAAAGTGTGGTTGGGTGCGCTGAGCAATGAACTGTTAGTGAGACAGGTAGGGGCCTCCTACAGGTTGGGGGGGTGCCCCCGTGTTCAGCAGTGGGGAGTCCCAGTCTTTATCCGCACCCCAGAAGCTGCAGCCCAATACGTGGAGCCCTATGGGGCGGCAGCCACACGAGGATGTCGCCACTTCAATGGGTTGAGGGAGAGTCAAGTTTCAGGGGATGGTCCGTGGAGGGCTGAGATGCCTTGATCAGCGAGAGTTGGGGGGGAAGCAGGGTAAGCTCCCGTGAGAACACGCAGGCTGAAATGCAGGGGTGGGCAGAGGGCCCCGTCTGCGTGGAGCAGAGGGGTGCAGTTCAGGCTCAGTGACCCACCTTGCAGCCTTCAGGGTGGCTGGACCCGTGAGTTTCGCAGCGTGAGGTTCTCCCCCAGGGGGCCGAGCCGCGCCACACGAGGGCAGGCCCAGATCCGGGGCCAATGTGGCGTAGAGGCAACGGCCAGCCAGCGGACAGCACTGTAGTCGTATTGGAGGCAGTCACAGGAAAATACTTCCGGGCCAGGCGTGTCTATGGGGCCGCGCTGGTAGGCCCCCGATGGAGCCGGTGGCCCTCAGCTTCAGAGGGCCGCGGGGGGGCAGCGCCCACACCCCGCGACTAGTGTTGGGAAGGATGTCACTGCCCGCCGGGAGACCACGGTCAGGACAGAGAGGCCGTGACCGCGCGCGGCCGCGGGGGGGCTCCAGCGTTGCTCATAATCCCTTTCTTTATCTTCACCTGGACTTATCCGTTCCGTTTCCCACCACATTTCTACCATTTCCCTTCTTGTTGCTTCCATCTTTTTAATAGCTTTAAAGTACACTTTTTTCTGACCTTTGGTGCTACCAAATTCCTGATATCTCTTATTTTCTCTTGCCTCTTTTTTACTGTTCTACTATTCTCTTTGGTCTTCGCTTTCTTGGTTGGCCCCATCTAAGTCACTTTGTAATGCTTCTATTTGCCTTTTCTACCACTTATCCCCCCGTGATTCCATTTCACAATCTCTGTCTTCACTTGGTCGGCAGTCTTTTTCTTCCCGGCTCAAATTCAATTTTCTTTATTTTGTGTTTAAATCCCTCTATGGTCTTGCTCCCACTTATTTATCATCTTTGGTCTCCTTCTATGCGCCCACTCGTTCACTTTGTTCTCAATGTCAGTTTTTGCTAGCTTTCCCTAGTCCCTCTTGTACCCAATCCCGCTTCCGTTTATTTTTTCTTCTTGCCACTTATCACTGGAACTCTCCCCCTTTCTTCCTCCATTCTACTTCTTATCCTGCATTCCCTACTTCTCTAAGCAACTACCTCCTTCAGTCTTAATTATTTACCTGGATATGTTTTGTAATTAAATAATTATTTACTTTATTACACTGTAACCTTTTTTATGTATAGCGCTTTGGAGTAAAGCGCTCAATAAATTTCAAATAAATACCCCCAAAAATGCTGCACTGCTTTGAGAACAATATATGTTCCGTTGATTTTTTTCAGAATACCTGCATCGTAATGACATGTGCTATTGTGCACGTAAATCTTTGGTGAATCACACATCCCGGTGGGAAGGACATGCTTTTGAGAATTTGCACTATATTGTTGTACAGAGTCCAGTCTGTCTCATACATAAGTTATTGATTTAAAAGTGTAGTCTCTGTGCTTACTGTGGTGGAGCACATTAACAATAACCTGAACATTTTGGACATGGTCTCTAAGATTAGCCAGAAGATCTCCCCACATTCAGGTCAGCGATCTTTGGAACTTCTTCAGGTCACAATCCGAGGAAGCCATCCTATGATTCTGTAGACTTCCTAGAGCTCACCCGTTCTGCTCTATCCATGGTATATACCACCCACCATGTAATGGGCGTCTCGCCCTCAGACCAAATCTCCTGGATTCTCGGTTCCTCTCACTAACTTCTCTACTGCCACTTGTTGGTAAAATGCCGGAAATCAGTCGAAGAAAGTTGATGGTGACTCTAAGTTCGCCCCCAGCCAACACCTTCTTCGTTGATCTGTTTCAGTCCACAATGCCGGTAGCAGACAAGAAGACCCGACCGCCTAACAGCATATGCTGGACCCCATGCTGGACTCCTGGACACAGTCTGCTACTAGCTTCCCTTCCCTCATGACTTCTCCAAGGGGTGTTGAGGCTGCCAAGCGATAGCGTTCTGTGCCCTTAAAAATACCCTAAATAAACAAAGACAGCAAGGGTTAATCCCTTTGGAGCTGTTGATGTATGACCTAATGACAGAGGCATGACACTCACCATTAGATTATATCTGATGGACCACCACAAACCGTACAGTAACGCAACGATGTGTATGTCACTTTAAGACAGAAATGCAACTATCACTTGTGATGCTATCTGTGCAAAATAAAATTCACAGTGCAAATCACAGACCCATGCACTGTCTGTTGCAAACTCAAGTGTATCGAAGGCAAATCAATATCTCATGGTACAGGCTCACATGTTTGAGAGCTAGCAGGCTGACTGCATGGTTCATGTACAGGGGTAGGCTTTGCAGAGGCGTCTCGTGCTACACTCCAGTGGCCCAGCACCTGCACTAGACTATTACCCATTAGCGTTCCGTGGATTGACTGGGCTTGTGACAACGGAAGGCGGCAGCCATGATCTCATTCCAAAGAGTTGCGAAACGCATATCTTTTGTTCTCATTATTAAGATTGCAATGAGCAGTTTTAGTAAGTGCAGAATGCAAGAATGAATTACCTTCTGTTCCTGAGCAGAGACATACATCACTTCTCGCGCTCACGTGTGATGGAACTGGTTGCAATCTTAATTACCGACTCTCTGGGGCACTAGTAAGTTATGCATCTCTTTCTGGGAAATGTTTTCAATTAGTTCATGAATAATGAACAATTGCTCAGCTTTTCTTAAGGAACTTGATTCGGGATGTCCTTGTAAATGGGGCATTTATTTTCAGTACACCCGACTGTCTTACAGGCTAATGTGATCAACGCAAGAAATGGGAAGCTCCAGCAGAGAGCAGCACGCAAGCCCTGCACACCTGCGAGGACAAATAGCACTCAGGACAAATAACCTACTCAGAAATGAAAATAAAACCTAACATAAAAAATACAATATTAGTGCGATCACATCGCACATTAAAAAAGTAGGTTTTAAATCATCTGGAGTAGAAGAAAGGAGAGGTGACATCTTTGGGGTTAGATTAATTCAGTGCCTTTATTGTGACAATAAGCTCCGAGCCAGCGGACCATTACCACCTAAGGGAATGCCCTCGGGGCCCATAGTTATATAATAAAGGCCCCGCGGGCATTACCATTAGGCAGTAATGGCCCACCGGCGAGGGGCTTATTGCCACTAGTATTCTGCGGTTTTTAGCCCGGGGATACTAATGGTGTTGTTATATTTTTCAATCAGCAATTGTTTGTCCCGTTTGAAAAGGTGGTTCTGGAGAGACTAGAACGCGCATACTGCTGTATTACTACGGATCAACAGGGTGCCATTTTGGGCCAAGTTGATTCGTAGTAATGAATGGGGAGGTAATGTAGTGGGATGTGAGAACATTTGGAAGCTGCAGCGCGCTGTGGCGGCCTTGCAGGTTTATGCAAGTTTTTTCACAGAAATGGCGGTGTACGGCGGTGAGTGAGGAGGCTTTGAGACCCGGCGTGAGATGCACGCTGATGTGTAAACGGGATTACACTGTGGTAAGGTTCACAATTGGGCCAATCCACGTTGAGTGTTACCCGTAGCATTGACACTAATAAAAGTGCAAGGGGAATAATGGCTCCCAGAGTAGGAGACACTGAGGGCAACACGTCTTATTTTAGAAGCAACATTATATAATAGGTTAGACCAAATTTCCTGAAGTGCACCTCTGGTGCAAGGAATCTGTTTTGAATGATTTTCTTCCCGGCAAAAGAGGCTCCTTCCTACTGTGTCCAGAGCAAAGGGGTTACTAAACTCTGGCGGTTCAAAAGCCTCTCTCTGCGAGTCTCATTGCAGAGAGAGCTGTGTGGACTCCAGTCGTTAGTAACAGCCTTTTTTGTGTGTTATACTAGTGAGGTGCAGGTTGCTCTACCCAGAATCTGCTTGTTGTTTCTTTCCCTGGAGGTGGGTGGGCAACTATTTCCACAAGAAATTTGTGAGCAACTTAGTGTAATGAGGGAACACCAAACAACCAATGGGGTTCCCAGAGGGATTCCCCTGCTGCATGCTTTTAAACGAAGGGCTTAAATGGTACATTTTACATCACGCTTGCTGTGAAAAATTGGGCCGAAAGCAATACAATATACAGCCGCAACTATTTGTCAATGCATTTCTAAAACCCTCATGCCCACAATATGTGCCAATATTGCTTTTCCCCGACTAGGCTAGCACTGTGGCAAACTGACAACCCCAACAAGGTATCCAACTCTTGAGGTCCTTCATCTCCTTGTATTTCGAAAAGGGGGCCACACACAGCTTGCTGGGTGCACCACCATCCTGACCTGTAGCACCCAATGCTTGCCAACCTCGACCACATGCCCACCTACGTACTGCCTGCCCCTTGCTGCTTAGGCGAAAGCTGCACGTCTCTGCCAGTGGTCCTCCTGTTATTTTATTATGAGATCCAAACGCAACTCTGCCCATGTGTACTGCACCAGAAGCCGTTGCTATTTCGGAACTGTGTCTCTCCTGCAGGCCCACTAAGTAACCTCTGTGCCCTCTGCATGCCATTGGCTGTATTTCCACACGAATCTGAATACTAATCAGCAGCATGCTATTATATTTCAGTACCCTGACTCAGGATCATCCCAGCCAATCTCGCAGGAACCACTCCTGTTTAATGAGTAAGAGATGAGGGAGTGATTTGTGGTTTACATGTTAAAGTCAGAGTCTCTGGCATAGCATTGATGCCATTTCTAGATGGGCACTCTCCCAGCTTCTGCGATGATGGTGCTTGGCTGCAGAGATTATATGCAATGGTGTGCTGGAAATCTCTGGCCTTCTTCTGGAGGTGCCTAATGGAGGGAGCACCTTCATTGCTTCAAACTCTAAGGGTTGTATTGGAAAGAAATAGTGATACAATGCTTTCGAAGTGGCAATTTGCATTTAACGATATCCCGGGGAAATTTGGGGATGACAGCAGAGGAATTGATTGCAAATCCTATGAGGAGGTCTAAAGTGAAATTCTGGATGTCCGACTGGATTAAGACCCAGGATGAAGCTAAATCATAACAATTATATCATCATTTTACCCATGAGTCGAAATCATTTAATACCTTACCCTCTGGCTTAAAGAAATGTCCCAGTGATATCCATAGGAACACATTTTCACAATTGTGCTTTATTCTCTACTTGACGAAGGAAGTCTTGGCTTCCCGCATGAAGACGGGTTAACCAGATCTAGGATGTAGATATTGTACAGATAAAAAAATCTCGGAGACATTAATGGCCTCATTACGACCCTGGCAGTAAGGGGTTTACGCCAGCGTTAGCTGCGCCGACCCCTTACCGCCAATTACGAGGTCCCCTAGCGCCATGGTGCTTTTAACACCTGCTTTTAGCAGGTGTTAAAATCCATGGCGCTAAGGGACCATGGAGTTAATTACGCCACCGTAATTTACGGTGGCGTAATTAACGCCTTCCCCACTCCCAATATGCCCTATGGGGCAAAAATGGGAATGGGGAAGGGTAAATGGGGATTGGGGACTTACCGCCCCGCCAAGGTCGGAATGGGGCGGTAAGTCCGCCAACCACCATGGCGTAAACATAGTTTACGCCATGGTGGTAAAGTCACGGCCCAGGCGGTAACTTACCGCCTGGGTCGTAATGAGGCCCTAAAACATTTGCTGCTATCTTGTACAGGCCTGACTAACCTGAGAACTTTTCATTTTAAGGATATTATGGGGACAATGAGCACTTTGACTCTAGAGGAATTGTGGATTGCTTTGGTCAGTGGAGAAAAGACGGCCCTAGTTTTAACCGCAATTAGATTTTTAGAGAAGGCTTTTAGTGCTTCTGATACATGCTACATCTTCAAAGACTGTTTTGTTTCTGTTGGATGCATTTCTTCGTAGGTCGTATTTAGGTATATGATGTTTCGTTTTTTTGTCGTTTTTGCAGCTTTTTCTTTCTTCTATTTTCCTGCTATTTGTAACTTTTGTAAAAATTGCATTGAAATATATTATGTAAGGAAATTAAAATAAACAGGTTTATATTAAGCCAAAAGCTAATAATAAAAAATAAAAAAACAAAGGACATATGCCAATGATTCATCAATGACACTTTCTGTAGGTGAGGTTATTGCCTCACTAAATCAGTGCTGTGATCCATGGAGAGACGCATATCTGGTTGCCTCAGAGGCAGTTGCTTTGCCTGTTTGTGCCGCTCAAAGGTGTTCTCGATCTGCGACTTGACCACACACGTGAAGCTGATGCCTATGCCAGAGGCGCCATCTCCTTCTGTGTCTCGCTGTCTCAGGCATCATGAATTCAGCACCCTGAGCAGCAGTCATTCCTGCATTCAAATCTTCCTTGACTTCTAAGACAAAGCTTGCAGCTGCTCATTCATGCGTTCTTGCAGCAACAGCGAAGTTCGACTCCTGTGCTAATAAGCACTTGGAATTCCAGTCAACCAGTCCTTCCAGTGTTCCAACAACAGCAATTACAGACACACATGCTTCTCTCTTTCTATCCATGATGGTGGCTGTTTGGCAATCAACATACATGCATCGAGGCCCCAATGCCTGCAATGAAACAGCTACAAGTGGCTGTACCCCTGTTATGTCCTTAGAGGGAATTAGGATCAGATTACCCGGTCACTGGCTTGTGCCCCATGCTTTGGCAGTCACAGTTGTTCTGTTCCCTGCAAATAGGATGAAAAAGAAATACTGATCAGTTATTTGATCACTTTTTTGAAGAAATAGCACTACTAGCGGAAATGTGGAAGAATTACTGATCAGTAATTCTGCTGATTATCAGTGGAAAATGTCTTTGAGCAGAAATAGCATCATTCTGTAAATGGTTTCACATAAATCAAAATCGGGACTTGAATCTCGATTGAGGTTAGTTCTGTGAATCTTTAACAGCAGCATTGCAGGATGCACACATGAATGAACAGTGTAAGATCCCCAAGCAATCCTAACACTTTGCTGACCCACCGCTTTTTCAACAACCTAAATAGGTTTTCAACACACTAACTCCAATTCAATGAACAGATAATGCTTGCACTTCACTAAGGAGCATTTCAATCCTCCAATTAGCAGTACAGACTTCAATGAGGAGACAGGCAAGCCTGATCTTCTAAGATCACTCCTACCACTTTCACAAGATACCAACACAGGTGTGTTTTTATAATACAATTAAGACGCACGCTCACTTATCTTTGTTCATTTGAAGCTGCTTAGCTTTGTAATACATGAGTATACTTTTAGCAATGTAGCAGGGTTATGACTAGGGGCCTCATTACAACCCAGGCGGTAAGTTCCCTACTTTACCACCATGGTGTAAACTCCATGGTGGATGCGGATTTACCGCCCCATTCCAAGGTGAGTGGGGCGGTAAATCTCCATTCCCCATTTACCCTTCCCCATTCCCATTTTTGCCCCATAGGGCATAATGGGAGTGGGGAAGGCGCTAATTACGGCACCGTAAATTACGGTGCCGTAATTAGCACCAAGGCGGGTTAGCGCCTTGCATTATAACGCCTGCTAAAAGCAGGCGTTAAAATGGTAATCAGGCGTTAAGGGTTAACGGCGCCGATGGCTACAATGCAATGCAATTTCCTATGCCATTGCCATCCACGCCCACAATTTGTGTGATCCATGCCAGGGGAATAAGGCAGAGGGAAGGTGCACGTGATGCGGTTGAGGAAACCTCAATTTAGCAAGGAAGAATTCATGGTGATCGGAGAATAGTTGGTCAGCCATGCTGAGGAACTGTTTGGAGTGTATCATTGTAAAAACACTGTCCAAAGAAAGAACACCACCTGGACCGAAACAGGAGTCCAGGTGATATCTGTGGGCAATGTGCCACAGGTGAGTGACAGCTGTAATGACATGAAGGCCAGAGTACAGAGTGTATTCTACATTTACCAGTAAGAGACAGCTGCCAAAGGAGATGGCACAGTTGATGTACTTGCCCTGAAAATCTGGGAGGACAAGTTAAGCACTATCGTCCACATGGCTGGCCTGGAGGGTATTGGAGGAGCAGAGTTTTGAGCGGCAGCTAACCCAATACTGGTGAGTACAGCTTGAGAGGAATGTCATCTATGTGATGTACATGCATAACCTTCCTCCCTAGCCAAAGGCTGTGGAGGCAGATGGATTTAATGTCCAAGCAAAGTATGATAAATCTGGTCAATGTGTCCCTTCTCTCCAGAGGGGAGACAGCCATGTAAGGCTAGAGATCTAAGTCGTCTCTGCAAAACCCCCCCTAAAGGTCTGGGCAAGTGGGACCTCACTGGGAGTGACTGCCCTCGTGGGAACAAGAAATCCCAGTTCGATAAACATCTCTGAGTCCAGAATACAATGTCTGTCTACATGAGGACATGGAAAAGCTCTTTTTGCTCCTGTATTGGCTCCAACAAACAGTAAAACTCCTTCTATCTTTTTGGCTTCAAGCAATGCTGAATTTCATCTGAGCACCTGGTCATGAAGGACACAACCTTTTTGATTGTGATGATGTACATACACCCCAGAGGAACTTTGAATGGGGAGTTAACTCCTATGCAGGGAGGAGAGTGATTCCTACACAGAGGTGAGCCTCTGTAGAGGAGACACCATAGAGGGATGGAGCAATGCTCGACTGTGAAGCCTGTGGTAGCGCGGGGAGCGAACCTAATGCTCGCCGGACATGGGAAGGCTGTCGTCCCAACCGACCAAGAAGTTGAGGACAGGGGAAAAGGCAGAGACGGGGAAGCACCCGTTTCCTGTGGTAGGAGCAACCAGGCTTGGGGCCCAGGAACCATCACTGAGGCTAGATCGTAGAGGAGTGCTTGGATCCCTGAGCTCTACACCAGAGGGACATCAGCTGCAGAGACAAGCGACAACAGGGAAGTGAGCACTTCCACAGAGAGACTACACCTGAGATGTTCTATCACAGACTGGGGGAGCCAACAAAGTTACAGGAACCTGGCAAACCCGAGTGGGAAAGCACCCCTGTGAATCAGAATGAGAGAGGCACAAACACTTTGAACCAAGGCTGAGAGAGCCGACAAGGTTACTGCATCCTGAGAGGTCCCCCAAATGGGCAGGTGTCCTATGTGAATGAGACTGAAATAGTTACAAACACTTTGCCTCCAGGCTGGGATAGTCGACCAGGTCACGGGACCCTGAGAAATCAGAATGGTCAAGCGCCCTATGTGAGTCCGAGTGAAGGGGATAGGAACAACTTGCATCAAGGCTGAGAAAGCCGACAAGGTTACAGGAGCCTGAGAAACCTGAGTAAATTCTGCTGATTGAGAGAAAGCAAGTTTGCAAGAGGGCCGTAGGACTTCGGGGAATCCAAGAGCCACACAATTGTTGCACAGACAACTGTGTTAAAGGGTATCTAGAGAGGTTCTGGGAAAAAGCCCTTGTTTTCCCAAGGAAGAGGGAACCATACAGAGAATACTTTCTTTTGACCAGCAAAGTCTACAGAAAAGCTGTGAACTGTTTTATCATATTGCCAAACTTGAAACTAACAATGAGCCACACAAGTGATTGGGCCAGGCACAAGCCTAAGATAGAGGCCATTGCTCCAGCCTCTCTTTTAGTTAACTTTTTATTAAAGTGGTAGAATCCTATTGAAAAGGTTTTGTGGATTCTCATTGCTACCTCCAATAGCTTATTATCATACGAAGGCTCTGCCAATACTTATGTATGGCGCAGAAACTACTTTCACTTTTGGCAGTGAGCACTGGGCCAGACTCGAAGGGCTATTTTGGAAGAGGGTGCGTAGACTACCAAAAAGCACCCCTGTCCAATCCATTCGAAAGGAGCTCGGCGTGACTGCAATGAGCACAATAGTCATATGGAAATCTCTTAGTTTATTCAAGACATGCACAGATAACACGCAACAAGGGGGCTTCTTGGCTCTTGGAAAAGTGCTAAGAGCCACTGAAGACCAAATACTGTCAGAATGGCAACAACTATGTAGAGGAATTCTGGAACAACTGGGCGAATCCGAACAAAGCCTAAGGGAGAAGCCTGACAAAGTGAAAAGAAAACTGTACACACAAGACTGGATAAATACACAAGACGAATGTCTGAAATTTAAACGGTAAGGCAAACCAATCTGAGAACCTAGAAAGTTGAACAGTCAGCCAAAATACTTGAAAATATTCCTGAACTGTTACTTTAGGGACCAGCTCCTAAGGTTTCGGCGAAATCTATTTCCAACAATAGAAATCCTAAGCTGGGGGAAACTGAATAACGAATTGACCTCCTGCAGATTATGTAAAGCAGAAGATTCTTACGAAACCCTGAAACATTTGGTGCTATACTGCCCAGCCGTGAGGGACGCAACTGTGATGTATTTGACTGAATTCACGACAAACTACGGGCATCGGACAATGAGAGAATGGTGGGCTGAGTTACTTAAAGGATCTCACATACCATTGACAATAGCTTTGATAAAACTCTGTTAAAGATCTTTGGCGACATTAACAAAACAAAACCTTCTGTCACATGATCTTAATGAAAACAAACAATCTGTTATGTGATTAATGTGAGAAGGAACGTGGATTCTGTTTAAATGTTGAATATCGACCAAAATATCACTATCATTACTTTCAGTGAAACAAAGGACAAAAATACATGTATGTCTTGTTTTGTTTAATGTAATGTTGTTTATTTATGTAATTTCACAACAGCTAAAAGGTTATCTATGTTGTATAACCGATAAACCTATAAATAAACATTTTTTAGAAAGTGGTAGGGCCAGATTAGTTTAATAAGATTTTGGACTATGGAATGTTTTCTTTTGACAAGCACCATTAGTTTTAGTTTCTAGGTAGGGAACTTCACTCATAGAGATAGTGCAAGCTAGTAGTTTTCATTTACTTTTAACACCCTGAAACATGTCAGTCATTTGTCTGAGTCCTTCTTTGTGTTCAGATGCCCATAGGAGTAATCCTGGGGCCACTGAATGCATGTGACATAAATGTAGGAACCCACAGTATGACTACGATGAAAGAAATGTACCATTGCATCTTAATATTTGTGACCTTATGCAATCTGCAGATGCGTTAAGCAGGGCAGGCCTTGGCCATATGGACAACCACATGCCCATATCCCACATGTGGATAACCATGTACATCCCATAAGAATACGGCACCATGAAACACACAATGAAAACAACCACAGACAATATCTAAACAGACCCATGTAAGCAATACAAGAGCAAGGAGCTTCAGCAGGAGTAATGATGTCTCAATTACCTTGACCAGTCTTGCCAATGTTGTTTTTGGCTCATGAAACCATACCCGGCTCAGTATGGTACAGTAGTATGCTGACTCCTCCCAGCAAACCACCAGATGCATACAGCAGAAAAAACCTGGAAAACAAATCTCCCTTGTCACACATACCAAGGCACATGCACATTACAGAGCACATGTTCTAATGGTCATATGGCGTCAAATGGTCATCACAATGTGCATGCTGGTAAGATAGCAAAGTGGGTTAAGCATTTGCTTCTGCAATCTTGAAGATCAGCAGGTCACAGGTTCAAATCCGGCAATGACAACTCATCTTTCCAAGGTTGATAAAATGATTACCAATTCCAAATGGGTCATAATAATTGTATATGAAACTGTTCTATGTGAAGAGCTTCAAATACAAGTGCTATATAAACACGTTATTTCTATTGTTATAGCTATTTACCCAACCCTCTTCCACTGGCCTTTAATCCGCTTCCTGTAAAAGGCATGAACTTCTTGCTCAGCCATGTACCTGTCACCAGGATGACTGACAGCATGCCTTTGATCCCCCAAACAGGTTCACAGGCACCCAGGGGGAGGAGGCTGGGTCCAGCATTTCTGGGACAGCACACTCTGCTGTTGGCACCACTGAGGTGCCCACACCAATTACTAGTAACTTAGCCACCCCGTTATTCTCCTCAGTCATGGCACCTGCGGGAACACCTCTTGCAAGAAAACATCTGCTGCCAGTACCTGCAAGACAGTTGCACTCACCAGATAGAATTACACCACCAAGACAAATAGGCTTCTGATGTAGCAGCTTGCCTTTGATTCTGGCACACTAGTGGCCATTCCTTCCATGGGCTCTATGATGAATCAGCAGTATTTGTCCCTTTTCCCCAAGGGGGAGCCATCCCCTGTGAGGCTATGAAGGTGTGCCTGCTCTGTAAGACCCCCGCCAGGGGTCTGGGCAAGTGGGACATCACTGGGAGTGTCTCCCCCTTAGGGGGCAATGACTCCCATTCTCAAAGTCAATGGTCTATGCAGGACACTGTATCTGTGCATATGGGACTGCCCTCATTAAAAACATGGTGTCTTCCTGTTCTTTGGCTTTAGGCAATGTTGAATTGAACACATCATCTGAGGGAAAACAGAATACCCCTTTAAAATGAAACTGGTATGAAAGTGGGATGAGTGGACTGAAAGAGGAGAGAACAGTGAGCAGGGGAAGCTCCCTGACATGAGACCACTGTGGAGAGGTGGAGCAGAGTTGAACCACAGGATCCACAGACTGCGAGAAGCCGAGAACGCCAAGCTTAGTCACCGTAGGCCCGGGGAAGCAGACAACAACAAAGCCGTTATCGGGACTCCGTGAAAGGAACCGTCCGATGTGTTGACATGACCACGGGAGTACTGTGGTGACCCAGGCACTAGTATAACAACATTGAAATTAAGGTAACCCGAAATGTTGACAGCTCCTCTCTACCGTCATTCACTGAACCTGGTAAACTGCTGAGACACGTAGACTGTACCCATGTGAAGCCCAAAACAAAGAAGTGGGAAAGCAAAGCAAAGTAACCGAGCAAAGGCTGAGCCCCGCAAGGTCACCCACGGCAAACAAAGATAAAGGGGTGAAGTGCAGAAGTGTGCGGCCACTGGGGCAAGACTAAGAAGGAGACTATGACTGCATTAAGTCATAGTGCCGGAGGATAGCTCAGTGACAACATGCTCGCCTTGGAAGCAAGACGACACGAAGCAACATAGGTTCGATCCCCAGGTCCACGCTTTGGAACCTCTGGGTATTTAAGCGCATTATAAATATGCAACTAAGACAAACAAAAAAAACAATTACGCAACTAAAAAAAACAATTCCTGTAACAGCGCCTCGATGCCCATGGGCTATGTGAGCACTTTAAAAATGTAAAAATAAAATAAATAAGTACAATAATGGAGCAATATATCAGTATGTTTTAATATATGAGGAACTGTTTGAAAACCTGAAGAATAAGAATGATTGTGGATCATTAAGAATGTGAAAACAAATATCTTGGGCGAGAGAGCGAGAAAGCCACACGAGATAATTCCACAAGGGATAACTAATGAAGAGTAGGAGACCTCTTAATGCAAAACTGGTGACGAAACAAGGAGAGGAAAAGCGGATTTAAAAGACACCAAGAATGGGGACATCTCAACCCTGATAAAACAAGGGAAAGTAAAAGGAAGGTATGCAAGAGAATATCTCAAAGAGAACAATGATAAGATTCAAATTGTCAAGATGACAAGCTATTTGAACAGTTGGGAGGAGCTACAAGAGCTTGTAAAAAAACCTGAGAAAAGCATCAGAAGGAATTCGCATAAGGAACAGATTTTCTAAAAGAGAGACATTTACACACTGACGATTGGTGTAGACTAAGAAAAACCCTGAGAGAAGCCTAAAGGCAAATGGCCAAGGATACACAGACAGAAGAGAAATCTCAGTTTGGCCACTTTTAGTTGTTACTGTTAGTGGCAGGGTCAGGTAGATTAAGGTTTGGACTGAAGACATTTCGAGTTTGTACTTCATGAAGATTGACAAGTACCTTTAGTTAATTTAGTTAGGTAGGGAATCCCCTTATAGCATTTTCCTTATTATTTAAATAAAGGATCATCAAAATGTCAACCATGCATCCGACTCGTTTTTCCGTGCCACCACAGTTCCCGCCTTGATGACACAGAATTCCCAACCCCTGTGTAAGATTGGCTAGCAATCGCTAACCCATACATTCTCAGGAACTACCACAGTTAGCAGATCATTACGGAGAGTTCAAGCACATGCAAAGGTTTGAGATAAAAGCCAACTTACATATGGTTTATGCAGTATGACATATTGTTAATAGGTCAGTGTGCTTAGAAGTTACACCCAATGTTTATACAATATTAATGATTTTTTTGTCGTGGAAAATATTCTAGAACCCTTTACAAAGGTGATATGATGTGTTGTCAGTTGGAGCGCAGGACCATTTGATTAGTCAGGGCTGATGCAAGTTTAAAAAGTGTGTGAGGACAGTTTGTGGTGGCTTCAATTCAGCTATGATTTCCTATCATCAAGAATAGCTTTTTTATAGATGTTGAGATGCATAACAAAGGACGTTTTGTGTACCCCGTGCAGATTCATACCATGTATGTTCAACATCTCCTTTAGTTTGTTTTAAAATTGAATATTAGACCAATGGGCTGTTCGAGTTTGTTTTCAAGTGGGAAGGGCACACATCCGGGGTCTTGCCCACACTTCCCTCTATGGTGATACCTCCCTGTACCAAAGTTTGAAGCACATTTTCTGAAATTGGGACTTCTGATATTATTACTAGCATGGCCTTTGTGCCTTAAAGACACAGATGAAGTATTTACTGCATCCAATGAAAAGAGGACCAACCATAATCAATCACTCAAATGATCTTTTGTGTAATAAACTAGGTGACCGTGGAATAGATTGTATGCTTCCATACACTGAATACATGGCAAAGTGAAACAGCCCTAACAGTATGTATGCCTCTACCGAGGATTCTTTGACATCCTTTGTGAGAGAACCTACTTGACATCTAATGTGTGTTTGTTCAGCCTGGAAGAATAACACTGGCAGCTCACCTGACAGCAGATGTATGGCAGCAACCATCCAAAATCTGTTGAATTGAAACAAGGAGGAGATACAATTGAAGCACACACCTGGTTTTGCCATTGAAGCTGCATAGCATCATAACGTCCACTGTGACAACAGAAGGAGAGTTGACAGTAAATGACTTCCCTCTGAGACAGAGACACTCACCCTTGAAGGTCTATTCTTCTTTACATTGTAGCCCGATCTGCTCAAATAGAGACCAATTTAAATAAAATAAATGTGTAATATGGCATGTGTTAATTGCTAGGTCCAACAATCCCATCATTTCTTTCATCTTCTTCAAAGAATTGTAAAGTATTGAAGACCCTGGCATGGTGCACTAGCAACATCCACAGGAAGCAGTTTAATACAGCTACCACCCAAGTGTTTAGAGACATGCAGGGCCACTAACGTCCTGCCAAGCCTTCAGGTAGTGCTCAAGGCCATTAATGGCCCTCTGAAGTCCAAACAAAGGGGTGACACCTATTACCTCTCCAATGGAGCTATTGGGTTGCTGATAGGTTTTTGTGTTTTTCAATCTTATTTTTAATGGAAGTAGGATTTGTGCAAGTTGAATGCCTAATTTGATTATAATCAAGCTACCGAGATGGTCTAAAAGTAAATAGTAAAGCAATGATGTCCCTTTAGTATTTCCATGCCTCTGGACGTTTCTGAACAAGATACAAGGAGCAAGTTGAGCATGCCCGGCTCCAGCAGGGGGGGGGGGTGTGGACACCAGGGAGGCCAGTCCCCCCCCACCCAAGAAACTTCTCTGCTTCCCACTAGAAAGGAAACCTCAGACCCCACAAGGTTGTGGTCTGTTTTCTTCTCGTTCATCAGTAACGTTTCTAACTTTAAAAAGTCACTTAAAAAGAAACCTGATTGAAACAAAAAGGTGCGCACTCTGTATACAGCGTGCAGCATTGCCGCTGCTGCCTCTATACTGTCAATTGCTGTTTAGCAACCAATAGCTCACCTGCAAGCACAAGACCTCGTTAGTTCTGGTGGTGCGGGAGCACACAACGCAGCTGTAGTTGTCCTTGCCACTGTGTTTTTCCCGCCCATATGGATTTCGTGGACAAAAAATCAGAAGTGAAGTGATTCAAGTGAAGCACAGAAAGAAAGTAGCAGTGAAGTGAAGCACTTTATGTAAGTTAAAATAAAGAGTGTAGCTTGTGTGTTTGAATGTAGTGTTTGTGAAAAAATGTTAACCGTGCGTGCAAGACTGGTGATTTGTGACTGTGGGGCCGGGGAGAGGGGGGAGAAAGGGTAAAAGAAAAGTCATTTGCTGTCACCATAATGAATTAATAACCTGCACCAGGTCTATGATATTAAGTGCCCGTGTTTGGCTCTGGTGTGATTTTAGCTATTTTAATGTATTGCATCTGACGAGTCAAGCACTAAAAAACGATTTTGCAATTGAAGTGTTCTGAAAGAAATGCATAGCTGGAAGCTGTTTGCCTACATCAGGGCAGCCACCAAAAGTCAATGGCTTTCCAAATATCAGTGGGGGTTTTCAGTCATTGTACTCTCAGGGTGTTATGAAAAATAAAATGACATAAGCAGTAAGGACAGTATACTTTATGTGCTCAGAAGGGTTGCAGGCTTCATATTGCTGTCACAGATATGTCCTATATAAAAATTAGTGTTCATTCTTAATTTCCCAAAATGCTAATTGATTTTTTGTGGAGCAGCAAGTTTATTACATTGGTGCTATGTGTCCTCTTCCCGTGTCTTATGAGTTATTTTATGTTGTTCCCCTCCCCAAACTCATGGGAGATTTCATGAGGGCTGAATTAGCACTGGGGCTCAAGGTGGCACATTTAAACATTATTTTTGGGTGCCCCTTAATTCACATTTTAAGTGATTCAAACTTTAGCTTGAGAAACCTGGTGCACCCCTAGTGGATATGTGCATATCAGCTCCATACTGTGGCAAAATCATAAATAAAGCAATGGAGGCAGTGGGTTAATAGCTGTAGATTATAACCACAGAATGTATTTGGTTTCTGCACAGAACAACAAAGAAAGTAGTTAACAGGGAAACTGAAACCCTAAATGAGCACTTATACAAGCTGATAAGCAGATGGGGCAGGGCCAATTAATTACAAACTGAAGGTAATTTATTCACTCATTGAACTGCTCACAAACTGACAGAGCACATTTTGTATGTACCAATAGAAATTTATTTAGAAACAGATACAGAGGGAGCTTTAATTGCAGTACTCTGAAAAAAGCACCTGAGACAATTCTGAGTCACTCAAAATACAAATTTGCAGGTTCTCATGAAGTGTTGCTCCTCTTTAAGGCCAGGCTCAGCACATGTCACCTTTCCAGAGGGTACCCCTCTGATTTTGTATTGCACTTACTGCACTTTGATGTTAATATTGATATTTTATTTCAATTGCGCTCGTACACAAGTGTTTCAGAGCATGACAAGGCAAGGGGGGGGAACAGGGGAAAACAAAACAGCGATCTTACTAGGCCCAGTGACATTGAGAATGCACAAGTGCATGGGAGAGGGGAGGGGAAAAGTGCATGGAAGGGGGGAAAGTGGAAAGTGCGAAGCAGAGGAGAAACAGATAAATAATAATAAATAAATAAATAATAAAGGCAACAAACAGTGGTAGTGCAGCCAGAAATTTGCAAGTGCTAGGTTTAAGACAGCAGACAGGGTAGGTCTGATAAGTGCAGGAAGAAAAGGGGGCGGACTGTATGGGTACAGATACAGACTCCAGTGCAAGGGGTGGCCCGGAGGCAGTGTGGGAGGGTGGCAGGGTGAGCAGGTACCTGGGCCAAGAGGACAGAGGGTGGCCAGATGCACAGTGCCAAGAGAAAACAGATCAGCAGAGGAGAGGGGGAGCGAAGGCAGAAGAAAAGAGGAAGGTCTTGAGGTGCTTCCGGAACCGCAGATGGTTCTCCTCAAGTTTTAGAGTGGCAGGGAGGCTGTTCCAGAGGGAGGCCCCACCCGAAGACAGAGATCTAACCCCAACTCGTTTCTTTGAAAAACTGACCCTGAGGGAGTTAGAGGTAGAGGAGCTAAGGTCTCAAGAGGGGAGGTATTTGCGGAGGGATAGCTGAAGGTATTTTGGACCCAGGCCCCAGAAAGCCTTGTGGACAATGCAGAGGGTTTTGAATTTAATCCTTGCATCCACTGGGAGCCAATGGACAGATTTCAGAGCCAGAAAGATACGATCCCAGGGCTTGAGGCCAAGGACAGATCTCGCAGTCCTGTTCTGGATTAGTTGCAGAGGACGGAGAGTAGAGGCAGGTAGACTTAGAAAGAGGCTGTTACAATAGTCCAACCTCGAGAGAAGCAGAGCTTGGGATACCATGAGCTTCTGGGGAAGGAGAGGAAAGGCAGAGTACCTCTGAGAAGGTGCAGTTGGTAGTTTTACTTTTTAGAGACCTCAGAGATGTGGGCGGCGAAGGAAAGGATGGAGTCAAAGATGACCCCAAGGTTCTTAGCCTCGCACATGGGGGTAGGAGGAGGGCCAAGGGAAGCCGGCCAGAGAGTGAGGGGAAAGGATTGCGAAGGTGTGCCAATGAGGAGGATCTCAGTCTTGCTGGCATTCAGACAAAGATCATTGGTGGCACACCAATCTTGAATGGCAGTTAAGTAATCAGAGATGAGAGAGGGAGAGGATGTGGCCGAGGGCAGCCTGAAAATGAGTTGAGTGTCGCCAGCGTAGCACTGGAAATTTGAGCAGAAAATGGCAATGCAGTCTGACGAGAGTTGCCAGGTATTGGTTGAAAAGCCAGGGTGAGAGGTTACAGCCCTGGGGAACACAACAGGTAGAGAGGAGGATAGATGATAGGGAGGACCCAAGTTGGACCTGGGAGGGTCGATCAGAGAGGAAAGAGGTCAGCTGGGCCAGAGCCTGATCAGTGATACCCAGGTTTTCACAGAGATGGTAGAGCAGGATGGTATGGTTGACCGTGTCGAAGGCAGAGGAGAGATCGAGGAGGATGAGGACAGAGGGAATGTTAGAGTCAAGGTTGGAGGGCAGATCTTCACGGATGTTCATGAGAGCAGTTTCTATGCTTCTGGCAGCTCTGAAGCCAGACTGGTGGTCATGGAGACATCCAACAGAATTGGAATGACGGTTTAGCTGAGAGATGGGCAGCTTTTCCAGGAGTCTGCCCAGAAAGGGAGTAATGGAAATTGGGTGATAGTTAGCTGGACAAGAAGGATCAGCTGTGGGTTTCTTGAGAAGAGGATGCACAAGAAAGTGCTTCAGAGGGGTAGGGAAGGATCCTGAGGCAAAGAAGTGGTTGCAAAAATCATTGAGGGCCGGACCGAGGGTGTCAATGTGGTCCTTGATGGTTTTAGAGGAACAGGGATGAACCTGATTTGACGAGGCTTTCATAAATCTGACTTTCTAGCGACCACATCAGGGAAGAAAAGAGGAAAAAACGAGAAGGATGGTGGGGGGTGGCTAGAGGAAGGTCAGCAAGCACAGATGGATAGAGGAGAGGAGGGGTCGGGGTGGAGAGGGTGACCAGGATGTTCTGGGTTTTTTAAATGAAGTGAGAGGCAAGGGCATTGCAAAGAGCCTGGGAGGCAATAAGAGGGGTAGAGATTGCAGCAGGGTTGGCCAGCTCCTTGCAGATTTTAAAGAGTTCAGCCGAGTTGTTAGATGCCGCAGAGACATAAGCTTGAATCTGGACTCTCTTCTTGGTGAGGACAGAGAGTCTGTATTGCCTTTGTAGCAGGCGACATGCCAGTTTGTCAGAGGATGAACAGGAAGCCCTCCATTTCCTCTCAGCCGCCCTACACTTACTTTTAAGTGTAGCTAGGTCAGAGTCATACCAGGAATTGCACTTGGCTTTGGACTTCAAACCGATCCTCAGGACAGGGGCAAGAGAATCAAGAGTGTCAGAGACAGGGCTGTGTCAGGATGTAAGACAGCCAGAGGTGGAGGTGGGGGGGAGAGAAAGTGGCAGCAAAAGCCTCAACTGACACACGCTTCATGGGCCAAATGTCCGAGAAGGTAGGTGGCAGTATTGGGGTAGGCTTGGCTTGGGGGGAAGAGAGGGAGAGATGAGAGGAGAGGAGGGAGTGATAGCTCCAGGAGAGAGGAGTGGTCAGAGGGATGGAGAGGGGGAGGTCAGAGGAGATCAAGACATTGAGTGTGTGCCCTGCAGAGAGAGTTGGGCCAGAGGGGAGGATGGACAGGGAGAGGGAGTTGCAGAGGTCACAGAAGAGTGCAGAGGAGGAACAAGGAGAGTCTAAATGTATATTGAGGTCACTGAGGAGGAGGAGTTGAGTGGTAGAGGCCAGGCCGGAGGAGGAGAGGTCTGCCCACTCAGAGAGAAATTAGGTGATTTGACCAGGAGGCTGGTAGATGGTAGCCACAGTGGGTAGGAGAGAGAGAGCCTACAGACAAGGCATTCAAAAGAGGAGTAGGTCTGATTGGGAATGATAGAGGCAGGAATCCACTCAGGAAAGATCAGGGCTACCCCCCCCCCCAGGGGACCGGGATGATCTGGGTGCGGAGAGGATCTTGTAGCCATCAGGGAGGAGAGTGTCAAAGCTCGTGACAGAGCTGCCCATGAACCATGTCTCAGTAAGACCAAGGACATCAAGGTCTAGTTCTTCAAGGAGGTGGCAGATGTTAGAGGAGTGTTTGACAGCAGAGAGAGAGTTGAGAGTGGCAATATGAAGAATGTTGGTAGCCTTAAAGACCTTCCGGGGAGGGGTACAGATCAGAGGTACGCCCTGCAGAGGAGAAAGAGCCCTAGGAGGTGCAGAGGAGGAGGAGGAGAGAGAGGGCAAGGTAGCCAAGGGGCGAGAGGAGGGGACAGCACGAGATGAGAGGAAATTGATGAGGCGAGGGAAGCGCCTATCAAAGAGGAGGAGATTGGCCTGAGGGCCTTGAACCATGACAGTGCCATTTAGGTTATCATTAATGATGACTTGGGGAGTCGAAGGAAGCCATGAGAACTACCCAGCGAGTGCCACCATTAATGGGAGAGGAGGAGATAGGACAGAGCACAGAGATGATATGAGGAGCAAATAGATCTGGCAAAGGAACGACAAAGGGGATGTCGGTGAGGGTCTGTCTGGAGGAAGCACTGGAGTAGGTGTCAGCGATAGGAAGACCAGGGTTAGAGGCCAAGACATCCTTTTGGAACTTCTTCCTACCAGACTTAGTGAGAAGGGAAGGATAGTCAATGGAGAAGCAGTTGGAAAAGATAGGAGAAAGCGCCACTGGGGTGGAATTGAGAAGAGGATGGAGAAACTGGGGGGGGGGGGCTAAGGCAGGTAGGTGTGGGACAAAAGAGAGTGGTCAGGTCACTGGAGTGGCAAGCTAAAGAGAAGCATCAGTATACAAGCAAAATACAGAGAATTTCGCAATGGGCAGCAAGATTTTATGTTTTAGCACAAAGCAGCAAGATTTGACTTTTCAATCTTGGATTCAGATGTTAGCAAAGGGTTTTAGGAAGCACTGCGCATCAGGATGACAACCTGGGAGTAACAAGCAGAAAGAACAGTGATAGTCAAAGGTGGTAGGAGTGAGTCTGATTAGGACTGACCTAGATTGTGGTCTGGCTTATTGAAAGTATTTTATAGTGGCAATTACTGATGTAGATTCTGGCCTCAGCTTCTTGAAAGTGATTCACAGTGGCCATACTGGTATAGACTGTGACACAAGCTTCATGAAAGTGAGCTTCAGTAAAGATCATGCTGGCAAAAACTGTGCCCGAAAATTCATAGAAGTGATTTCCAGTTACCATACTGGCATAGAATGTGCCCAACGTTTCAGGAAAGTGATGTACAGTGGCCATATTAGTAGAGATTATGGCCACAGGTTAATGAAAGGACTTGTAGTAGTGACTGTACTGGCATAGATTTTGGCCACAGTTTTATGAAATTGATTTACAGTGGCAAATCTGTTATATAATTTGGCCACAGGTACACAAACATGAATTGCAATGGCAATGCTGATGTATGTTGTTGACAAAGGCATCATGAAAATGTTGCAAAAATGCTCCTTTGTATGTTTGGTGCAATGATATCTAAAGGATTTCTTCAAGTGTCATCCTAGAGAACCAATTGTATATTCGATGACTTTTTATAAAATTTTCCTCAAAATATGTGCTGTAAAATGAGGCATTTGAGGCATTATTTTAAATATCCTGGTCTTGCATACTTCTATACCTTACTTCATAGGAGATGATAATGTCTCCCCACTAAAAATACTCACCTGTTAATTCTAACCTTTTAATCGTATACAAGGTCAGTGCCTCATCAGCACCTGGTCACCTACTTGGCAACAAAAGTTATTTCTAAACAAAAGTTATATTCCTAAACATCTGGAGAGCTGCAGGTTGCAGACCTCTTGTCTAATCATTCAGTGCAAGTTTTCATTCATGCAAAACAGGGTCCAATTTTAATAACAAAACACAGGCCTGTTAGGTGGATACTCACAAGGGAGGTGTTCATGAATTGCATGGCTCTATTTTAATTGCACCTTTTCTTTCATATAAGATTTTCAATGATATGTCCAGGATCCCAAGAGGGCAGAGCAATGTTCACATTTGCAGAACAAAACAATACCTTGGGCTTTGCTTGCCATAAAAGGGCAGGTGTTGTGGCCTGCAGAGAATTTACGCCATTCTAGAGTCCATATTATCATGCTTATTTCATACCTAATCATTGTAGTTTTGGAGTTTTTCTTATTGCAAGTATTTACTCTCAAGCATCATGAACAAATTCATCATTAGAAGTGGTTCTGTACAATGCATCACAATGCATCACAATGTACATTTGATACCTGTGAAAGAGCATTCAGTTCAGAATGGTACAGAACTCCAGAATGGCTGGAGTATTCTGTAAGCAAAGATGCTTGCTTTTGTTTCCCTTGTCATGTGCTTACCTTACCAATCGGCAGAATAATAAGGGACATATTCTAACAGGTTTCTGCAATTGGAAACATCTATTGGAATCTGGCAAAGGTTTTGCAAAACATGTTTTAAGCCAAACACGCACATATGCTGTTCTTGCTTTGGAAGAGAGTGCAAAGAAAATGGAAAAAGGAGACACAATTCCCTTTTCATTAGATATTAAATTAATTGAAAAGAATAGCTATTACATAAAGAGCACTGGAGAAGTAATTCAGTTTCTTGTTGACAATAAATGTCCTTGTCGTGGTTACATAGAATATGTGGTGGATTTCTCAGGTGGCTTGTTTTTAAAGCTGTTTCAATACACTTTGAAAAAAGAACAAAAGTTGGCTGATATTGCACAATCTCTTCCCAAAAATGCCAGATATCCCACAAAAGACATTCAAAATGAAGTAATAGATACTTTAGCAGGCATGGTTCTCTCTAAAATTAAGCAACGCTATGACAATTGTGATTCAAATCATTTTTGTATCAAAAGTGTTGGTACTCATGACAAATGCAACAGTGAAAATGTATCACTTAAAGTGTGTTTTGTAAGTAAAGCCAAGCCAGAGGAACATTTGATTGGCCTTTTGCAGTTAGAACAGTTTGATGCAGAACATATTGCCAAACAGATTTTAAGCCACCTGAAAAAATGTAATTTTAGACTAGAGCACATTATATCTCAGTGCTATGATGGAGCGTCAGTGATGAGTGGCTGTAACAGTGGAGTTCCGGCTGTCACACAGAAGCTGTTAATTCGAAGTGTACCCTATATTCAATGTTATAACGATCAGCTCCATCTTGTTATACATGCAATTCAGAGTGAATCAAGTGCAAAATGTTTCTTTGATTTATATAATCTTTTGCATACTTTCTTTCAACGCCATTATGTAAGCCAACAATACAATAGGCCAGCTCTTAAGAGACCCCTGAAATTAGATGGACTAGCCATTATGAGGTAACCAAATGTATAAATGAAAACATAGATAACATTTCTTATCTTTTATCAGAAATATTTAATGATGAAAGTGTTTCATCTGAATTGTGTGCTGAGCAACGTGGCATACTGTCTCACATACTGTAAATATTATCGGTACATTTTTATTATAGTTGCTGTTAATAATAAAACCAGCCAATTCTGCATTCCAAACAGTACAAATACATCTTTGATTTGCTGTAGAGATGCAATTTACACTCAAGGCTCTAAAAATCATGTGCACTGATCAAATATTTTATGTTAAATATTGCTCTCCTTCTACCTCTGAAAATACTTCAGTTGATGACGCATGTAGACTATGGAACAAAATAAGAAGGACCCTAAATTTCTGATTTGCAGATTCTGTGTTATTTACCACAGCTGGGCAATCTGGAAATGACAATGGATTTTAAAATTCGGAACAACAAGTACAAAGGAAACCACTGCTGCACATTCTTGACAGAGCAATTGCTGAAATGTTCTCCACGAAAAACACTGCGCGAATAGAAGTCATTGCTGCTCGGGATCCCTCATCACTACTTTTTCTGGATGTCCTTGTATGTTCACCTCTTTTAGACCTTAAACAGGGCAGCAAAACCACTTTGGAAGAATAACTAGCAGCGGCAAAACCAATGCTGCTTCACAAAATCACAGCAGGTTTAGATATTTCCAGAATTTGTGAAGTTTCTGAATTGTGCAGACGTTGTTCCAGAACTGCATGAAATGTATGTCTCAGCAATGGTCATAAGCATTTTAACTGCATCCTGTGAGAACTCATTTTCTACTACGTCCTGTGTAGTCACACAATTGCAGCGCTCAACACTTCATGACCACAAAGAAAATCTAACCATATTAGCACACGAGAAAGAACTTACAGAAAATCTTTGCATGGACGACTTTATAGGGGAGCTTTCAAAGAAAAAGAGAAAATGACCCCTTTGAACTAGTTGCCTGTACACAAGTTTTTCTAGGCGCGACAAGACACGGAAGGGCAGACAGAGGGAGGACAATACAACTATCTTACTAGGCCTTGTGTCATTCAGATTGCGCAAGTGCGGGGGGATGGAGGGTGAGAAGTGCTGAGGGGGGTTGGGAGAGTGCAAAGTAACTAGTGAGTGCAGCCAGGAGGTAGCTCATAAGTGCAGAGAGTGAGGGGACTGTAGGGTTACAGATACAGTCCCTTTAGTGGATGGGAAACCCAGAGGCAGTGCAAGGGCACCCAGACTTTCAGGATCCTGGCCCCGTAAATTTAGTGGGTGGCCAGGTAATCAGTATGTGCAGCATCCAGGTATATCAACAAGCGAGAGGAAGAGAGAAAGCAGAAGCAAAAAGGAAGGCCTTGAGTTGCTTCCGGAACCTTAGGTGGTCCTGCTCAAATTTGAGAGAGGCTGTTCCAGTGGGATGCCCCAGCTGAAGACAGAGATCAACCCCCCAATCTCTGCCTGGAGAAGCTTCTGACCCTCAGAGATTGGAGGTGGATGAATGGAGGGCTCGAGAAGGAAGATGCTTACGAAGAGAAAGTTGGATGTAGTATGGTCCCTGACCCCAGAAAGCCTTGTGGACAATGCAAATTGCTGTATACTTGATACTCGTAGCCACACGGAGCCAGTGGAGAGATTTCAGGGCTGGAGAGATATGGTCCCTGGGTTTCAGGACAAGTCTTGCAGTTGCCATAATCCACCCAAGAGAGGGCCATGGTTCTGGGGACAGTGAGCTTCTGGGGGGAAGTGGGAAGGAAGAATACCTCTGAGGAGGTGCAGGATAGTGTGACATCTTAGAGACGTCAGAGATGTGAGGAGAGAAGGACAGGGTTGATTCAAAGATGGCCCCAAGGTTCTTAACCTTAACTAGAGGTGCAAACGAGGCAAGACATGCAAAACACATAATTTTCAGGTGGGATTTAACCCATGACTACTTACCTTAAGCAACTACGCAATGTGAACCGGTTTGGGAAAAAACAACCATATGCCATGATTTGAAAAAGACACAGAGATGTGTCAAAACACATGTAATCAGAAAGGGCCATTATTAAATTAATGTTGAATCATTCTAACAGATGTTTGTTTTTTAATTTATAGAACCTAAACGTCTATTTTTCACCAAACTTTCTATGGTGCAGTAAGTGGTGTGTAAGAAACACATTTAATTCTGGTTCATTCGACGGAGTGGAGGAACTCTATGTCTCCTTTACTTCCCACACCAATGCAACATGTTCTTTCAAATTTAACAAAAATCTGGTCAAAGAGGTACTTTAGTTGATATCCTCAAGAAAGTTCCTCATTTAGAGTCTAAATGAAACACACCCCTTCCGCTACTGCACAACAAACTGCACACACTCCACAACACCCATGCACAATCATACCTCAACACCTGTCTGCCAACAAAAAATGCACCAACCCTCAGTGACCTTTTTCTCCAAACTAAAACTGCCAACAGCACATCAAAACGTGCTTGCTCTTTTTCTTCTCAAATCCACTAGTATACCCCCTCAACCCTCCTTCCATTGCATTTCCACCAGTGCGTCAAGAGACCACGCAAGTGGCAGCAGTGCACAGTACAAGACCAGATTACATTACATAACATAAACCAAATACATTATTAAAAATATTCAATAAAACATTCCAGACGGTTGAAGAAGGCCCCGGGTGATGGAAACTTTGGGAGAAAAGGTAGTTAGAATTGTATTGAGGGCATGGGGGCATTATGTCATATGCTGGAAAGACAGGACACATGGGGAAGAGACATATGCCACTGGCAAATGAAAGAAAGATGACAGAAGCCCAGGAAGAGGCTTATATGGCTGCATGTGGCTGCAGAGCGTTCAGGGGTTACTGACAGATTTTGCCTACACTGTGCACCATCTGACTGGCCAAACACTTTCCCTGGGGTGCTAATAGAGTTAACAGATCTCTTGGAACTTTGAACTCTGCACCTATTCCTATTCTGGTTAAATCAATTCTTTCCCATTCAATATGCTCACTGCTCATACTCAGATCTAACTTACTCGATCAAGTAACATTTTATTTTTTTATAATCTCCATATCATTATCACCATATTAATTATCCTGAGAATAAATCAAAAGCAATTTTTGGGTTATAAGACAATGTGTAAATCCAATTTAAAGAGCCATACTTGAACCTTCTACCGAGTGGTGTGAGAGATTTAACAATTTCTTTATTGGAAGATTAATTTGAATATGCACTTATTTTGAGAAACACTCAAATTATAAACCCTCAGTTATAATTTGAGTGTTTGGTCTTGTTCTATATCTTCCTTTTATCAACTAAATCTGGGCCTTTGACCAACATGCTACTCAGAGTATTAAATTCCAGCCACATTTATTCTGAATCTCTCTTTGGCTGCCTTGACTTGCCTTCTCAGCATTACAGTTCCTCTCTCTCTCAAGGTCAGTTTCACAATCAGTTAAAGATAGGTATTATCACTTCACCTTTGGAATAAAATTAAGGTACAGAACTCATATGCAATGTCCATCCACTTTCAAATCTGTCTCTTGTAATTAAGATTTTAGAAAATAATTGTTTCTTTTCATTATAATGTCCATATCTTGTGGTGTCAAATTTTGAGTCCTTATCAATGCAGTTTTAGATTAAACAATAGCTTTGGCACTGCTACTCCCCAGGCACAGATGACATCCTTCACATTTCTGATACGGGCCCCACATGTCTGTGAGCCCTGCTGCATCCCTCGGTGGAGTTTCACACATGGACCGTCTTATTGCAGATAAAGGATTCGGGGGTATGTTCTTAAAATGGTTTCAATTATTTTTTTTAAAGGTAGAAAATGATTCTTCTTGAACCTTCATGGTCTTTTAATCTTATCATGTACTGTCGGATGGCCAGGGGTCCATCATGGCCCCAACATTGTTTAATCTATACATGGACCTGCTGGGGGATCTGGTGGCAGACAATGGCATCATCCTTTATCAGTATGCAGAAGGCACACCACTTTATATCTGTGTCAAGTGAGGATGGCGTGCATCACCTGGGCCATTGACTGTTGGACATTGAAAGCTGAATGAGTTCATTTCAACTAAAATATAATGTTATAAAAACAGAGTGTTTACTGTAAATAACATGTAAGGTTTTCTATCAAGTACAATTGTGGCACTCTTTACTTGCAGTCTCAGTGCTAACCATCTACACTTCAACTTCACCTTGGAAGAGTGCAAGAGACATGAACATGTAAGGGGCAGAATAGCAACAAGCAAGTTATTTGAATTGGAAACCACAGTCCCTCGCCTTCCCCCAACCAAGACAAACATAGCTCTTTGGTGCTCTGGACTCAAAAGGGGCTCTGCTGCACTGAGGGGTGGGGGGGACAAATATGGAATTCTCAAAAAACAGGTACTATGCATTAGTATTTGTATTAATTTGTATTTGTATTGCGCTTTTTGCCAAAGCACTGCACAAAAAAATGGTTTCCTCACTGCTGCATGCTGGCTGACCTTTTGCCTGGTCGTCAGTGATTGGCCTCCAGTCTGCCTTATAGACCAATCAGGCCAGCCGGCACGTGAATGCCGGCCCACCTCCAAAGCCCACGAACTGGGCCCTCTGCATCCACCCTATCCCTCATTTCCACTGACTACCGGACGCAGGATGAGATTCCTCCTGCCTGGATACCCCGGGATCCCACCCCACCCTACCACTGCCTGAAGGTATGGCTACTGGAGTGTTTGTGGGGATGATTTGGATGCACTCATAGTGCCAACCTGCAACATTTACTTGGCTGTGAGCTTTGCTTAATTTTTGAGAAACACAAATGTTTTATTTCCTTTGATGCCCTTAGGATGATGCGCACTGCGTCATTCCAGGATAGGTGTTCCGAGCACCCTATGCTTCCATTCATTAGGCCTTTTCATCATGGCCCACGCTGTTTCCTCACTGTTGCCTGACCTTGTGGCTGGCCGTCAGTGATTGGCATCCAGTCCGCCTTATGGACCAATCTGACGAGCTGGCAGGCGAATGCCGGCACACAAACTAAGGCCGTGTCTGTCCCTGTCCGTTCTAATACGTGCCAAGCCCAGCAATCCAATTGCCACCTTTGATCACTTTGTATTAAGACCGCTCCGCAGGCTGGTGCCACCCCAGTCCCCGCCTCAATTCCGAAACTTATCAAGATGACAACGATGGATTTGCTCCTCGCTTTATGTAACTTTGCTTCTCTGCTGATACCCACAGTGGCACTCTTCGCTTCTACTGCAACGCTGCGTTGTAACACCGTCACACTTCCAAGTACTGCGCTTCATGGCATTCATTTTGTACTTTGCCTATTTGTTACTTGATTTACCAGTATTTCCTGCAAACTACGCAAGATATGTTACTTCCTCACCCCACTTAGGCTTGACATCATCTGTCTACCATATCCACTACCATCCACATTGTATGCATTCCTAACATGTCCCCCCGTGCCGCCTGTGCCTTTGTCGCGTCCACAGCTCCCACATGGTCACACCTAGAAGACACGCTGACAACAGATCTGCTATCAGACTTTTAGCATTACCTGACCATTCCCAAACTTCACCTCCCGTCCCCTTATGTCCTTGTCTGCCTAACGGCAGTATGACTGTGCTGGCTGCTTTATTTCTGTAAAAAGTATTATTGTACTCCTTTGTGATTAGCTCATCTCTACAGGTCTTCCTTCCTCTCGTAACAGTAAACACTGATGCAGCACTCTGTACCTTGGTATGAGGCCCTCCAAGTTATGCACCTAAACCTATGGCGTATTGTACCTACCTGTAACAGCATGTTTTGATGAAGCACCCCATACCATGAGGTGAGGCTCTCCAAATTGTGCACCTAAACCTATGTAGCATTTTATCTACTTGTAACAGCATGCTCTGATGCAGCACCTTGTACTAGGAGGCAAAGCTTCTCATGTAATAACTGCAACCTGACATTCATGTAACCTCTGTAACTGACTTCCTAAGCCAAATGCGCATAGATACCTCTGGGTTTTGTGCGCTATATAAATGACAAAATAAATACATAAATAAAATGGTACAATTCAATATGAAAATGGTGGAAGAAATTATAATGAAGGAGAAGGGCCTTTTAACGTGAATGAAACTTAGAGTGAGATAAAAGGGAGTGAAGAGAGAGCGGAAGAGTGTTCCAGTGAAAGGTGGCCAAAAGGGAGAAAAAAACTGAAACAGGAGGAGGCACAAGGGCGCAGTGGATGTTAAGAAGGAAATGAGACTCTGAACGTAAAGAGCAAGTTTGAGAATAAAAAGATACAAGTGTTTAGAGTTAAGGGGGGCAACTTATAAAGAGACTTGAAGACTAAACATAGAAAGTTAAAATGTAGACCGGAGTGGAAAATAAGTCAGCATATAGAAGTGAGAGCAGGTGATAGAGAATCACAAGGAGAGAGGGAAAAACGTAAACTGAATTATAAACTGAATTTAGCAAAGATAGATGTGATATAGAGAGACCAAGGAGAAGGGAAGCGCAATAGAAGAGACAAGAGAAGATACAAGAAGATACAAGAAGCTGAGAGGCCTGATCTGCATTTATGCATATTAAAAATGTGAAAACAACAGATCGAGCGAGAAAGGAAATATGAGAGGATAAATTAAGAGAAGAGTCAAAGTACACACCAAGGTTGCACGCAGATGGGGAAATAGAGAGGGAATTAAGTGGAAAAGACAGAGAATAGGGAGGGAGAGAGGAGGAGATCGTAGCAGCAGGAAAGAAGAGAACTTCAGTCTTAGAGGGCTTTAAATGAATGTAATGGTTGGTCATCCAAGACTGGACAATGAGCAGACATGAGATGATGTCTTGAATAGCAGGATTGAAAGCAGAGAATAATAGAAATAGTTCACTGTTGTCTGCATACAAATGATGTGAAAGACCGAACAAATAGATTATAGAAGCAAGAGGGATAGTTTATAAAGAAAACAAGAGAGGGCCCAAGACTGAACCTTGGGGTATGTTGTGATGGAGAGGAAGGTTAAGTGAGGAATCATCCACCCAAAAAACAGAGTAGGTGTGATTGGAAAGATTTGTGCAGAACCATAGAAGCACAGACCCCTTGAAGCCGAGAGAGTCACGAGAAAGAAGTAGAAGAGAGTGGCTAACTGTATGGAAAGCAGCTGATATATCTAAAAGTACCAGTAGGAAGGATTGTTTAGAGTAGCGAGCTGAGAAAAGAGAGTATGTAACAGAAAGAAGTGGAAGAAAAGAGTTAGAGTTAATATGTGAGGAAACCTGGGAGTAAATAATGCACTGCAAGGGCTTAGAAATATGCAGATGGAGAGAAATAGGGTGGAAAGTAAAAAGAAGAGAAGGGGCGAGTGAAGATTTTGTAAGAATTGGAAGATTCGTAGCATGCTTGAAAATCAAAAGAAATTCTGAAGCTTGGAGTAAGTCATTAAAAGAGAAGTGAGATATGGAAGAATAAGAGGGAATACTTTAGGAAGTAAGAGCGAGGGGTTGGGGGAGAGGATCAGTAGGAGCAGATGTGGGATGGACCTTAGAAAGGAATACAGCCATATCTGCATCAGTAATAGGAAGGAAAGAGGAGACTGAGAGAGAAAAAGGGAGAGATGAATAAGAGATGGAAGATTGGGATAGGCAGAGAAAACAGAGGGGAGAACATCAACTTTAGTAGAAAAATAGGTAGCCAAGTCAAATGCCGAAGGAGAAGTAGTAGTGGCAGGATCAGGAAGGGGGAAAGAGAATCTGAGTTAAGGTCTGAAAGAGATGACATGGTTGAGAAGACAAAGAATCCAAGAGACTAGCATAATACTGTTGTTTGGCTGTAAGCAGAGCAGAATTGTAAGCAGTATGACTGGTTTGCAGGTGACTGTGATTCTCGCCAGCAGTGCTCAGCATGGTGATAGGGTCATCGTAGTGAACGAAGTGAGGAAGTCATACAGGGTTGAGGGGGTCTGTGCATAGGAGTCAATGGGGAAGTGAGGTAAAAAGAGTCGAGAGTGGTACAAATGACTGATGAGAGGGAAATGATTCAGAATTCACAGAGGAAGAAGCAAGTTCATGTAGGGATGAAACTGAAGAAGAAATATTAGAGTTAAATAGCAAAGTGTTAAAGTTACATAGATCACAATGGAAAATTATGTGAGAAGCAGAAGGTGATCCAGAGAGAACTGCAGGAGGGTTAATTGAAAAAGAGAGAAGCGCATGATCAGATCTTTTAAAAAGAATAGCAGAAATAGATCTCAGAGATAGTGAAGCAGCAATCATTAGATCTAAATCAGAACCAGAAATCTGAGATGGAGCGGGGGCACTGGAAGGAGATAGTAGGAAGCAAGACGAGATATAAGAGGAGCAGACGAGTATTCCTGGAATTGTTCCCTGAAGATTTCAAAAGGCACAAACACATTATGAGGATGAGGAAAACACTGAGCAAGTGATTTGAACTGGGAACCAGAACGCATACCTCATCCCAAGGCAAACACATCACTTTCTAACTCTAGATTCTGGATGGGCTGTGCAGGGGATATTCCCCACTGTGGCATGACAGACTACTGGTGTTCCTTCCACCCACTGAATACTTTCTACTAAAATAATCTTGGGAAAGTTTTTCCTGGTTCCCTGTTAAAGACTACAGTTAGCAACATTCCAAGCAGCATGGTGCTAACCTTCTTCACCGGGACGATCTCCACAAATAATGCAAAATACATGAAAATGTTAGGAGGAGGAAAACACTGAGCAGTTGATTTGAACTAGGAATTAGAGTTTTTCCCTCAACCCTAAAGCAAACACAGTACTTTGATGTTCATTACCCTGAAGGGGCTTCACTGTGTTAATGCATGCCCCACTATGGAGTACCATACTGCTGGTGCCCCTCCTTCCATTGAGGACATTCTACTAAAGGAATGGTGTAGATGGTTGGTTCTTGGTTCCTTGTCAACACCTAGAGTGGCTGGAATTCCAAGTAGCAACCTACTAACCATCTGCACTTCAACTGCCTACCTGAAAAGTCCAAGATGCATGAACGTGTTTGCAGGAGGAGGACACAACTGAGCAGGTGAGTTGAACTGGGAACCATACTGGGCCCCAGCCATCCATGGCAAACACTTTGTGTGAAATTGCTCTTTGTGGTATCACTTGAGAATTCCAATACAACAGCTGTGGTGCCTTACAAAAGCGATGGCAGCGAGTAAATTGTTTAATTGGAGGGGCATACATGTTTGCCCCGAATATGCAGGAGCAACCAAGCATAGTATGGGACCTGAACCAACCAAAATGAGGTTTGGAGGGTTCTCCCCCCTGAGAACATTTTAAAAATAATGGATACAAATGATGCATTTTATGGCACACTATCTGTGATAAATTGGGGTAAAAAGCCACACAGTTTGCAATCGGTTTTGTATTGAGACTCAATGAAAACTACTATCTAGATACTAGCAGTAGGTTGAAGATCTAACCGTCTCTATCTGGCTCCCTCCAAGGTTCTTCAAAGAGAACTCTCACCTTACGTTTCCCAGGTTTTCTCAAAAGGGGTGACAATTTTCTTGTGCCTTCAACAGAGAGACTGATCTGTTCTCTCACTCACACACTCACATTATCTTAGTAACATTAATAGATTAAAGATGTGTTTTAAAAACTGGACCACAATTCATAGAGGATCAGTGTTAGGGAGAATTCTCCAGAATGGCTAATTTCCCTTACCTACTGAGTCCCTCAGCAGCTTTGCTGGATTTCTAGGATTTCTTTTTTTCACCTGGTAAGAGTGTGAGCCTTTTTTTCCCACTCTTACATGTGTTTTGCTGTGTGTGTTTAATATTTTTGTGTTCATAGACTGTGGAGCTGCACCTACTCCATGGGCATCATCTTTCTATTGTGTGTTACACAGCACCTTTAGTGCAGTGACACAGGGTTGTCTTTTTCAGGCTTCCCACTTTAAACTCCATTTTTTGGGACTGACTACTGTCTCCCAGAACATGCAAAATTGCCATTGACTTTATTAGTCTTTTTAAATTCACAGACCCAGTACAAACTATCTTACATAGAGTTCTGGAAAGGGTTAATAGTTATCCATTTTTGTCTGATTCTCATGGAACATTATTTCGTTCTCCTTTCTTTAAGAGTTGGCTGGTGGCAGTGGTATCTACCCTATTTTTTCTACCGCAGTCTATTTAAATAACTTTGGTACTGTTTTAGGCTAAGTTAGTACCCCATTTACTTTTATTTGGTTCCGGCTGGGTTTATTCGCCATTTCTTTTTGTAAAGGTCTTTCTCGTGTTTTACTCTGCGCACCAAACCAGGTTTGGTTCCTTTGTTTGCCGTCCTTTGGCAGGCTTCTACACAGAAGCCCTCCTTAGGCAACTGAATGTCTGAGATGGACAGGTCGCACTCTGTATGATTGGCTGTGGTGACTGTCCCACCGGGACAGCCACCCTGCTGTGTGATTGACAGCCAGGCTGTGTGAATGGGGGATAGCCTCAGAAAAAGCAGTTCTCTGGGACTGAGAAGGCAGTCGCCACTGGATCGAGAGAACCGAAGAGAAGCTGACAGAAGAGGATCTCTACCACGACTGAACCTCCCGGCGAAGCCCTGCTGCAGGTCCGAATCTCCAAACTTCGAAGACAGGGAAGATCTGCAAGGAATCTTCTCCCCTTGAGCTGGTGGGACCAACCAGTTCACCAAACTGCAAGCTGGCCTCCTTCCTCTGGTTGAATTTGCTGTGCACAGCTACAGTGAACCGGATAGCCAGGAGGACCGGACCCTGCTTGGGTTTTAAGGAGTGCACCTTTTATTTGTTGCTTTGCTCTGCTGCTGGTTTCTTCCCTGAGCAGTGCAGGACCCTCCAGTCTTCCTACTTCGTGTCAGTCCAACAGTCGCTTCAGGAACCGTGAGCATGCAGGACCTGCCAGGAACGTCTGCCTCAGCTCCAGCCTTCTTTTTCATTTAAGGTACTGTTCAAACCCGGTTGTTCGTTCCGTCCGACCGCGGTGAAAGTGTTTGAAATCTTTCGCCAATCTGAGGGCTTGCCCTTCTTTATTCTTTAAAGTAAATTTTCTTCCGACCAACTTCGTTCCCAACTCTTGGCAAAGACTTAACCGCGAACTACTCTGAACTGTGTGATCCTCTGCAAAGACTTTGGTTCATTGACTTTGGCCCAGGCCTTTTGATTTGATTTCATCACCGTAGTTGCCTTTTATAGCTTGCTCTGCTTACTTACTTGTTGGTGTTGCTCAACTTTTGTCTAACCTTGTCTTTACCTCCCTTTTAAATTGCTGCAATGCCATTTTACTCACACTTAATTTGAGCTTAACTTGTCCAAAATCTATTGGGTGGTGTGTAGTGTATTAAGAGTGTGATTTTTCTACTGCTTTACTTTAGTGAATTGTTTTACAACTGATGTGTAAATAAATGTATATTCATTTACTCAGAAACCTTGAGTCAGTGTTTGTTTGAACCATAGTAATTGATGTCCTTTGAGTAACGATTGATAATGCTCACTTTACTCTTGAGATAAATCTGGCTGCTCAGCCATCGCTAACACTTTACTGTGTAGTACAGTCTTGTACCGAAGGTCAATTTGTACTGTCACGTCTAGTCTTAATTGTGTGTGGTGTTCCCAAAGGGTACTGCATATGATTCTGTTTAACTCTGGTGTACAGCGGTGAGGATCAGTGATTACACTTAGAGTGCTGCTATTACCTTGGATCAACTAACCACAAGGCTAAACATCACTAAAAAGCAATATTAATCATGTCTGATATGGAGAGTTACAGTTAGGATACTCTCCTCAGTTACACTGTGGATTATCTGAAAAGTCTGTGTAGAGATAGGAATCTCTCTTTCAAAGGCAAAAAGTCAGAATTGATTGAAAGGTTGTAAGAGAAACAAAGTCTGGAGGGTGGGTCTGAAATACCTAACCCCTCAAGAAATGTGGAAAATGATGAGGATGATAATGTGTCTGTTATTGATGAGTTAGATGAGGTAGATGTGTCTCACAATGTAGGCCTCACTCCTCCTCTGCCTGCTCAGCAACCTCAAATGTTGTCCCCTGGGACCTCTGCTGGTCCTACATTCAATCCTGAATTCATTGCTCTAGAAAAGTTGAGGCTTGAATTGGAATTTAAATGTATAAATGCTCAAACTGAACAAAAGCATAAAGAACTTAAGCTCAGAGTAATGGAGTTGAATCATGCCTTAGAAATGAAAAAGTTGTCTTTGGAAACATTTTTGTTTTAATAGACTGTGGAGACTCACCTACTCCTTAGGCATCACCTTTCTACATTGTGTGTTACACAACACCTTTAGTGCAGTGACACAGGGTTGTCTTTTTCAGATTTCCCACTTTAAACTCCATTTTCTGGGACTAAGTACTGTCTCCCAGAACATGTAAAGTTGCCATTGACTTTATTAGTTTTTTTAAATTCACAGACCCAGTACAAACTATCTTACATAGAGTTCTGGAAAGGTTTAATAGTTATCCCTTTTTGTCTGTTTCTCATGGAACATTATTATGTTCCCCTTTCTTTAAGATTTGGCTGGTGGCAGTGGTATCTACCCTATTTTTTCTACCGCTGTCTAGTTAAATAGCCTTGGTACTGTTTTAGGCTAAGTTAGTAGCCTCGAACTCAAATCCGCTGGACCCCATTTACTTTTATTTGGTTTCGGCTGGGTGTATTCGCCATTTCTTTTTGTAAAGGTCTTTCTTGTGTTTTACTCTGCGCGTCAAACCAGGTTTGTTTCCTTTGTTCGCCGTCCTTTGGTGAGCTTCTGCAAAGAAGCCCTCCTTATGTGCCTGAATATCTGAGGGGGGGCAGGATATGAGTGAGGGGTTTGAGACTCCCTGCACAGGGTCTCCTTGGAGACCCATGTCGCACTCTCTATGATTGGCTGTGGTGAGTGTCCCACCGGGACAGCCACCCTGATGTGTGATTGACAGCCAGGCTGTGTGAATAGGGGAACACTGCATAAAAAGCAGGTCTCTGGGACTGAGAAGGCAGAGTCGCCACTGGATCGAGTGAACCGAAGAGAAGCTGACAGAAGAGGACCTCTACCACGACTGAACCTCCCAGTGAAGCCCTGCTGCGGGTCCGAATCTCCAAACTTCGATGACAGGGAAGATCTGCAAGGAATCTTCTCCCCTTGAGCTGGTTTGATGAACCAGTTCACCAAACAAGAGTACCAACAGCAACCCCAGACATGTGTCTTCTAGATAGAGGATAAGCAATATAAAGGAAGGAAAGGTAAAAGAAATACGTTAATGCATCATAAACCGATTATATAAATACTTTTTAATACATTATCATGTAAGTGTAATACCATTAGATTGTTTCTGTACAATGTCCAAACATTGGGGAACAGATCGAAAATGTAATTGAGCAGATTTTCAAGACAGATACAAATCATTCAAATCTGGAAGTAAACCTTTCAATAAGTTGCACTTGTGGAGGATAAGTCTCATTTGCAATGTTCTGTGGCATTATATGTGTCCTGGGAACAAAATCAGGAGCCATTCCATGTGTATGCATGCCCAACACAGTCAATGTCAGATCTTTCACAAATTCAAAATCCATTTTCTGGTATATTGGCTTGGCCACCCATTGTTTGTTTTGTATGTAAAGTCCATGAGTTAACGAAGCATCCCGAAAGTTCCTGCAGTTTTTGCTTGTTCCCTCCCAACCTTCTCGTTGTACGCAAGTACAGCTAGTCTTGGTCTGTCTAGCCTCCATACTAGCTATGCAGAAATGCAACCTTTTGGGCTTGTACTTCAGGCACACATTATGGAACTCCAAATCTCCAGTATGGCAGAATTCGGTGAGTCCCTTCAGGTCTTTTGAAAGCATTTTATCATACATGATCTATTCAAGTGCTGTGTGTGGAGGGGAACATGGCACCAACCACTTCTTCCTGCATTCCTTCTGCTTCGATAAAGGTCCATGTGCACATTCTTGGAAATGTTTGTTTATTCTCCATGAGTGTACATTGGAACAATGGTGCATCAATGAACACCATTGTTTAAGTAGAATTTCTACAGATTCATCACAAGTTTTGGAGCTCCACCAAAGATGTTTGCTGATAGACTCAGACCACTTTAAAAGGTTTCCAAACCCTTTTTTTTACCAGCAGCTTTATTTTTTTTATTTATTGATCTGGCAACGTGGCATACATCAAATTGATGCTGACTGTGTGGAATTTGCTCTCGCATGGCCTTTGCAATTTCAACATGCCTGTCAGTGGCTATCAGGTCTATTTGCATTCCCCTGGATTCCAGCTGTTCGATGGATTTAGTGAAACCATGTTTCTCCATGGCCACAGACAATGTACATTCAGACACCTGCACGATGACCGAACCCACAATTTCTTTACTTTCCATGTCTTGAAAGTAGTAAGTGCAGTACTTAGCAGGAAATCCTGGACTGTCACACTGTCCGACACCAGCTAGCCTGACACTTTTGCCAGAGAATGTTCTGTCCATTGACATCTGTTTGAGTTTCCAGGCATGACTAATAGTGGAGAATAAGAATTCCCTCTGATATTTGTAGTACTGGGTTTTAGCAAGGAACTAAAGTCCCACAAATTGACAGAAACTGTAAATCTTACTGAAAGTCGATCCGCTGAACAGTAAAGCTGCTGAACAAAGGGCATTTCCAGCAGGCACTTCACCGAGCATCAGTTGTGCAGACCATGGAAATATGTTATGGAGGTGGACACAGCTGGCCCGGATTTTCAGGTTGGTGCCTTGTAATACAGGATAGAAATTCACCAATGGTTCCCAGCATATGCTCCCTCTTAATTTATGATAACGTTTAATCATGTGTACAATCTGTAGGAGGCAGCAGTCGAATACAATGCATTTTTGCTCCTTTAGTAGTCAATCATCCTGCAGTACTGTGTTTTGCGACTTGACAGCGGCGGACGATTCCCCCATACTAGGCATAGTGAAGTCTAGATCTTGAGCCAATTCGTCAGTCAATTTCATTGATGCTTCAGCCTCTGTTATATCCGGCTGTGATATTTCCGCATGAATTGGAGAAACAGGCAACATTGAATGTTTGGTGAGTGGAACATTTTTAGAGGTTGTAGATTGTGTCAAAGGGTCTGCATGCAATTGCAATCCATCTTCATTCTCTTCAGTTTCATCTGATCAATTTTCCACAAAGTAGCAATAGTCCATGGTAACATTGTATGGTTCGCAGGTAAGATTCCATTCATTTTCCGGACACTGGACATATGCATCACAAGTCGAAATATTGGCTGGACCACGATGTGCCTCAAATAGTAGTTGCTCCATTGTGAAATCCATTTAGCAAGCAACATCTTTGGTTTCAGTAGTTGTCTGAGTCTTTATACTCCTCTTCCTTCTGGGCCTCTAAAAAGATTTATAGAAAAACATACTCAATGTATAGCACACATACATAAGATATTATTTTCCACCTAAGAACATCATATGGCTAAAACATCAGCTTAAAAACTTCTCCAAAACAAACTGGTTTGTTCTTTAAACTTGTTTTCTTAATTTGCTTCGAAACTGTGGACTTTGCTCTGCCGACCGCAACATAAAGCTGAAAAAAGAATGTTTTTATAAGGCTTAGATCAAGCAAATTTCTTTTCAGCTCAAACAAACATATGTACATATCTACAAACAGAAACAACTTGGCAGGCTTCTAAACATTACAACATTATAAAAATGTAATCCCAATCCAATGTGATGCCCAATTGTATTTCATATTAGGTTATGTATACCTCTGGTTCATGTGCATCTTCAAATTTGACATCGTCAGTAGATTTCTTGGAGAGAAGAATCATAAAAAAATGTTAAATGTCAATTGAACTTAAATGTCAAATCTTTCATTGCACAGAGCACTTCCTCACAAAATAGTTTAAAATGATTGTGAACCTTATAATGTAAGATGTGTTGTTGCAACACAGATAGAACATTCCTATAAACATACCCTCGAAAACTGTGTATGTGATTTGGTCATAATATACATTTAAGATTTCACCTGATAACCTTCTGAGATGACACATGGGGCCTCATTACGACCCAGGCGGTAAGTTACCGCCTGGGCCGTGACTTTACCACCATGGCGTAAACTACGTTTACGCCATGGTGGTTGGCGGACTTACCGCCCCATTCCGAGTTTGGCGGGGCGGTAAGTCCCCAATCCCCATTTACCCTTCCCCATTCCCATTTTTGCCCCATAGGGCATAATGGGAGTGGGGAAGGCGTTAATTACGCCACCGTAAATTACGGTGGCGTAATTAACTCCATGGTCCCTTAGCGCCATGGATTTTAACACCTGCTAAAAGCAGGTGTTAAATCCGCCATGGCGCTAAGGGACCTCGTACTCAGGCGGTAAGGGTCGGCACTGTTTACGGCGCCGTAAACCCCTTACCGCCTGAGTTGTAATGAGGCCCATGGACTTGATTTGAGGTCACCCTGCAAAACACAGTGATTATAATGTTGCCTTCAAAAGTAGTTTGCTTTGTGATGTTTCCTTTCAAATCTATTCTGAATTAGGGAGGAAGTGTAATGTTAGAACCAAAATCAGAAAAGTTTGAAACAATGCAAGGTTACATGCACTTCAATATCAAAGTATATCTTTTGTAGGATTTACTTTCATTGTAGCAAGGAAACTCAGTATGCATCCCTCATACAGTGGACCTGTTGCAACTGAAGAAGTGATTGTAGTCGAAGTTCCAACATCCCCCATAACATATTACTTGTTTTAATACAGATGTAAAAGAAAAATTAAACTGAAAACATGAGATGCAGATGATGGTACATACTGAGAGACACACATTAATGCCATTTTGTGTAAATAACCAATAGTATACATAATAATGTTCAATGGGCCTCATTCCGAGTAGGGCGCAAAGGGATACCGGGCACCGGTAAGGACATCGGTGCCGGTAATCCCTTTGCGCCCTACTACGAGGTCCCTTTGCGACCCCGTCCTTAACGCCTGCTTTTGCCAGGCGTTATGGACGGGATCCGCAAAGGGACTTCTGAGCTAATAAGGGTACCGTAATTTACGGTACCGTTATTAGCACCCTTCCCATTCCCATTGAGCCCTATGGGGGCTCAAATGGGAATGGGGATTGACATTTTCAATGGGGACTTACCGGTCCCGCAAAGGTCGGACTAGACCGGTAAGTGCCCATCGAACCAGGGCGGACACGGTACCGGTATTGGTGTTAGTCATGGTGCTAATAGCGCCATGACTAGCACCTACCTTGGAATGAGGCCCGATATGTTTAAATTCCAAGCACAACACATGCATGTATAGTTAATTTGCATATAAAGGACTCGTACAATATAATTACTTGATAGGCGAGTGAGGTTGATGCTGACTCCCGAAAAGTAATTGATGAAGATTCTTGCTCCTTCATTTTCAGTATATTGTCAGAAAAGAATACAATGGAAAATGTACATTAGTATTAGACATGTGGCCACATCCAACGCTCTAAAATATCACTTTGTACATGCCGGTTGGGCTCACCATTGGGATACTAGACTTGTCAGTGGTTTCATCACTGGTGAGGGTCTATGCTTCCATAAGTGAGTTCTACGTAAAGAAGGACATGTCAACCAACACATTTCGAAAACATTAGGTGACTTTTAAAGGGCATTAATGAAAGTTTTTCCTAAGGGTCACATTTCACTGTATTATTAGAGTGTCCTGAAAGCGTGGCTAGAGAAAATAGTCTAAAGTGAAACATTTTCAAATTTGGCTAATTCTGGTAACTAAGGAAACTTGAGTAATACAACATTGATGGAAATAAACACCGAAAACTCTAAACCGTTCATGAACTTACCTTTTCAATACACTATCTTAAATTAATCGAGAGAACATTAAGAAGACATATTTATACAGACCACTGTCCTATATACCAACAAACATAACAAATTCATCATCCACTAATCACTTAAGGCAGCCCGCGACAAAATTGAGTCGGAATTGCATTTGGAAGCAATTTGCGAAGAATTCTGGGTCGACGCTTTTTTGTGTACATTGATTGTTCGTACATATTGTTGGTAAAGCTGCAGACGTGGAATCGATTTGCCCTCACGTCTCCCAAGACAGCCTGGGCCCTACTTTCAACCTCGTCCACTGGAAATCCACAATTTTTTATACATATTCTTATTAAATCAATATCCTTTGGGAATATATGCAGGACTGTGCCTGGAGTTTTGATATGGCTCATAGAAGGGCAACCGAAAACAATATATGAAGGTTTCTTGAAAAGTCTGTAAGATTTGTAGAAAAAATATAATTAATAATTACAAATAATAAATTATTAATGTGAATAAAGCAACTATTAGACAGCTTTGTCTGTAAAGTTTGTTTTAAATTATGAAAGAAAACCTTTGTAACCTAGTCTAATTAACAAAGCAATCACTTATGCTAGAAATGATTGTTATACAGCAAATTGTAACATATTACTGGTCCATTGAATGAACTTTCATGCACCAGAACAAAACATGCTTTCAAACATTTACCAGGAAAAATTCCATTCTGTTACAATGCACAGAGATGCAATGTGCTATTTACCAAGAACAAAATACATCAGACAATCTATAATGGTGCAGTCTTTGACATAAATGAAAATTAGAATACTGTGTACATTAGGTGGAAATCATGTCTGGGGTTGCTGTTGGTACTCTTGTTCAGATGAGAATTGCTTAGCATTTTGGTGCTGGACTGCCCTAGGGCAGGGCAAAGACCAATATGTTTTAGATATTTCTCCTTTGTGAAAGATAGTGAGCTAAAGACTCTGGGTAAGTCTCCCGTTACCGGGACTAATGTCCAGCAGACGGACTCCCAGGACCCCCTTGTTTTTTGCATATTTAAGGAACTTTGGGTCTCACCCTAAATTACTAGGGAAATCCAGATGTGGACCCCTTGCTCACTATTCTTAGAGAGGCACAGCTCCACCCTACTGATGAGGTCAAACCAGACCAAAACATGTTTCTGGGGTTGTTGTTGGTACTCTTGTTGAGAGGAGAATTGCTTAGCATGTCGGTGCTGGACTGCCCTACGGCAGGACAAAGACTGATATGTTTTATATATTTCTCCTCTGTGAAAGATAGTGAGCTGAAGACTCTGCGTAAGTCTCTCTTTACCAGGACTAATGTCTGGCAGAGGGGCTCCTAGGACCCCACCTTGTTTTTTGCAGGGTTGTATTGTTTCCATAGTTCCTGAAAATTGAATAAGTACAAAACCTACAGTCAGAAAAATAAAAACATTTTTGTTTGTATGTAGCAACTACTGGTAAAGAAGGACAAGAAAATAAATTGCAATGTTAAAAATACCCACAGAGCAAATAAATGTACAATTGGCCCAAACTATGACATTTCAAAATTAAATAAGGTTTGGTGAAGACATTGGGCCTCATTAACTCTGTGCCGGTCTGAAAAAATGGCACGGGTAAGCCTATCGGCACTGGTGTTTCCGGACCGGCACAGTACAACTCTGCAGGCGAGTATCGTCCCTCCTGCCAGGGTCAGACGTGTCGAGCGGGTCGGCACCTGCTTGCAGAGTTCTCACAGAAGCACCGGCAATGTTGTTAATGGTGCCTGTGTTCCCATGTCCCCATTCCGATGGAGTCCTATTGCACTCCATGGGAATGGGGACTAACAACATTACCGGTGCCTGACTTTCCGGCCACCGGACTTGGGATAGCCTGGTGGCAGAGGGAAGTCAGTCACCAGTAATTTTGTTCGGGTCCTGCGGCAAGCAACTGGTTTTACCGGCAGGGTTACCACTGGACCCATAATGAGGCCCATTGGAACACAATATTACAAATATTTAAATAAAACGTAAGTACAGAGTTAAATCATTTCTGCTAGTGTAAGTACCTGTTCGTGGGGTGTCGTACTAGGAAGATAGCTGAACAGACCAGAAATGAGTCACAGCGATCGAAACTAAATGCAGTGAGAGGATTGAAAAAGCAATTGCAATGTTCTCTGCTCAGAAAAGGTCTGTTTATATTTGTCGAGGAAAGAGGCATCCAGGATTTTCTATGGAGACACATCAAAAGCGCACAGAGAACGTTGACACGAGATGTGCATTGAGGTTGTGAAAAGGGCCGCAAGCGTCTAGTGATGTCAGTTTGAGGGGCGGCGATCTGTATTCTTGCGTAAGGGCACTTGAACTTAGGGCGATGCATCAATGGATAAGATTAGCAGTAGGTGGCTGCGCCCAGCCCGTTGTTTTTTCGCATGTATAAAAGTGAGGAAAACTAAGGTAAGATTCATAGGAACACATTTTAAGATCGATTGCAGTTTGCTTAAAAATACAATTCCGAACAAACGGGACAATAACATTTTTGAGCAAACTTCCCCTTTAAAATCAGTAATGTGGATAAAGCGTTTGACTGCATAGAATGCAACTAGCTTTTCGAGACACTGAAAAGAATGTGATTTGGATCAAACTATATGAAGTGGATCAAACTGTTATATACCAAACTTTCAGTGATAGTAAACACAAATAGATTTGATTCTGGGCTCAATGAATTGGAAAGGGAAATGGGACAAGGCTATCCTCACTCACCATTGCTGGTGTAAATAGCTATAGAACCCCTGTCAATCTCTCTGAGGAAATATGACAAGGTACCAGGAGTAAAATATGGTGGAATTGAACAAAAGCTGTGGCTATATGCTGATGATTTATGCCTCAAACTAAAAGATCTCAAATAATCAATAACAGCGCTCATAGACCAAATACACAAATTCAAGAGGGTTTCTGGGTACAAGAATAATTGGTGATAATCTGAGGCCGTGGCCACTTCACATGGAACAAAAGTAAGTGATTTGTCAACATTTGGATTCTGTTGGTGCCCGAAAAGGATGTGATACCTTGGAATATGGTCAACTAATGACTTGAACCATCTGATGACTGAGAATATTTATTTTATATTTTACATTTATAAAGCGTACAATGCGGCCCTCGGGTATCGTGGCACTGTTACAAGCAAGGCTTTCTTAGTTACAGGAAACAGTAGGAAAGACAGCTTGGAAAGACAGCCTGGCTGTGGTTTGTGGTTACAATTAACCTAATACCAGACAGGTGGTAGTTAGTCGTAACTTTGTTACAATGAGTGGTGGGCTGAACGGTTCAATGGTTACAGGGCAACCAGGGAAAACCAGTACTTTCCTGGAGCAAATTTCCGGTGAACATGGGGGTGTAGTGGGTACTAGTTAAAGAGTCTTGTTTTGAGTGCCTTGCAAAAGGACAAGTGGGAGGTCTCATTCCTTAAGGTAATAGGGAGGGCATTCCTTTGTTTTGGAGCTAAGAAGGGGAAGCTGGAGCCTCCCGCTTTGGCCCTTTTGAAGGTGGGGATGTTTAGCTGGTTGAAGTAGTGTGATCGCTTGGGTCTGGAGGAGCTGGCAGGGACTACTTTTTCTGAGAGATGGGGGGCTGTGAGTGAGAGGCATTTGTGGTTTATGACTAGGGTCTTGACTATGGTTTTGAATATTATGCATTCTTTGACAGGGAGCCAGTAAGCATTGCGCCTGGCATGGGAGATATGCTCCCTCTTGGGAATGTTCAGTGCAGCTCTGAGCACATTATTTTGAATGATTTGTAGTCTGTTGAGATTTTGTGCTGATGTACCAGCAAAACAAATGTTGCAGTAGTCAAGTTTTGCCCCAATGGTGGCTCTAGCTATTGAGAGACAGTCCTGAGTAGACAAGTAGGGTTTAGCTGCATTGATCAGTTTCGTTGTGAATGAAGCTGAGGAGGCAATGGCGCTTACCTGGCGTGTCATAGAGAGTGTGGAATTGAGGTACACCCCCAAGGTCTTTACTGAGGGTGAGACAGTGATTTGTGTGTTGTCTCTGTAAAAGGTAATGTATTGTTTGTAAAGTTTGTTAAGCGTTTCCTTGGGGCCGACCAGGAGGATTTTTGTGTCATCCCCATTGAGGCAAAGCCCAATTGCTGCCATCCAGGCTTGGATGGCGGTATAGGTCTTGTGCAATGTCTCTGTGTCTTTTTCGTATGAGCCAGAGAGTGGGAGGAAGACCTGTGTGTGATCAGCATAGTTTGTTTATGATATATATAATGATAATGGCTTTTTTAGATTGGGTAGACATTTTTTTGTATTCTTCTTTAGTAGAGTCTTATGGATTGGTTTGCCACTTGGTAAGCACGATTCGCTTGAGGGTGCATAATTTCTGGAGTTCTGATGTGTACCAGGAGTTGGAATGTTTCATCACTTTGGCTTTACCTATGGAGTAAACTGCTTTTTTGAGCGTGCGATTTTACAATTGTTCTAGAGCCAGGGGGTCATTGGAGAAAGGAGGCTTGAGGGCTGGAACCTCCAGAAGAGGTAGGAGATTGTCTTTGGTTCATTTATGGGCGCTCTTGGCTAATGCTGGTGGTGAAGGAGTGTTGGGTTTAGTAGCTTTGGTGGCGGTAGAGATAGAGAAGTGAATCAGGTGGTGGTCAGTCCAGGGGCATGGGGTGTTGGAGTTGATTTTGTCAGTGTTGTGGTCTGCCACCCAGTCTAGAATGCACCCTTTAGGGTGAGTGGTGTTAGTGACTCGTTGCAGAAATCCCAGGTCCTGAAGTACCTTTGTAACAGACTTGGCTTGCTACTTGTCTTTGGGGTCATTAAGGCCAAGGTTTAGGTCACCCAGTAGGATGGATTTGGTGGAGGTTTTTAGGTTCTCACCTAGTAGACAAAGTAGGTTTTCCTAAAACTCTAGTGCCTGGCCTGGGGGTCAGTAGATTATGTGAATGGCAATAGTGCAGTTAGGGGAGAGGGACAGTTTAATAGTCAAGGAGTCTGAGTAGCCTTCCGCTGAAGTGTTTATTTGCCTGAGGGACAAGGATTCCTTGACTATGAGTGCTACTCCCCCCATTTCATAAGCAGCCTGTCCTGCCTGAGTATGGTGTAACACTGGTGGAAGGGCTAGTGAGATAGCCGGTCCAGCTGCTTCTTGAAGGAATGTTTCTGTAATGGCGAGGGCATGCAGGTCAAGGTTAGTAAATCACAGATCTCTATGGCGTGGGCTGGGTGCGAGTGTGCATTTATTTTATGTGGGCACATTGGAGTGGAATTGGAGGAGTGCCAGAATTGGTGGTAAATATGTTTGGGAGTGACTTCGGTCGAGCGGTGTTTGTTGCCGGAGGGGTAGCGGGATGCATGTGATTGATGGGGTGCAGTGAATGTGAGAGTGACTTGGGTTTAATGGGGGCTGAGGTATGTGATGAGCGCAAATCTAGCAGTTGGTTTATATGAAGTCTTGGCCTAGGGTACGTCTGGTGTTGGTGAGGCTCAGTGCGGCACCTCAGCATGGTTAGTTTGCGGGCTAGGTAGTCCTGAAGGCTAGCTATGGCATAAGGTTTCTACGTGTGTAGATTTTTTGGGTGGCTGAAGAAGGATAGGAAGGAAGTTGCGGGGGGGATGTCATCTGAATTGGGAGGTCTATGGGCCATGTCTTCAGTGTAGCCGCGGGGAGTGCTGGAGCTAAGTTGTATAGAGCTAAGGGGAGGAGTCGGCATGTATGCCCGCCTTTGGCAATACCCTCAGGACGCTAGTGTGCACAAATTATACCTGGGAGGCTGGTATGTACGGGGGTGGGAGACTAGTTAGGGGTGGGCGCTGCATAATTGGGAGGTGGAAAAGTAGGCGTGCGCATTGTTGACAGATAGACAGACTTTTGGCAGGATCCGCTGTGGAGTTGGTGGAGTTTCTGTTCACCTAGTCCTGTTGATTTCCTATAGGTCTTGTGAGTCTTAACTGGCCTCCATATTTTTAAGTATTTGTAAATTAATGTTCCTGTCTTGTCTGTCTGTTCTCTTGGGCGCCCTTAAGCCTCCAGGTCAGTGGCTGCGTGATATAAATTAATAAAATAAAGACATAACTGCTCATAGATGGCTGTGGGTCGCATTCTATATAGCCACAGGCCACAATTAGCATCGGCGGAGGTATGTGGGAAGGTTTTTGGCGAGCACGTGTAGCCTAAAGGGTATGGTTGCAAGATTCGGTGCAGCGGAAGCAATCTTCAACTTTTTGTGACTGATTGGGCATGTCGAGGTCTGTTCCCGGTATCGGCCAAGTAAGAGGTCTGATCCCAATATAAGCGGATAACTTCAGTATCACAACGAATGAGTAAGTAATTGTAACAGTCACAGGTTGTAGCAAGGGTTGTTTTGAATCGGTTCTATATTGAATATGGGGTTTGGGGAGGGGAAATAAAATTAACGCAAAGTGAATGTTATACTGTATGTTGGCTTTAAATTTAAAAAAATGTAATAGAACAAAAATGAAAACTGATGCTAAATGTATTTTCTCAAGATTTAGCACACGTGTAGATGTTAATCTGACTCCAGATGCCTTTTGTGAATTCTGAGCAACCTTTTTTTTTAATTCTAGGTTAGGAGACACACTTGCACATGCCAGCATTTGAGACCAAACAAGTTCTGAGAATCAGCCAAATGCACGCTAGCTGACGGCAAATACATCAGTTTAAACTTAACTGATGTTTGTTTGCTTTTTTGAAAGAAAAAACAAAAAGGAAAAGCAAATGGAAACAAGTTTGACCAAACTGTTTGCTGAGGAGGATTTGTGTGTCGTGTACATGGATGTTCACTTGATCATTTTGTGTTCATTACTAGGGAATACCTGCCTTTCATGAACAGAAAGTACACCTGCAAATTCATGCACTTTATCTAATCATGGAACATGATTGAGCTTTACCTTATGTGTGGGAGCAAGGTCAGATCATGAGCACATTTGCATTGTTTTCCAAGGTGAGGTTTTGGGGATTATTCCGGAGTAGAAATGTACTTAAGAAGACCTATAGTGACGTTAAAACTGTATCTGAATGGCAGCTGTGCAGAACACGCACTCTTTATGAACCTGACATTCCTTTGCCAGGAAGTATGTATTGCATATCCTAAGGCTTTGATGTTTACTCCCAGGGGAGGTATGCTCCGTGGTGTTGCAGCGTAATAGTACTTTTAAGAGGACTGTTATACAACAAGGGAGATGAAACAGACCCCCCCTGTTCTGTGTCACACTGCGGGCATGATGTTGTGTCTTCACAGTCCCTGCAGAAACCCCTCCATCGATTGCTGAGGGTCAAGGATCCCAGCTGAGTTGTTATCTCATACGCATTGCCCTTTCCAGATCAGCTAATTGTGAGTCTAGAGAACCTGTCCTTCTTCTCCCTCCTGTCACATCACACAAGGAGCCAGTGCCAGGGTCAAGCATCGCCAAAGATAATATTGATTGTCAATACCAGCTGGAACACAATCTGCACGTGCCTGCAAGACTGGCTTGGTGCAGAGAGTGGTGCATTTACCTCTAGAGAAGAATTCAAAAGGTCATCATTTCTTTAAACTATTGTAACAACAACAAAAAACACCAATGGGTTCGGAGTTTTCCTTTTTTCTAAAACAAATAAGTTGCTTGCCAGATACAGTTTGTAAGTACCGAACAAGTTATATATACTTGTGGCATTCTTTTTTCTTGCACTCTCTGTGGTATGCACCTTTTATACAAGTCACCTTTTTATGATCAGCTGCGTAGCCTAATTGGTATTTTAAAATGTGTTATTATTTTTTTGTACAGTAGCCATGCTTGTTTTTTTGTTGCCCATTTTTCATATGGTCGGAATCACTGGGACACAGCCTAAATAGTGGTTAAGTCTTCGAATTGTTCACTAAAGGGCCTGTGCTTCAATCTGACTTTAGCTTCCCGTGCCCACCTTTGGAATAGGAACATAACCCTTAAAGAATTGAGTTGTCTGCAGCAAGGTCAAATTTGGCACTTTCATTATTTTGTGGGTATGTAGCGCCATGGCTACCTTCAATCTCGGAATGAGGCCCTATGTGAAAGATGGATGGATAAATCAATAGTACTGAACACAGTCCACTAGGGTTCAGGCATGGTAACCAGTAACCAGTAAC